>NC_134410.1:130870493-131215493 GCF_038048845.1 Mixophyes fleayi | reverse complement strand
ACTGGATGGGCTGCACTCTCAGTGATGTCACTGGTTCCTAGTGACTGAATAGGCTGCATTCTCAGTGATGTCACTGGTTCCTAGTGACTGGATAGGCTGCATTCTCAGTGATGTCACTGGTTCCTAGTGACTGGATAGGCTGCACTCTCAGTGATGTCACTGGTTCCTAGTGACTGGATAGGCTGCACTCTCAGTGATGTCACTGGTTCCTAGTGACTGGATAGGCTGCATTCTCAGTGATGTCACTGGTTCCTAGTGACTGGATAGGCTGCATTCTCAGTGATGTCACTGGTTCCTAGTGAATGGATAGGCTGCACTCTCAGTGATGTCACTGGTTCCTAGTGACTGGATAGGCTGCACTCTCAGTGATGTCACTGGTTCCTAGTGAATGGATAGGCTGCACTCTCAGTGATGTCACTGGTTCCTAGTGACTGGATAGGCTGCACTCTCAGTGATGTCACTGGTTCCTAGTGACTGGATAGGCTGCACTATCAGTGATGTCACTGGTTCCTAGTGACTGGATAGGCTGCATTCTCAGTGATGTCACTGGATCCTAGTGACTGGATAGGCTGCATTCTCAGTGATGTTACTGGTTCCTAGTGAATGGATAGGCTGCACTCTCAGTGATGTCACTGGATCCTAGTGACTGGATAGGCTGCATTCTCAGTGATGTCACTGGTTCCTAGTGACTGGATAGGCTGCATTCTCAGTGATGTCACTGGATCCTAGTCAATGGATAGGTTGCACTCTCAGTGATGTCACTGGATCCTAGTGACTGGATAGGCTGCATTCTCAGTGATGTCACTGGTTCCTAGTGAATGGATAGGCTGCACTCTCAGTGATGTCACTGGATCCTAGTGACTGGATAGGCTGCATTCTCAGTGATGTCACTGGTTCCTAGTGACTGGATAGGCTGCACTCTCAGTGATGTCACTGGATCCTAGTGACTGGATAGGCTGCACTCTCAGTGATGTCACTGGTTCCTAGTGACTGGATAGGCTGCATTCTCAGTGATGTCACTGGTTCCTAGCGACTGGATCGGCTGCATTCTCAGTGATGTCACTGGTTCCTAGTGAATGGATAGGCTGCACTCTCAGTGATGTCACTGGATCCTAGTGACTGGATAGGCTGCATTCTCAGTGATGTCACTGGTTCCTAGTGACTGGATAGGCTGCACTCTCAGTGATGTCACTGGATCCTAGTGACTGGATAGGCTGCACTCTCAGTGATGTCACTGGATCCTAGTGACTGGATAGGCTGCACTCTCAGTGATGTCACTGGATCCTAGTGACTGGATAGGCTGCACTCTCAGTGATGTCACTGGATCCTAGTGACTGGATAGGCTGCATTCTCAGTGATGTCACTGGTTCCTAGTGACTGGATAGGCTGCATTCTCAGTGATGTTACTGGTTCCTAGTGACTGGATAGGCTGCATTCTCAGTGATGTCACTGGTTCCTAGTGAATGGATAGGCTGCACTCTCAGTGATGTCACTGGTTCCTAGTGACTGGATAGGCTGCACTCTCAGTGATGTCACTGGTTCCTAGTGAATGGATAGGCTGCACTCTCAGTGATGTCACTGGTTCCTAGTGACTGGATAGGCTGCACTCTCAGTGATGTCACTGGTTCCTAGTGACTGGATAGGCTGCACTATCAGTGATGTCACTGGTTCCTAGTGACTGGATAGGCTGCATTCTCAGTGATGTCACTGGATCCTAGTGACTGGATAGGCTGCATTCTCAGTGATGTTACTGGTTCCTAGTGAATGGATAGGCTGCACTCTCAGTGATGTCACTGGATCCTAGTGACTGGATAGGCTGCATTCTCAGTGATGTCACTGGTTCCTAGTGACTGGATAGGCTGCATTCTCAGTGATGTCACTGGATCCTAGTCAATGGATAGGTTGCACTCTCAGTGATGTCACTGGATCCTAGTGACTGGATAGGCTGCATTCTCAGTGATGTCACTGGTTCCTAGTGAATGGATAGGCTGCACTCTCAGTGATGTCACTGGATCCTAGTGACTGGATAGGCTGCATTCTCAGTGATGTCACTGGTTCCTAGTGACTGGATAGGCTGCACTCTCAGTGATGTCACTGGATCCTAGTGACTGGATAGGCTGCACTCTCAGTGATGTCACTGGTTCCTAGTGACTGGATAGGCTGCATTCTCAGTGATGTCACTGGTTCCTAGCGACTGGATCGGCTGCATTCTCAGTGATGTCACTGGTTCCTAGTGAATGGATAGGCTGCACTCTCAGTGATGTCACTGGATCCTAGTGACTGGATAGGCTGCATTCTCAGTGATGTCACTGGTTCCTAGTGACTGGATAGGCTGCACTCTCAGTGATGTCACTGGATCCTAGTGACTGGATAGGCTGCACTCTCAGTGATGTCACTGGATCCTAGTGACTGGATAGGCTGCACTCTCAGTGATGTCACTGGATCCTAGTGACTGGATAGGCTGCACTCTCAGTGATGTCACTGGATCCTAGTGACTGGATAGGCTGCATTCTCAGTGATGTTACTGGTTCCTAGTGAATGGATAGGCTGCACTCTCAGTGATGTCACTGGATCCTAGTGACTGGATAGGCTGCATTCTCAGTGATGTCACTGGTTCCTAGTGACTGGATAGGCTGCATTCTCAGTGATGTCACTGGATCCTAGTCAATGGATAGGTTGCACTCTCAGTGATGTCACTGGATCTTAGTGACTGGATAGGCTGCATTCTCAGTGATGTCACTGGTTCCTAGTGAATGGATAGGCTGCACTCTCAGTGATGTCACTGGATCCTAGTGACTGGATAGGCTGCATTCTCAGTGATGTCACTGGTTCCTAGTGACTGGATAGGCTGCACTCTCAGTGATGTCACTGGTTCCTAGTGACTGGATAGGCTGCACTCTCAGTGATGTCACTGGCTCCTAGTGACTGGATAGGCTGCACTCTCAGGATGTCACTGGTTCCTAGTGATGGATAGGCTGCACTCTCAGTGATGTCACTGGTTCCTAGTGACTGGATAGGCTGCACTCTCAGTGATGTCACTGGTTCCTAGTGACTGGATAGGCTGCATTCTCTTGAATACTGGTTCAGCCAACAAAATTGCCCCATCCACTGTTTGTTGGTAACAGATATTCCTCAACTATCTTGTTTTTCTTACCTTGGGACCATGAGGACCACGTGGGCGCCTTAGACCTGTTTTGCCCCTTCTACCCTGGATGCATTAAAGAAAAATAATTGTTGTCAATTTCAAATGTCATCATATAACATTCATCCAGCTTGTTCTGTCCAGGTTAAATAATGTATTATACATAAAGTCCAATGCAACAGCTCCCCCTGTGGTGGAATATAATTAAAACAGGCAGAGTTGTTGCTCCTTTCATTCATAGGAGAGTATTCAGCAATATGAAAGAAGAAATGAGATGAGTTAGTCAGTATAATGTTCCTTTAGAGCAGTAATATAAAGCCACAAAAGGGGATGTGGTTATTTATGATCCCATTTGCTGGGATATATGGTGTGAGCTGGGATAGTGTGTCCTCCCTGCGTGCAGTAAGTGTATATATCGTCCTGTATAACCGCTGCCTGCTGCTGTGTCTACATAGGGAGCATCGTGCCCACTCTGCCATCGCAGGCGGCACTGGGTGTGCGCCAGTCATGAGTTCCTGCTCTATCTGTTTTATGCCTTAGTCAAATTGCTGTCCTGCCACATTATCATGCCCACCAGGTTGTTTTGAGCGCACTGTCAGGTGCACAAAGAGATTATATGACCCAACACGCCCAATCTCAAGCCAAATTCTGCACACCCCCAAAGAGCCACCATCTTTATTTGTATGTACCACTGCTCATACATACGGTACGTGGCCCATGTTACTCTGTTTCATTCATAGAACGGGGCAGCTCCCCAGGGTGATCAGAAGCTCAGATACCTTCCTGCCAGCAGCACCAGCGTGTCCAGGACGCCCGTCTCTTCCTCTGTCGCCCTGCAAGAGAGGAAGCCGTAAGATTGCAGGATTCTGGGCGATACATATACGGCTAATATCACAGTCAGACATTATTACTAGAGAATGTTTTATAGTACTATGGCTATTTATTATTAGCATGGATGGAGGTGAGAGCAACATTCACAACGCAGGGTGGAGCTGGCACAGAAAGCAGGAGGGCGATGAGGAATGTTGGGTACACACCAGGTGATACTGCCCCTCTCCCCCAGAGAAATAAACACTGGTGGGCAAAATGGACAAGATCCCGCCGCGCAATGCTCCCGCCAAATCCCTTCAATGGTAAATGGAGGCTGGTTATTGAGACGGTCGCACACACAAGGTGAAGGCGACTCTTCCGACTGCAGTCATTCCAATCTGACCTGATAATTATAAGTCATTGCGTTTGAACCACCAGCCGAGGGTACGGTGGGTACGGGCACCTGTAGGACTTGTGCACAGCGGAGACATTAAATTCTGATTCTTATCCGTTCAATGTTTTTTTTATTACAGCTGAACGTTATAGAGACAGAAGCTCACGGCAGCAATGTATACGGCCAAGGCTCCCGCAGGGGGGGAGCAAGAGGGTCGTCATTCAGGGGCCCGCCATATCAGGGAGCACGTCATATCAGGGGGCCCGTCATCTCAGGGGCCCGCCATATCAGGGGGCCCGTCATATCAGGGGGCCCATCATCTTAGGGGGACTTCCTCTCAGGGGGCCCGTCATCTCAGGGTGCCCGTCATCGCTGGGGGCCTGTCATCGCTGGGGGCCCGTCATCTCAGGGGCCCGCCAGATCAGGGAGCACCGTCATATCAGGGGGCCAGTCATCTCAGGGGCCCGCCATATCATGTAGCACGTCATATCAGGGGGCCCGTCATCTTAGGGGGTCTTCCTCTCAGGGGGCCCATCATCTCAGGGGGCCTGTGGCTATTATTGCAAGAACTCACATTACGAAGAAACCTTTGATAAAGGAGGGTATGTTCTATGCTTTACCCACCCTAAAACTTAATAATATTATTGTTCTAAACTTAATTTAATTAATTTGATGTTGAAATATAACATTTAAACTGTTTAAATCATGTCTCAAGGGTAAGTGGGCCCAGGATCAAAAGTTCCCAGGGGGCAGATAATATTTATGGGTGGTCTTGGATAAGACTGTCCTACGAAGATGGATGACCAAGTATGTATGGGGGAGAATAGATCATACTGTTTTCCCCCATCTCCCGTTATATCATCCGCTTTGGACAGGCGGCCTTGTGCACAGTTCTGTGCGGACAAACCCTAATGCGAAGAAGGTCTACGGATGAGGTAAGTAGATATGGACTAAACAGGAGTAAAGGGCAGAAAGACGGGGAAGGTTGGTGTACTCCAGAGAGGTAAGTTAGATGGTGAGGATCAGGGCAGGAAGATGAGGAAGATTGGTGTAGTCCAGAGAGGTAAGTTAGATGGTGAGGATCAGTGCAGGAAGACAGGGAAGGTTGGTGTATTCCAGGGAGGCAAGTTAGATGGTGAGGATCAGTGCAGGAAGACAGGGAAGGTTGGTGTACTCCAGGGAGGCAAGTTAGATGGTGAGGATCAGTGCAGGAAGACAGGGAAGGTTGGTGTACTCCAGGGAGGTAAGTTAGATGGTGAGGATCAGTGCAGGAAGACGGGGAAGGTTGGTGTACTCCAGGGAGGTAAGTTAGATGGTGAGGATCAGTGCAGGAAGACAAGGAAGGTTGGTGTACTCCAGGGAGGTAAGTTAGATGGTGAGGATCAGTGCAGGAAGACGGGGAAGGTTGGTGTACTCCAGGGAGGTAAGTTAGATGGTGAGGATCAGTGCAGGAAGACAGGGAAGGTTGGTGTACTCCAGGGAGGTAAGTTAGATGGTGAGGATCAGTGCAGGAAGACAGGGAAGGTTGGTGTACTCCAGAGAGGTAAGTTAGATGGTGAGGATCAGTGCAGGAAGATGAGGAAGGTTGGTGTACTCCAGGGAGGTAAGTTAGATGGTGAGGATCAGTGCAGGAAGACAAGGAAGGTTGGTGTACTCCAGGGAGGTAAGTTAGATGGTGAGGATCAGTGCAGGAAGATGAGGAAGGTTGGTGTACTCCAGGGAGGTAAGTTAGATGGTGAGGATCAGTGCAGGAAGACAGGGAAGGTTGGTGTACTCCAGAGAGGTAAGTTAGCTGGTGAGGATCAGTGCAGGAAGACGGGGAAGGTTGGTGTACTCCAGGGAGGTAAGTTAGATGGTGAGGATCAGTGCAGGAAGACAGGGAAGGTTGGTGTAGTCCAGAGAGGTAAGTTAGATGGTGAGGATCAGTGCAGGAAGACAGGGAAGGTTGGTGTACTCCAGAGAGGTAAGTTAGATGGTGAGGATCAGTGCAGGAAGACAGGGAAGGTTGGTGTAGTCCAGAGAGGTAAGTTAGATGGTGAGGATCAGTGCAGGAAGACAGGGAAGGTTGGTGTACTCCAGAGAGGTAAGTTAGATGGTGAGGATCAGTGCAGGAAGATGAGGAAGGTTGGTGTACTACAGAGAGGTAAGTTAGATGGTGAGGATCAGTGCAGGAAGATGAGGAAGGTTGGTGTACTCCAGAGAGGTAAGTTAGATGGTGAGGATCAGTGCAGGAAGATGAGGAAGGTTGGTGTACTACAGAGAGGTAAGTTAGATGGTGAGGATCAGTGCAGGAAGATGAGGAAGGTTGGTGTACTCCAGAGAGGTAAGTTAGATGGTGAGGATCAGTGCAGGAAGACAGGGAAGGTTGGTGTACTCCAGAGAGGTAAGTTAGATGGTGAGGATCAGTGCAGGAAGATGAGGAAGGTTGGTGTACTACAGAGAGGTAAGTTAGATGGTGAGGATCAGTGCAGGAAGATGAGGAAGGTTGGTGTACTCCAGAGAGGTAAGTTAGATGGTGAGGATCAGTGCAGGAAGATGAGGAAGGTTGGTGTACTCCAGAGAGGTAAGTTAGATGGTGAGGATCAGTGCAGGAAGATGAGGAAGGATGGTGTAGTCCAGAGAGGTAAGTTAGATGGTGAGGATCAGTGCAGGAAGATGAGGAAGGTTGGTGTACTCCAGAGAGGTAAGTTAGATGGTGAGGATCAGTGTAGGAAGACAGGGAAGGTTGGTGTACTACAGAGAGGTAAGTTAGATGGTGAGGATCAGTGCAGGAAGATGAGGAAGGTTGGTGTACTACAGAGAGGTAAGTTAGATGGTGAGGATCAGTGTAGGAAGACAGGGAAGGTTGGTGTACTCCAGGGAGGTAAGTTAGATGGTGAGGATCAGTGCAGGAAGATGAGGAAGGTTGGTGTACTACAGAGAGGTAAGTTAGATGGTGAGGATCAGTGTAGGAAGACGGGGAAGGTTGGTGTACTCCAGGGAGGTAAGTTAGATGGTGAGGATCAGTGCAGGAAGATGAGGAAGGTTGGTGTACTCCAGGGAGGTAAGTTAGATGGTGAGGATCAGTGCAGGAAGACAGGGAAGGTTGGTGTACTCCAGGGAGGCAAGTTAGATGGTGAAGATCAGTGCAGGAAGACGGGGAAGGTTGGTGTACTCCAGGGAGGTAAGTTAGATGGTGAGGATCAGTGCAGGAAGATGAGGAAGGTTGGTGTACTCCAGGGAGGTAAGTTAGATGGTGAGGATCAGTGCAGGAAGACAGGGAAGGTTGGTGTACTCCAGGGAGGTAAGTTAGATGGTGAGGATCAGTGCAGGAAGACAGGGAAGGTTGGTGTACTCCAGGGAGGTAAGTTAGATGGTGAAGATCAGTGCAGGAAGATGAGGAAGGTTGGTGTAGTCCAGGGAGGTAAGTTAGATGGTGAGGATCAGTGCAGGAAGACAAGGAAGGTTGGTGTACTCTAGGGAGGTAAGTTAGATGGTGAAGATCAGTGCAGGAAGATGAGGAAGGTTGGTGTACTCCAGGGAGGTAAGTTAGATGGTGAGGATCAGTGCAGGAAGACAGGGAAGGTTGGTGTACTCCAGGGAGGCAAGTTAGATGGTGAGGATCAGTGCAGGAAGACGGGGAAGGTTGGTGTACTCCAGGGAGGTAAGTTAGATGGTGAGGATCAGTGCAGGAAGACGGGGAAGGTTGGTGTACTCCAGGGAGGTAAGTTAGATGGTGAAGATCAGTGCAGGAAGATGAGGAAGGTTGGTGTACTCCAGGGAGGTAAGTTAGATGGTGAGGATCAGTGCAGGAAGACAGGGAAGGTTGGTGTACTCCAGGGAGGCAAGTTAGATGGTGAGGATCAGTGCAGGAAGACAGGGAAGGTTGGTGTACTCCAGGGAGGTAAGTTAGATGGTGAGGATCAGTGCAGGAAGACAGGGAAGGTTGGTGTACTCCAGGGAGGTAAGTTAGATGGTGAGGATCAGTGCAGGAAGACAAGGAAGGTTGGTGTACTCCAGGGAGGTAAGTTAGATGGTGAGGATCAGTGCAGGAAGACAAGGAAGGTTGGTGTACTCCAGGGAGGTAAGTTAGATGGTGAGGATCAGTGCAGGAAGACAAGGAAGGTTGGTGTACTCCAGGGAGGTAAGTTAGATGGTGAGGATCAGTGCAGGAAGACAAGGAAGGTTGGTGTACTCCAGAGAGGTAAGTTAGATGGTGAGGATCAGTGCAGGAAGACAGGGAAGGTTGGTGTACTCCAGGGAGGTAAGTTAGATGGTGAGGATCAGTGCAGGAAGATGAGGAAGGTTGGTGTACTCCAGGGAGGTAAGTTAGATGGTGAGGATCAGTGCAGGAAGACAAGGAAGGTTGGTGTACTCCAGGGAGGTAAGTTAGATGTTGAGGATCAGTGCAGGAAGACAAGGAAGGTTGGTGTACTCCAGGGAGGTAAGTTAGATGGTGAGGATCAGTGCAGGAAGACAAGGAAGGTTGGTGTACTCCAGGGAGGTAAGTTAGATGGTGAGGATCAGTGCAGGAAGATGAGGAAGGTTGGTGTACTCCAGGGAGGTAAGTTAGATGGTGAGGATCAGTGCAGGAAGACAAGGAAGGTTGGTGTACTCCAGGGAGGTAAGTTAGATGGTGAGGATCAGTGCAGGAAGACAAGGAAGGTTGGTGTACTCCAGGGAGGTAAGTTAGATGGTGAGGATCAGTGCAGGAAGACAAGGAAGGTTGGTGTACTCCAGGGAGGTAAGTTAGATGGTGAGGATCAGTGCAGGAAGACAAGGAAGGTTGGTGTACTCCAGAGAGGTAAGTTAGATGGTGAGGATCAGTGCAGGAAGACAGGGAAGGTTGGTGTACTCCAGGGAGGCAAGTTAGATGGTGAGGATCAGTGCAGGAAGACAGGGAAGGTTGGTGTACTCCAGGGAGGCAAGTTAGATGGTGAGGATCAGTGCAGGAAGACAGGGAAGGTTGGTGTACTCCAGGGAGGTAAGTTAGATGGTGAGGATCAGTGCAGGAAGACGGGGAAGGTTGGTGTACTCCAGAGAGGTAAGTTAGATGGTGAGGATCAGTGCAGGAAGACAGGGAAGGTTGGTGTACTCCAGGGAGGTAAGTTAGATGGTGAGGATCAGTGCAGGAAGATGAGGAAGGTTGGTGTACTCCAGGGAGGTAAGTTAGATGGTGAGGATCAGTGCAGGAAGACAAGGAAGGTTGGTGTACGCCAGGGAGGTAAGTTAGATGTTGAGGATCAGTGCAGGAAGACAAGGAAGGTTGGTGTACTCCAGGGAGGTAAGTTAGATGGTGAGGATCAGTGCAGGAAGACAAGGAAGGTTGGTGTACTCCAGGGAGGTAAGTTAGATGGTGAGGATCAGTGCAGGAAGATGAGGAAGGTTGGTGTACTCCAGGGAGGTAAGTTAGATGGTGAGGATCAGTGCAGGAAGACAAGGAAGGTTGGTGTACTCCAGGGAGGTAAGTTAGATGGTGAGGATCAGTGCAGGAAGACAAGGAAGGTTGGTGTACTCCAGGGAGGTAAGTTAGATGGTGAGGATCAGTGCAGGAAGACAAGGAAGGTTGGTGTACTCCAGGGAGGTAAGTTAGATGGTGAGGATCAGTGCAGGAAGACAAGGAAGGTTGGTGTACTCCAGAGAGGTAAGTTAGATGGTGAGGATCAGTGCAGGAAGACAGGGAAGGTTGGTGTACTCCAGGGAGGCAAGTTAGATGGTGAGGATCAGTGCAGGAAGACAGGGAAGGTTGGTGTACTCCAGGGAGGCAAGTTAGATGGTGAGGATCAGTGCAGGAAGACAGGGAAGGTTGGTGTACTCCAGGGAGGTAAGTTAGATGGTGAGGATCAGTGCAGGAAGACGGGGAAGGTTGGTGTACTCCAGGGAGGTAAGTTAGATGGTGAGGATCAGTGCAGGAAGACGGGGAAGGTTGGTGTACTCCAGGGAGGTAAGTTAGATGGTGAGGATCAGTGCAGGAAGACAGGGAAGGTTGGTGTACTCCAGAGAGGTAAGTTAGATGGTGAGGATCAGTGCAGGAAGATGAGGAAGGTTGGTGTACTCCAGGGAGGAAGTTAGATGGTGAGGATCAGTGCAGGAAGACAAGGAAGGTTGGTGTACTCCAGGGAGGTAAGTTAGATGGTGAGGATCAGTGCAGGAAGACAGGGAAGGTTGGTGTACTCCAGAGAGGTAAGTTAGATGGTGAGGATCAGGGCAGGAAGATGAGGAAGGTTGGTGTACTCCAGGGAGGTAAGTTAGATGGTGAAGATCAGTGCAGGAAGATGAGGAAGGTTGGTGTACTCCAGGGAGGTAAGTTAGATGGTGAAGATCAGTGCAGGAAGATGAGGAAGGTTGGTGTACTCCAGGGAGGTAAGTTAGATGGTGAAGATCAGTGCAGGAAGATGAGGAAGGTTGGTGTAGTCCAGGGAGGTAAGTTAGATGGTGAGGATCAGTGCAGGAAGACAGGGAAGGTTGGTGTACTCCAGGGAGGCAAGTTAGATGGTGAGGATCAGTGCAGGAAGACAGGGAAGGTTGGTGTACTCCAGGGAGGTAAGTTAGATGGTGAGGATCAGTGCAGGAAGACAGGGAAGGTTGGTGTACTCCAGGGAGGTAAGTTAGATGGTGAGGATCAGTGCAGGAAGACGGGGAAGGTTGGTGTACTCCAGGGAGGTAAGTTAGATGGTGAGAATCAGTGCAGGAAGACAGGGAAGGTTGGTGTAGTCCAGAGAGGTAAGTTAGATGGTGAGGATCAGTGCAGGAAGATGAGGAAGGATGGTGTACTCCAGAGAGGTAGGTTAGATGGTGAGGATCAGTGCAGGAAGACGGGGAAGGTTGGTGTACTCCAGAGAGGTAAGTTAGATGGTGAGGATCAGTGCAGGAAGACAGGGAAGGTTGGTGTACTCCAGAGAGGTAAGTTAGATGGTGAGGATCAGTGCAGGAAGACAGGGAAGGTTGGTGTACTCCAGAGAGGTAAGTTAGATGGTGAGGATCAGTGCAGGAAGACAGGGAAGGTTGGTGTACTCCAGGGAGGTAAGTTAGATGGTGAGGATCAGTGCAGGAAGAGGAGGAAGGTTGGTGTACTCCAGAGAGGTAAGTTAGATGGTGAGGATCAGTGCAGGAAGACAGGGAAGGTTGGTGTACTCCAGAGAGGTAAGTTAGATGGTGAGGATCAGTGCAGGAAGAGGAGGAAGGTTGGTGTACTCCAGGGAGGTAAGTTAGATGGTGAGGATCAGTGCAGGAAGACGGGGAAGGTTGGTGTAGTCCAGAGAGGTAAGTTAGATGGTGAGGATCAGTGTAGGAAGATGAGGAAGGTTGGTGTACTCCAGGGAGATAAGTTAGATGGTGAGGATCAGTGTAGGAAGATGAGGAAGGTTGGTGTACTCCAGAGAGGTAAGTTAGATGGTGAGGATCAGTGCAGGAAGACAGGGAAGGTTGGTGTACTCCAGGGAGATAAGTTAGATGGTGAGGATCAGTGCAGGAAGATGAGGAAGGTTGGTGTACTCCAGGGAGGTAAGTTAGATGGTGAGGATCAGTGCAGGAAGACGGGGAAGGTTGGTGTACTCCAGGGAGATAAGTTAGATGGTGAGGATCAGTGCAGGAAGATGAGGAAGGTTGGTGTACTCCAGAGAGGTAAGTTAGATGGTGAGGATCAGTGCAGGAAGACGGGGAAGGTTGGTGTACTCCAGGGAGATAAGTTAGATGGTGAGGATCAGTGTAGGAAGATAAGGAAGGTTGGTGTACTCCAGAGAGGTAAGTTAGATGGTGAGGATCAGTGCAGGAAGACAGGGAAGGTTGGTGTACTCCAGAGAGGTAAGTTAGATGGTGAGGATCAGTGCAGGAAGACAGGGAAGGTTGGTGTACTCCAGAGAGGTAAGTTAGATGGTGAGGATCAGTGCAGGAAGACAGGGAAGGTTGGTGTACTCCAGGGAGGTAAGTTAGATGGTGAGGATCAGTGCAGGAAGAGGAGGAAGGTTGGTGTACTCCAGAGAGGTAAGTTAGATGGTGAGGATCAGTGCAGGAAGACAGGGAAGGTTGGTGTACTCCAGAGAGGTAAGTTAGATGGTGAGGATCAGTGCAGGAAGAGGAGGAAGGTTGGTGTACTCCAGGGAGGTAAGTTAGATGGTGAGGATCAGTGCAGGAAGACGGGGAAGGTTGGTGTAGTCCAGAGAGGTAAGTTAGATGGTGAGGATCAGTGTAGGAAGATGAGGAAGGTTGGTGTACTCCAGGGAGATAAGTTAGATGGTGAGGATCAGTGTAGGAAGATGAGGAAGGTTGGTGTACTCCAGAGAGGTAAGTTAGATGGTGAGGATCAGTGCAGGAAGACAGGGAAGGTTGGTGTACTCCAGGGAGATAAGTTAGATGGTGAGGATCAGTGCAGGAAGATGAGGAAGGTTGGTGTACTCCAGGGAGGTAAGTTAGATGGTGAGGATCAGTGCAGGAAGACGGGGAAGGTTGGTGTACTCCAGGGAGATAAGTTAGATGGTGAGGATCAGTGCAGGAAGATGAGGAAGGTTGGTGTACTCCAGAGAGGTAAGTTAGATGGTGAGGATCAGTGCAGGAAGACGGGGAAGGTTGGTGTACTCCAGGGAGATAAGTTAGATGGTGAGGATCAGTGTAGGAAGATAAGGAAGGTTGGTGTACTCCAGAGAGGTAAGTTAGCTGGTGAGGATCAGTGCAGGAAGACAGGGAAGGTTGGTGTACTCCAGAGAGGTAAGTTAGATGGTGAGGATCAGTGCAGAAAGATGAGGAAGGTTGGTGTACTCCAGAGAGGTAAGTTAGATGGTGAGGATCAGTGCAGGAAGACAGGGAAGGTTGGTGTACTCCAGAGAGGTAAGTTAGCTGGTGAGGATCAGTGCAGGAAGATGAGGAAGGTTGGTGTACTCCAGAGAGGTAAGTTAGATGGTGAGGATCAGTGCAGGAAGACAGGGAAGGTTGGTGTACTCCAGGGAGGTAAGTTAGCTGGTGAGGATCAGTGTAGGAAGATGAGGAAGGTTGGTGTACTCCAGAGAGGTAAGTTAGATGGTGAGGATTAGTGCAGGAAGCAGCTGGGGGCTGGTAAGGGCAGGAGGGCAGTTCCCGCTGGGCCGCTCACATGAAGTCAGTGCACCCAGTAATGCACAATCACAGTATACAGCGGCTGGACCGTACCCGCAGTCCTAGGGAAACTTTCCCACAAGACATTAGAAGAGGACATAAGTAGATGATTATTGAGGAGCCCTACGGGGTCAGCTCATCACCAGACGTCATCTATACGTTCCCCCCATGATAGTCCATACTATAAAGAAGAGGGACGGCGGTGATGGAAGTGGGCGAGTAACTTGTACTCACCCCCAGGCAATAAGTTACCAGGACTGATCTAGCTGAGGGCGCGGGAAGGTCAGAAAGAGGGGCTGATGAGGGACGCAGTACCAGGTTTAATCATTATTCTGTACACTGTATACAGTGAGTATTACACCATTATCACCTTCACTCCCTTCTGCGCAGATCTTCCCTCTGGTCCGGGATTCCCGCTGAGACCCTGAGAGACGGATACAGAGGAATATTATTATCCCGTAAAGTCACAGTGTGATAGAGCATTAGATGGGGGGTGGGAGTACTGTCACTGTGGGGTGTGGCTGTTATGGGGTCCGGAGAAGAGGAGGGGGAGGGCGGCCCACTTCAGAGGCCTATTTGGAGCATGCGTGGGTCTGGTACATGCTCAGTGAAGCCCCAGAGGTTAGAGCGGCATTACCTGACCTATACCCAAATTTAGGCAATGGGTCTAGGTCACTGCTCCACCTCTGATCAGACTAAAACTTTTTGGGCTTGGGATACCTACCGCTTTCCCTGGCGCTCCTCGCTTTCCAGGTTGTCCTTTCTCACCCGAAGCCCCCTATTAACAATAAATAATAAGAATAATAAATAGGTGAACTGTAGTTTTTTGGTCATACCCAGATAAATATTGGTTTGTGCGTACAACAGCTCAGTGTCCTTACCTCTCTGCCCGGAGTCCCCGCTGGACCAGTCTCACCGGCAGGCCCAGGTGGTCCCTTTAAAGAGGAAAATATGTACGGTGATGTCATCTCTACCCTACGACATCATAATTACCCTGTGACGTCATCTCTACCCTACGACATCATAATTACCCTGTGACATCATCGTTGCCCCATGACATCATCATTACCCTGTGACATCTTGCCCAATTACATAAACGTTACCCTGTGACATCATTGTTTCCCTATGACATCATCATTACCCTGTGACATAACTAACATTATTTTGTCCCAGAACATGTAAGACGTTATATGGCTCTTACCTGAGTCCCCTGGACACCTTCATCGCCTGTGACCCCCTTGTGCCCTTCGGGGCCGGTGAGCCCTGGAAGCCCTTGGGCACCTTTACCCCCTGGTGGGCCAGATGGACCCTACAGAACATCACAAAGAATTAAGAGACAACCCCCCACCCATCTCTTACCGGCCTAATCCCTCATACCTCACTTACCGGGGCTCCGCTGTGGCCTTGCTCCCCCTTTTCTCCTTTCACACTCTGAGGACCCTGACAACACACAATAATTACGGATGTAGAATTTCAGATGTCAGTAACAATGGTCGGGCCCTTTAGTAAGGCAGAATTCTCACCCCCAGCAGTTTAGCCAATCGAGGCCCTAGGCCAGTGCCTACGTGGCCTTACCACAGATATGGGCCTGGCCATGGTCATATTAACAGAGGATAAAGTACAAATATTCCTGCTAGAAACCGCATGTCACATGCCATGTAATATCCGCAGTCACTGCGACGCAAACACGTTCTACACGTACCGATCCTCCTCGGAGCCCGGGATAGCCAGTCACACCAGGGGGGCCTGTGTCACCCTGCAATGAACAGAATAATGGGCAGCCGACACGTTATGGATATATCCACATAGAGCTGACAGCGTGAGAAGATAACTACAAGTAAATTACCTTCATCCCTTGAGGTCCATTAACACCTGACGCTCCCGGATCCCCGGGGGTCCCCTGCAAACACAACATGGAAACTCAGTCCCCACAATCTGTCTCTCCCCTTACCGCATAAGGTGAACATGTCACTGGCTCAGATCTATGGAGTAATAAACTGGAGAGATGGGCTGTGTCCCGTCTGACAGCCTCACTTGTAATTATAAACTAAAATAAATTAATTTTTTTTTTTTTTTTTAAAATAGCCCCATCATTTATATTAACTACCATGCTGATCACCCTTCTTTTTATAAACTATTCAGTGGCGGTTTCCCATGCGTTGTGGCAAACCGCTGCTTGGTAAATTGATGGTTTTATCCCAGTGAGGTCTGCAAATATGGTTTGGGACATTGCAGATTTGTTTCATGCTAGTAGATGTGCGGTTTTGCCTTTAGTAAAGCACATGACTAACAAAACATATATCAAATAGCATGAAAACTCCCCCTCGAAGCTCTGATCTCAGAACTCACACATGAATATATATATGTTTTCTAAGTGTCATCTGGGAACATACCGTTTCTCCCAGGGGTCCGTGAGTTCCTATAGCTCCCAGCAGTCCGGGCTGCCCCTAGGGAACAATTGGACACATTGAGACATGTGGAGAGAATTTGCTGTAAATGTCTCTGCTGGTGTCAGAAGTGGGATGTGTGAGGCTACAACTGAATATATTTTATATCATAGACAAACTGCTTGTAGCAGGAGGGCAGGAAATTCACTTTTCTCACTCTCTTCTTTCATTAAACATGAGGCAAAGACCCATCTCATTTACAAATGTGCAAAGTACTGTTTTGTGGTGCCAAGCCTATTTTTGTGCAAATTCACCAGTTTTCATGCATGAGTGGCAGGCGTTTACTGGTCAGGGGTCTCTGGTTACTGGACAGACGGGGACACATTGTATTCTGCTCAGATGGGAGCTATACACTGGTTAAATGGTTTCATGCTGGGTAATTACATTACAGCCCTGTTATTATAGTGGTTGACTTGTTTAGAGTTTGATCAGTGTTTGATCTACTGCTCTGCCCATAGTATGTACGGAAGTTGTCTTCTTGGAGTCTCACCTGAAGACCTCGTTGCCCTTTCTCGCCCTTTGGCCCTCGAGCCCCACGTTCTCCCATAATGCCGCTTGGCCCAGGATTTCCCATGCTGCCGTTTGGTCCCAAATCTCCCTGATGTCAGACGTGGAAGTTACAGACAAAAATGCATATTTTGAAGACATTTCTTATAGAAAACACTGATTTTGGTCTAACCTTTCCTCCAGGAAGTCCAGTGTCTCCAATATCTCCCACTTCCCCTATGTCTCCCTAGATACACAAGACAATGAGCTGGTCAGAAGCAGTAAGTCCAGGACAGCAGTTTATCTAAGGTTATGACCTATAATAATGGTACCTCTTTGCCTGTCTCTCCCGGAGGACCTGGCAGACCCTGTAGACCTCTTTCTCCTGGGTCACCGATAGGTCCTACAGGACCTGAGCTTCCAGGAACACCAATATCTCCCTGAAAAAAGCAACAGACCATAGTCAGTCTTAAGGCGAAGAGTCTAGATTTACTGGTCAGTCTGTAAGGATGAAATATACTGTCTGTTGCATACAAGTTGTCATACACAGTCTCTCTATTATCACATCCGGACCACCAAGCTGAAAAGAAGACAGCCTAACAAAAATGTCCCACTTACAGTAAATACAAAAATTTATGGAAGGGATAAACGTGACCAGCAGGGGGCGATGCAGAGCTCTTACATTCCACCTTTTATTTATTGTACAATGTAGTTTGTAGAACATATTAGGGCAGAATTCATACATAACATATGTAAGTAAATGTATGCTGTGCAAATATAAAAAATTATATTTTGCATTTGTTAAAAAAAACAATTACCCAATATACAAATATATATTTTACACTTTGAATCCCCCTCTGCTTTTGCCATACACAATATAACTCACAAAAATGAAGAAATTACCCGTGACACATCAGTATGTAGGGCTAGTAACCACATGTACATGGTAATCAGTACATCAGTATATACAGCTAGTAACCACATGTACATGGTAATCTGTACATCAGTATTTACGGCTAGTAACCACATGTACATGGTAATCTGTACATCAGTATTTACGGCTAGTAACCACATGTACATGGTAATCTGTACTTCAGTATATACAGCTAGTAACCACATGTACATGGTAATCCGTACATCAGTATGTAGGGCTAGTAACCACATGTACATGGTAATCCATACATCAGTATGTACGGCTAGTAACCACATGTACATGGTAATCCGTACATCAGTATGTACGACTAGTAACCACATGTACATGGTAATCTGTACTTCAGTATATACAGCTAGTAACCACATGTACATGGTAATCCGTACATCAGTATGTACGGCTAGTAACCACATGTACATGGTAATCTGTACTTCAGTATATACAGCTAGTAACCACACGTACATGGTAATCCGTACATCAGTATGTAGGGCTAGTAACCACATATACATGGTAATCCGTAGATCAGTATGTATGGCTAGTAACCACAAGTACATGGTAATCCGTACATCAGTATATACAGCTAGTAACCACATGTACATGGTAATCCGTACATCAGTATGTACGGCTAGTAACCACATGTACATGGTAACTCGTAGAGCTGGAGACAGAGGGGTGGATGTCATTCTTGTATATATAAAACTTGGGGAAGTTGTGTCGCTGCTAGAAGTTAATTTTTATTACTGACAAACAAGAATAATTGTTTGATCACTTTAGGAACAGATGGATATATTATAAGACTTTACATTCAGCCATTACACTGTGCACTAATGTGACCATTTATAGTTATATATTCCAGGTATATTCCTGTATACTGACCTGCTCTCCTTTACTCCCGGCTGGCCCTTCATTCCCAGTGGAGCCCGGTTCACCCTAGGGTGTAGGGAAAGGTGAAGAGAGAGGGGGAGAGAGGGGGAGAGAGGGGAGGGAGAGAGAGGGAGACAGAGGGGGAGAGAGGGGAGGGAGAGAGAGGGAGACAGAGGGGGAGAGAGGGGAGGGAGAGAGAGGGAGACAGAGGGGGAGAGAGGGGAGGGAGAGGGGAGGGAGAGAGAGGGAGACAGATGGGGAGAGAGAGGGAGACAGAGGGGGAGAGAGGGAGACAGAGGTGGAGAGAGAGGGAGACAGAGGGGGAGAGAGGGAGACAGAGGTGGAGAGAGAGGGAGACAGAGGGGGAGAGAGAGACACACACAGATGGTGACTAATAAATACCCCAAATTTTTCTGGTGTTTCCAATATTTTGTTTAGCTCCTATACATACACAAAGGTTCAGTTTTTTGTTGTTTAATATGTCAAGCGATCAACATTTACCACCTGGATATCCTGCCCCTTCCCTCCAAGGTCGCTGTTCCCTCACCCGTCTGAGACCTGGGAGGCATGAGCGACATCGCCAGGCCTGTACGCCCCCTCCCCCTCGGCACATAGGTATTATTACCATTTACTATTTGTACAAATCATTTATAGATTACTAGAATATTATCAGCGACAGATACATTGTGATACATTGTACAGAGTATCTCATCCATAGAAACCAGTAATGTCCCCAAAACAAGATTTATGTTCCCTCATTTGCCTCAAGCTCCAGTTTCGTTGGATAATAACACAATTTCCATAGATTTCTCATCCATGTGATTTACCTGCTCCCCATCCAGCCCACGGACACCCTGATCTCCGACCGTCCCCACTGTCCCCTAAAATGGGAAGAAAGAGATAAATCCTCACACAGAATTATTGTTACCAGTTCTATAAGCTGTAACTGATCTCTGTGAATATACGTTACTGATACAATGTTGCATGACATGGAAAGAACTGGGGGAATGGAAACATAATGAGTCTTGTTAATATCAGTAGGTTGATGGATAGTAACACACTTGTCAGGATTAAACCAATTCTGCTTCTCACATCATTATGTTGGTCAATATCCTACATCTATAATATGAACATTTCGTAGCGTCCTCCCTGATTATTTACATACAGGGCGAGTCTGACCCTTCAGCCACTACTCTCCTTTTCCGTCCGCCAGCGACGGTGTCAGGGGCCTCAACCTGGTACACAGGGGTCCCCACCAAAAGGGCATATGAGGAAAGGTCTCCCCAACTTGCAAGATTCAGACAAAGGTTTAGGAATATTTTACAGCTAGTTCTGCGCAGGACGTTACAGAAGCAGGAGCTTCTACACAACCAGCGACATCTCGTTCCTCATTAACCTCATCACTGCCAGAACACAGACAGTTATATCTGTCGTATCATTTATTATTCTGTTATTAGAATTAATAACCTTTCTATTTTGCAATTCAGAAGGAGTATTTCCACAGAGCGTTGGTGTTATAGGTGCTGATTGCTGGCTGAATATTTACCAAAAGTTACACACCGCAATGAGTATAGTCACAAATCCCCTATATTGTTTCTAATAATTCATCAGAGTAATATATATAAATAATTATTATAGGGGGGTGCACCCACACGACAACAATTCACAAAAAAGGAAAAAGAAAAGATAATGTGTGTACAAGGGGCCCTCCGTGGCCTACAAATTTCCCACATTAAAACATGTATTTCTGATTTATTGGTATACATTAAAAATAATATATTTACTTAAGAAACAGCGCCATCTGCTGTCCCCCTCCTGTACAGTCACTCTAATAATAATACTTAGCCTATAACTGTTGTTCTGCATCAACAATCTGCACTGTTATAAAGTTACCGCATACTTGTCTACTTTCAGGCAGTGCAGTCCAGGAAAGGGCCGTGACTATAGGGCGGGAGGGGGGTGGGGCTGTTCATCGCGTCATTTTGGCCCTGCCCCCACATCAAAAATGCAAGTTTATTTGCAGGGGGCGAGGCCAAAATGATGCGATTCAGTGCGAATCGCGTTATTTTGGCCATGGAATTGTGGGATACGGGAGACTTGCCTGCTCTCCCGGGAGTCCGGGAGATCGACCCGGATTTTGGGAGTCTCCCGGACATTCCGAGAGAGTTGGCTAGTATGAGTTACCGTGTCTTCTGCATTGTGATGTCACTTCCTGGTTATTATAAATTTGAGCCTTATAACACAGATGTAAGCTTCAGCTCCTTTGCTTTGCAGGTGGGAGACACATTAATTCTGCAGGACACAAAGGCTCACACTCTTTCAGACGTACTCACCTTCTCACCTTTCTCGCCAAGCGGCCCTTCCATTCCTGCAAGTCCCTCTCGACCCTGGAACAAAAACAAAATGTAGTGAAACAGCTCCGGCACTGTCAATGGAAGTGCGCGTACTGTCTCCGCGCCGTGGTGGCAGCCATTTTTTGGGCTGAGGCAATATTTACAAGAATACAGCCCCGTCCAGTGGTACCACGGAGTCTCATGAATATTGGTTCAACCCACAATATGGCTGCCTCCACACTGTGATGGAAACAGGCGCCACTTAAGAGACAGCATAGGCTTTACGCGGAATAGATGTTGTAGTGTGAGCTCTCAATTGCCCAAAACAAAGATGGAGGCTGCTAAAACCCCACCCAGAACATCTACAGGAGGCAGAAAGTTGCATATGGCAATATCTGCAGCGGCTAGGAAATCGATTCTCCATATGTGGATCCAGAACTCCCCTCCAACACTTGAGCTATTTAAAGAAAAAATGTACTTTCTCCTGAGAATGGATTGGCTGGAAGCTTCTCTTCAGAAAAGTACCCTAACTCGCAAATTTTTTGAGACTTGGGAAAGCTATATTAATATCCTTCCCTCCCAATTACGTAACCAACTATATGAATGCTTTCACCAGACACTGTGGTATGAAACAAGAGTATTCCTTCAAGACCCCCCAATTTTCGTAGGGGATGATGGGGCGGGCCTGTCCTCTTCCTCTGGTCCCTTTGCACCCTGATGGTGGATAGGGGGAGGGGAAATTGTAATGTCATGTCTGCTCCTTTTATTGAGAGATGATGGCGTATTTCTTTTCACCACTAATGTTACCATTACTGCAATTTTGCTTTGTCTTATATTTCAAAGCGAGAATACATTAATATCGGACACACATATTTTAGAATGTTTGTATTATGGTCGTCAAACCTCCTCAAGTGTTATCCAAGGAAAAAAATGTAATACTACCCATGTACATTTATATTGACTGTATTTACAATGGAATGTTTCTCTTCTTTTGTGAAATGAACAGTATTACATAATTGATGTCTGAATGTCTTCAATAAAAATGTTTTTTTTTTTAAAAAAAACCCCCACCCAGATCCTTCCCAAACCATTCACTTTTGGGCAAAACTCCACCCTTTTTTATGTAAGCCCCGCCCACTTTGAGGCCCTGTCCTCCAAAATTGGTGTCAGAAGTGGGTGGTAAAGTGAATTTCGTGGGAAATACTTACTGGATATCCTATAAGTCCAATAGCTCCTTCTTCTCCAGAAGGTCCAGAGTCACCGGGGTCCCCAATCTTTCCAGATACCCCATCAGGCCCTGGATTGCCAGGTGGGCCCTAAATACGTGAGAAGAGTTACTACAGATCCTAGATGATCACAAACTGCAACGGTACGTGAGCTGCGTTCTTCATATCATGTGATCACAGCAGCCAATAGCACGCAGGTATGGGATATATTACCCAGAATGCTTGGCAACTAGGGTTCTCCTACTAGGGTGCATCTCCATAATGTGGAGAATCATTCTTAAAATAAACTAATTTACATGTAAAAATATTGCATAGAATGAAATACACATGGAACACTAATATTTAGAGCGTGTGCTCACTTGACGTGACTAACTGCGCTGCAAGGAAGTGTGACACTAACAGTGAAATCACTGCGCCACTTCAAACTTCCTAGTAAATTGACCGGCTGTAGTTTTAACATGGCCGCCTCCTTTCTGTATGCGCTCTAAAAAGGAACCTTAAAAAGAAAAGCGATACGTAACATAAAATGGAACACGCTACTGAACGGCCTGGTTCTCACTGCCTGCTGCCATATTTATGTCAGTCTGTGCCACGCTACAAGCCAAACATTCGGTGAGTAAATAATTGCACAGAATCCGGTATTCCACACGGTCATAATGACGTCCAGTAACATGAAGCCACAGAATGCAATTACCAGTGGTCCTGGCAAACCCTTGTCACCCGTCTCTCCCATACGACCCTGGAAAACCAGAACAGAGGTAGGTAAGAACATGAACAACCAGTACTATAGGTACAAATTATGGCATACGTGCAGGGGTAACAATATAAATCTGTCATTATCGGTACAGTATCACTAGGCGCACCTGTATTAAAGCCTGTGTAGATATTTGTCAGTATGGAGCATGGGACACAGAATTTGGACAATCCCAGGTACATAAGAATTAGTTGTACTACACAACATATATTGCACTTATGTATCTGTGAAGGGTAGTAGAACGGAGCGATGCTCTTAGATGAGAATATCTTCAGCCCAAATGATGAATTCAGAACAATCAGATTTGTGGATGATTTGGGTGCATGGAATATGGATAAATGTTGCAGAACGGGTCATAAAATGATTGGATCACAGGAAGAATCTGCACAGACCACGCACAGGATGATACCATCATACAACAGATTTATCTTTCTATAGAAACCTGATTGGACTATTCATGGTAGTTTGGGGGGTGACACGTTACATAGGACAATTTATTTGACATATAGGACTAGCTGATAGAGACATATTCTGTATGGTTTATATAAGAACACATTACTGATAGGAGAACGGACGGCTCTGCAGCAAGATGTGATTAGTGTGACATGGGACATACATACATGTTCATACGGAATATAATGTAACATCGGACCCACAATGATGTAACAGATTGTAATTATTGATATTACCGGTGAGCCAGGAGGTCCTCTGTCCCCCTGCGGTCCTGGAGGTCCCTGTATAATAAGATATAGGGGTCGTCGTTAGTGAATCACACCTAGTATCAGACAGGATCATTTAGTTGTTCTATAAGAAGCATTAGGATATTATTACATGAGCGCTGATATAGGACAGCTCAGATGCCAACACACAGCATAGAATGAACGTTATATCCTGTAAAATTTGCTTTTCGATCACTGCCCAACCCTATGTGAGTGTCCTTTAACCAGTATAGGATGTTTCTGTTACCTAGAAGACTGCAAGCCTGTTATTATGGCCCAGGCTTCTACACTGTCCCAGAGTGAAGCAGGGAAAACATTTATACCCTTGAAGCCCTGTTTCGTTTAAAAAAACAAAAAGTTGCAACTGTCAGCATATTAAGGGGACAGATAATCCGCTGTACAGACCTCAGTTATTTCTGTAACATTATTCAGCAAAGTAACACTCAGGTTTCCTATATGTCCAGTAGTATATTTACTAGTCATAAAAAACTACACATATCTGGCTTAACTATGTATTTATTTTTTATTTCTGCATTCTACTTTGGGATCATTACCCATTTTTATACTAGACTTTTAAGGCCATGTATTTAGTATTGCACAGTGGTTAGCATTGCTAGGCAAGTGGTGTATCCGACATCAGCATGATCTGTGTGTGCTCCGCCCACTGGCAGAATAACGGGGATCTGACTAAGTTGCCTGGAGAGTGTTTATGTGTCTGAGAAGATAGACCGTTACCACCACAGGGCAGGAACGGATGTAAGGGAATAAACGCTCTGACTGAACAGCGCTATATAAAGAAACATAATAATATAACGGGCATGTACCTTCAGGCCAACCTTCCCCGGCGGTCCTGGCAATCCAGGTGGTCCCAACTCCCCCTAATAAAGTCGAAAGAGATCAGAATAACTTTGGCACATAAACAACTGATATCAGACAATGATTTCTCTGACTAGTAAACGTTACCCCAGGGAAGCTGCTCAAGTGGAAAAACAAGATTTCATTTTGCAGGATGGGATTATTTAAATTAGCTAGCAGGGGTGATGAAGGTGCGCTTAGGTAGGTGATCCCCGTCTTACAGGTAGGTGATCCCCGTTTTACAGACAATATTTTGCACTATTGACGTTTTTATAGCATTATCTGAATTTTTAACCGTCTTTAACAAACTTTACCTGTAATGAGCCCATCCTATATTTATCTACATTACATCTATTACATGCATCATTATATAATGATTCTGATTACATATATTTTGTGTGACACACATTATCAGCGCTGCGTAATTTCTAGTGCTATCGCCATGTGGGCTGTTATCCCCGTTTCTGTGTTTTCTACGTAGTTGCTGATCATCTCTGAACACACCCTATCAGCCATGGGCGTGGCCAGATCCCTACCTTTTCACCAGCATGTCCTGGGCGCCCCCTTTCACCAGAAGGACCGGGAAAGCCCTAGGAAGAAAAATATCAACAATTACACCGGACCTCTCCGTATTCTGAAGCCCAACTTTCATAAACTTGTTCTGCTCATAGTAATGGTGTGTAATAAGGTTGGTATAATAGGACACTATGCCCAGTAAGTCTCCAGACCCTTAACACCTGCAATGTCTATTTTGTAAACTGTGTGATTTCTGTGCTGCAGTACCATCTCCGGTCAGCAGGTGGTGACACAGTACTGTTAGTTCTTGAACACAGAGTAATGTGCTATACAGACCACTCCAGGTCTGTTTGTAAATATATCATACAACATTTAGAATCCCGAAAGTGGGACAAAATAAGCCCCATCCCATGTAAACCCTGCCTATAAATGAGCAAATTTCTGCAAAATACCACCCACTTTCCTGTTAAGCCACACCCCCTCCGCAGAATCGGGACCATCGGGAGGTAAGATATATTGATGTTTGGTACGTCAATTGTCTGTTATCACTGTGGTCGTATCCTGGCTTCTTCAAGGCCAGAGAAAGAAGATTCATTATGGTTTTAGTAGAACAACAAAGTAGTAAATGAGGGATTTGGGTATTTATTTCAATTAAAATAATCCACCACTAAGTGTCTTGGTATTTTTTAATTGTAGGTAGGTTTTTTGAACAACATATTCCACAGGTCTTGGTACATTCTCAGCATAGCCGGGCAGCCAAAGGCAGGCTGGTAGTTGTAGTTCTACAAGTGCCAGCATGCTCAAGCAGTCAGTGGCTGGCAGGCATTTCTGGGAGTTGTAGTTCCCAATACCCCTGGGGAATCATGCCACATGGTGCCCGGGATTGGGCCGTTATCCCATTGTGATAACAGCCCCCAAACTGTACATCAGTCTGTTATAGCGTGACGCCCAGGCGGGCACTGTATCATGTTGGATGCCACTTTTGACCGTGGGACCCACATTCAGTGCCCCCTGGTTGAATGGTTACAAGCTCAGGATTCTCAAATTAAAACTGTGCGGTTTTACTTTTTTTATGCATATCACAATTGTGCAAACAAAACATTCAATGTTATATCCTTTACATTTACATGACATACAGATAAAAGAACCAAACACAATTAAGTTTCCAATCTACACTCATTCTGCCCTGAAATAGTCTATAAATAAGGGAGAATGGATTGGCTCTGTATTTCCACCTGTTGGCCACAAGTGGTACTGCAGCAGTAGAGATACTTTTGTTGGTCTACCCAACCAACATTCCTTAGCAAGTGGCCACCAGACACCCGCAATTCCCCCCAGAAAGCTATTCATTAACTTATCTCATCCTAAGCACTTACATACATGCCCACAGGTCCTTGGGGTCCTTCAGGTCCTTGTTTTCCAGTGAAGCCCTGTAAGAAGACATAATTGTCTCATTCTCTCTATTGAAGAAATAATGAGGATTCTCAGATCACAGTTCTGGAGAGAAGAAAATCTTCCAGTGCCATCCTAACCCTTGGCATGTTCCTTGCCAGTATTTGTGGGCAACTCGCCCATATAAAGGCGGCATCAGATTGCACCTGTCTCACTGTTCAGAAATCAGGCCAAGCACTGGTGTACATATTAGTGGGAGCATTTACTGCCCCCCTCAGCTGTTGACCCACGTGACAACAACCTGGTCACCCTCCGCTACACCCCAATCCACACGACCATGCCTGAAGTCACTTGGCCATTCCCATTTGCATGGTGTAAACCAGGATTTCCCTGCAAACACCAATGCTGTTGAAGGGGAGGGGGGGGGGGTTACACCATTATTCAGGAAGGGGGGGTGGTAAACTATTATTCAGGGGGGGGGGGGGTGGTACACTATTATGAAGTGCTTGTAATCTGTAAACAACAAAATGAAGTTGTATCAGCTGAATCATTCATACTTCAGAATGAATGTAAACTTCCATATAATTTACTCATCCAGGAACTGGTTATATAAGGCACAGAGTCCAATTTTACAGGCCTCCCACTGGTTATCATGATTAGAAATGGTTCGTGGTTCGATTACCAAACCAGTTTGGCGAATTAGTTCAAAAATGTTAAATTTCGTCTGAATTTCTCAAATTTTAAGAACCTGTTAAAAAAATGAACATGTTCAATCCAGTTTGACAGTGTTAGAGCAGGTCCAGAAATGTTCAAGCTGGTTCGCACACGGTTGAATATGGAATGCACACGTGTGAACCGTTTACATCATAAATAAATTATTAATTTAAGTAGTTTGATACATTTTCTGTTTTTTTTACAGAAAACCCTCAAATGGTGACCTGTCCGCACGATCGTGTTCACAGTTCGATTTTTAAAAAAAAATTTAAGATACTTTTACATTAATTATAAACTATTTTCTAAAAAAATACTAATATTAACGCAAACCTCAAACTGGAACTGCCGCAACGAACTGTGAATGTAAGCTGCAAGTTTCAAACATCAAATTGGAATCAGGGTCCACGACCAATTGTATTGGGAACATATGTGAGGTTGTTGTTCAACTGAATGTCGAACCAGTTTGGAATTTTTAAGCATCTCTGTCTGTTAGATAACGGTACATCGATAGCTTGATCTGGCGAAAGTGAAAACCTATAGACAATCTTCTGTCAAACATGTGACTACCCCTGTATGTAGCACATAGCTGTACTATACAAGTGTCAGGACAATGTCCTGTATGTAATTCTCCGTACCCTTTCTCCCAGAGGTCCAGGCTCTGCATCCATCCCTGGTCTACCAGGAGGACCCTAGAATAAAAGTAAACGAGTAAGACTGTGGTCTCTGTGATAACGTCTTGTGTGTAGCCTGGGAGAAGAGAGGGGTACTTACAGGTGGGCCCTGGGGTCCATCTCTCCCTGTCTCCCCGCGTGGTCCTGGGAGACCCTGTAGACAGTAATGGGACAATGACATGTTTACTTATACTATCCAAGCTGTATTGTACAGTAATAAACACATACAAGGTCTCAGGGATTTGCAGACCTGTTGTTACAGACTGCAGCAGCAATAGCTGAGGTGTCTCTCATGGAGAACATTAATAGGTCGCTCATTGACAATATTTCAACCACATCAAGAGGGATAATTCTGTACTAGAAATCCTTCTGCAGCCAAAGGGACCTGATGATTACTAATGAGATCATAACCCAGGAGATCCTGGATCCAGGACATAAAGCTACTAATTAATGTCAAAATATCACAGCCTTTGTATTACTAAATAATTGACCTAAAGTTACGTAATTATACGTATCTAAGGTTGTCCATCTGTTAATTGATGGGCGACTACTTTACAAAGCTGCCTAGGAGGTCAGAGTTTCCCTGTCTGGGAGGTAGTTGTAAAGCATGATTACCTTGCAGTCTCCTAGGTAACACACATTTTATTTGCTAGTGATTTCATAGCAAATTTTACACGTGTGTTGTGATTATACTGATAATGGGGTACTACCTATATATTTGTGAAGACTGAAGTGCCTGTTGGTTCGAAAACTTTGCTTATTCCCAATATGAATACTTACAGTTGTTCCCCTGCTCCCAGAAACCCCTGGGGCTCCCGTGGGTCCCTGAGGTAAGAAGAGGATATTAGACATCGTTAGAGGCTACATGTTACACATACACTAAGATGAACACAGACAGCAATGTCGTTTTATGATTATAGTCCTACTAAGAGCACATTGTACAACACGTTATCATGCAGCCGATATCGCTGCCCAAAGCAGGGGAGCAGACATGACGTGACAAGAGGTGAGGAATAGAAAAGGGGAGAAGGGAGATTAAATCATGTAATGTCCCAACTAATATATTAACATAACTGCAGCAAATTGTATCTTGATAAAAAATATGCATGTAATTTTGCACAGATTTACAGGGCCAGTACATAATTCCGTTAAGGGTTTTATGATGGTGGATAAAGGAAATTCGATTGAGCCATTCTGAGCCTCAAATGGCTGACAACAGAGAGGTGACCTGGATGACATTTTTGAACCGCAGTCATAGAACTCATTTTCAGATTGTTCGTTCGCTCACTATAGATTACCACGTTCCATCTGCACATTGATATCATTTGCTGAACATCCCGTGTTTGGAAGCCAGAAACACACCCCAACTGGAATTATTTAATTAGTGGAATATTTATTTTATAGATATCTGCTGCTCTTTAAGTAATTCTCTTCTTGCAAGTAATGACTTCTAGAAAGACCTCTTATATGTAGTTCTGTGTGGTGACAATAACGTGGTTAGTGAGAAGAGGGAGAACCGATAGTGGTGTTGAGAAAGGCAGGTGGGAGGTGGGAACGGACGGGAAGAACAGTAACCATGAAGCAGTATTTTGAGGGTGAAGAGACGGTGTGGAGGAGAGGGATTACTAGGAAGTCTGTGGTTGGACAGAGAGGCAGTGGTGAGAGGGTTAATGAGGGGCTATTGCAGAGAAGTGATTGGTCAACGAGGAAGAGATATGAAGGTAAAAGGAGGGACAGGGGAGGGACATGGTGCCTCTAGTTACCCCTATTACCCTGGCTGCTGCACCAACAGAGCTCCGACACACCCTGCATGGATTCCTGCCCCTTTATCCCTGTATCCAACATCCCAACAACACACAGGAAGAAAGATAGAGAGACTAGAGAGGAACAGGAACTTGTGATGGGCCAAGCGCCATGCCAAATAATGGGTATATATAGTGCATAGCGGGAACCTGTGTACCAGGCAGTCCTTCTGCGCCCTCCGGACCTGGCACACCCCGATGACCCTGTGGGGGGGGACAAACAGAATTCATTGTTTATATGGTAATAGGGGGCACATAAGGGGTGCAAACAACAAGTCCCCCCACCTGCAACACATAAAACATGCCTAACAAACAACCAGCATTTAGATCCAGTGTGTTACCGGTGGCTCTACGTAGAGCAGGTTGGGCTTTGTTACATTTACCATAAAAGTTGCCTTATATAAGAAGTTAAACACACTATAGTAAATTTATGAAATCTATGTGACTACCAGCTCCCAAATAAGGGGCAGATTTATTTATTTATTTATTTGAGGGGGAATGGGGCGTATAATGTATTGGAGCACATGTTATGTTGTTGCATACAATGAGTGCTAGATGTGGTTTATTCACAAGGTACATTTGAATTAAGCTTATACACATATATATGTAACGCAAAGCTTAAATCAGAACTTTTGCAGACATAATTATAATACACATTTCCACATGTATTCACATATATACATTATATTCTGTTATTATTCAACATTGTATTAGAAAGTTTAATAGAAAAGCTCACAGAAACATTGGTAAGTACTTGCATACAAAGATGGAAGATAAGACACCTGGTATTTAGGGCTTGGTTTGGTTATCTAGATGGGTTATGGCCAGGAGTGAAGAAAATATTAAATTCTGGAATTATAACTCTTACAATGTAGATGTACTGCTACTGCCATCTACTGTTATATAATAATAATATATTACACACTTAGCTAGAGTAATACTGCCATCTACTGTTATATAATAATAATAATATATTACACACTTAGCTAGAGTAATACTGCCATCTACTGTTATATAATAATAATATATTACACACTTAGCTAGAGTAATGCTGCCATCTACCTTATAATCAGTTTAGAAACGGGGGCAGTGTGGAAGTTCTTTGAAATCTCTCCAGTGGAATTTGAGGTAGAAAGTTCCCTAGTATCTTTCTACTGGACTGATGTCCTAAACGTTATGAGCACCATCTGAATGGGTGGAACTGGGATTTCCTGATGCAATAAAGTTGTAAGTCCCCACTGGGTCTCCCACTGGCTGTCCAATCACAAGAGTCTCCCAAATTGGTTGCTTGTGATTGTTTGCCTGGGTCTCCCCTTCAGCTGACACTCCATGACCTGTTCAACTTAGGAGTGGGTCCAGGAAGTAGAAGACCAGAATGTTAATCAGCCCAACTGATATAATATACTAGGCTCTACTCTGTTCTTCCCATCGTCTCCCTCTTGTTTTATATTAGCAGTCTGGCTGAGACGTACTGACATAGAGCAAGGGGGAGGGAGCAGGCAGCAGAACACAAATACTACACATACAAAATACTGGAGGGGGGTCCATTATGTTTCTTCTACGGTCCCTCTTTTTTTCTTTGTAGCAGATCTATTGACACCACAATTCATTTTCATTTAGTTATGTGGATGGGAATTTTTTCATAAATATCATGGATATGGCTATTTGGTTAAACGTACAGTGGGTAGGGGGGGGGGGTTGCTTGTTTTAGAGATAAAGCCCATTAATTGCCCAGGCACCAAATGCAGAATTATATGGAAAGATGTTTAATAGATTTGTAATAGAAAATGGGAGTTCGCTAACAGGAACATGTAGAATAATACGGAACAAAAATTATCAACTTCATCTTTTCTGAATGTGACCAGATATATTGGATCAACAGAAATTTCAGTTGTACTTGTCACAAGTTTAATGGTCATTGTTACACCTATACATGTAAAACTAATTCTGAGAAGTGTTACTCACCAGAGATCCTGGAATTCCCACAAGACCTCTCTGTCCCATCCGCCCCTGTAATACACAAAATGACACTCAGTGAGCCAGACAGGAGAGGGTCAGTAATCTGTGACCCTGGGAGACATGACCACGGGTGTAAGTTCTAGTGAAAATATGGCATCTCCTAATTGATGTGTTGGACCACGGATATCATGGAGATCACTAGAACTTACAGATGACAACTGATAATAATTTGCCATTTTTCTCCCTAAACTTCCTCTACATATGTTGTAAACATGGCTGTATTGAAGTTGATCATAGTACAGTTTCAATTACCCGGTTCCCTCGAGGTCCAGTCAACCCTTTAGGCCCCTCAGGTCCACGGTTTCCCTTAATTCCAAAGCAGAAGAACACAAAGTCAATCTAATATCACAGCGATTGTTATAGAGACAACATTAATCTCAAACATGAACAGCAGGCAGTTTTCAAATTTCAATGGGTTGGACAACAGCCCCCTACTCGTCCAGACTAGTACATTGGCGGTGGTCCCTCCTTGGGATCTTCTACACTTGTCTGCACTGAGGACCTCTGCTGGAAACTCTGAGTGATGCTTTAGCAGCACTGAAGGCGAGGAGGGGTCTTGGCCATATCCTGAAAAAACTAGGCCCAGCCATCCAATCAGGGGCTGCCATTCACTGTAGCCCCCGAAAGTGGGAAACCCTTTTTCAAAACTTCTCAGTTTAACTAACACAAAACTCAACAAAGAGAGTTCATCTATCTAAACCATGTCACCACGTCTACACTGGACTAACCTTGGGTCCCTCACTCCCGTTCTGGCCAGGGGGTCCTTTTTGTCCTTCCTCACCCTAAATTATAGAGAAAGATAAAATGTTAGGTTCTACATATACAAACCTAGAAATTATATGAATGACACAATGCCGTTAATCTCATTAATAAAAATCATTTGTGGCCAAAGAACATGAAACCTCCATGAACTGCGATCATGTGTGGTCAAAGTTGGTCAAACACATATCCATCAACTGTGGACCCAAACGAGGTGATCTGGTACATTGTGATTAACCAAGAACAAGGAGGTCCTGTACTTTGTGATCAATTGTAGCCCATGTAAGAGGTTTTATAGCAGGCCCGGATTCGATAATTGGCAACTGTGGCATTTGCCAGAAGAGCTGCTTTGCCTAAGTTTATTATTTGGTTGAGCTTCGTAACTTTAGGTGACAATAATTTAATCTATCCAGAGAATGAAGGGTTTAGTTCAGATCTCTACTTTAATATTGGCCAATATAAACACTGTCTCTGGAAGCAAATACGTGATGATACTTACTATGGTGCCAACAGGGCCAAGAAGCCCTTTGGGGCCAGGAAACCCGACAAAACCAGGTTGTCCATCATTCCCGTGAGGACCTTTAATGCCTCCGGGTCCAGGAGATCCCTAACAGAAACAAATTAGACATGAGTGATGGAGGCTTTGGAGATGGTAGGGGGTTAATGACACATACACCCCCTATTAATATTTCTTACCTTGTCTCCCCTCACACCCGGATCTCCTTTCTCTCCATCGGCAGCAGTCCGGCCCTGCGGAGATCACCGTTAATAACAGACATGGTTCTTTCCATTGGATGAGGATCTCATCTCAATATGTGCCTCTTATATTATTGCTTTTATTTATTCATATCCCGGTTTTTAATTTAACGATAACTTTCATATTTATGTCTATATTGTGCCAACTAATTTATTATTGATCCAATTGTAAAAGTGGTGTGAGGTGGATACTTATATCTGTGGGTTTAATGGTTTATGGAGATCTATAATGTTTATTTAGTTAATTTGTTTTAATAAAAAGAAGGAACCCAACATTAGTTTAGCTAACAATATTTCATTATAGTATTTACTGTGGCTGTATTTTTGAGACATGCCTCTGAATGTCCTCCCCCTGTCATATTACCCCCGTCCCCCATTCTGTCACTTGTTCTCTCTCTGCCCCATCCTCTCACTACACCCTCTCAGTGCCCCCCTTTATTATAATAACACCTCTGCCTACATTCTGCTGGTTTTTCTCCATACGATCTGTCCCACCTAACCTCATGAACATTGCTTTAGCCCACAGAATGGCTGCTTCCTCTCAGGGTTTTTGACAGGTGCACAATAATACAAAGAAAACAGGGATACTCTGCACTCTCCAAAACACATAACTAATGCTGTACCAAGTACTGTTCTATATTAAAAACAATAACACCTTGCATCCCACTTCTAACCCCATGTACGCTTACTGTACTTCCTATAAAATTGTAAAACATTTAATCGGAACTGTATAAATGGTTAAATACATCAATTTCCTGCAAACAAATTGCGGCCTTGTCCTGTACAATCTCTGTCAGATCACAATTCCCACCATTATACCTCCCTCTGATTCTACATATAATCTGTATTATATGGACACTATTAGATATAAAATTACAATGCCCAGAGTGGAGATCGTAACACTGAGGGTAAAAGTACTTTGAAGTTTACATTTTGAAGGGGAAATTTATTGTGTCTCCTCATTTAATACTGATTTTATGTTTACAGTAATTCTTTGCAAAGGCCGATGACACAAAGACTCTTGTCCTATATGCAGGAACACGCTGTATATGATATATATACTATATATACCTTTTCTCCAGGCTGTCCCTTTACACCCGGCCATCCAATTAATCCCTGCAAACAAATATATACAACAAGCATAAAAAAAAAAAAATAACAAAAAAAATAAAATTGCATTAAGCTATTGCTAATCATTAAGTTTTCTACAGAAATTAGATGTATATAGAGTTTCTTATGGGGTAAAATTTGCATAATGAAGAATATTTCAGGGTAAATGTATGACAACCTTCTAAAAAAGGAAAACTGGAGGCGATTCCCATAGAAACCAAACAGATTATAGCTGTCATTATCCAGTACAGTCTAGGAAATGATCGCTAGAATCTGATTGGTTGTTATGAGCAACACCTCCACTTTCACCTAGTTATATAGTTACATAGTTACTTAGTGATACAGTTACCTAGCTAGTGTTATATAGTTACATAGTTACTTAGTGATACAGTTACCTAGTTAGTGTTATATAGTTACATAGTTACTTAGTGATACAGTTACCTAGTTAGTGTTACATAGTTATAGTGTTGTATAGTTACATAGTTATATAGTTGCTTAGTGATATAGTTATCTAGTTACATAGTTATATAGTTATCTAGTTACCTAGCTATAGTGTTAATTAGTTATATAGTTGCTTAGTGATATAGTTACCTAGCTATAGTGTTGCATAATTACATGGTTATATAAGCTCAACATTTCATATATTTTAATTGAGCTAATCCATCATCATCACCATTTATTTATATAGCGCCACTGATTCCGCAGCGCTGTACAGAGAACTCATTCACATCAGTCCCTGCCCCATTGGAGCTTACAGTCTAATTCCCTAACATACATGCACACACACACACACACACACACACACACACACAGACTAGGGTCAATTTGTTAGCAGCCAATTAACCTACTAGTATGTTTTGGAGTGTGGGAGGAAACCGGAGCACCCGAAGGAAACCTACGCAAACACTGGGAGAACATACAAACTCCTCACAGATAATCCAGAGAAAGCAAAACAACCCTCCCAGTGTTGCAACTGTCAAATTAATCTCAGGTGGAGTGGGAGATCCTTCCTGACCCTACCAGATAAATTCTCTGTATTAATCGCACAAAATGGGCAAATAACTTCTGCCGCTATAAGAGCCAGCTAGTCTTTATAAAGTGGTGATAGCCCTCTACCTACCGGCCGCTGTATACGCCACCTGGCTGTCACTCGTCATATTACACCTTACTATACTGTACCTAAAATATTGATCAACTAATTTTTGTAAAGAGAGAAACTTCAAAACTTACCATAGGCCCTTCTGACCCTCTCTCCCCTCGTACACCTGGAGGCCCCACTTCTCCCTGTAATAAGGAAATAATATGACTATTGAAGAACAACGGTACATATCTCTCTCTCTCTTCTCTCTCTCTCTCTATATATATATACAGTATATATCTATCTATATAGACAGAGACAGGTTGTTATACACACATAGGATGTTTGCTGATCCTACCGTATCTCCTTTCTGTCCTGGAGGTCCATCGGATCCCCTCACTCCCTAGAACAGAGCGCAGCATTAGACGTGATATGATGTCGTCAGATGAATGAGGAGACGGCGGACAAGTGAGTGCGGGATCCTTCATCATCATCATCACCATTTATTTATATAGCGCCACTGATTCCGTAGCGCTGTACAGAGAACTCATTCACATCAGTCCCTGCCCCGTTGGGCTTACAGTCTAAATTCCCTAACATATACACATTATGTCAGATTACACTGTGACTCTGTTACTACTACCGCAATGTTTCTTAATTTGTGCAAATGCGCCTACTTTTTCTCATGGCACTTGTCTGTGCGCCTACTCGCCAGTTCTTATAAAATCAATCCTCGTTGTTCTCTGAGGAAAAACTCTCTTTCCCATATAAGTGCAACTATAAGGTGCAAAATACGTCTTTATACCTTTATGTTACTGAAATAATCTCATCTTTCAAAACTAAGCCTTATCTTGGCATTTGGGGGCACTCATGAGTCTGATCCGCACTCAGCAGGGAACGCCCCCAATCCACCAGACTCCTCCCATCGGACAAGCATTGCATCGCTGCGTACTGCGGTATCTGGGCTCACACATCCCGGTGTGTCCTTGTAGAACTTCATCATTTCAGCACAAGCAGGCGCGTGCTGTCACAATACCGCATATACGGGGTGGGTGGTAGTAATCCATCCTTACCTGGGGTCCCCTCAGTCCAGGGGGTCCACAAAGTCCTTCTATTCCCGGTGGTCCCTATGTAAAAATATTGTAAACTTGTTACATTGTATTGGAGTACATAGTTCTATAAATGTATTGGGGTACATAGTTATATCAGTATATTTGGGTACGCATAGTTTTGGAGTGAAACCAAGCCCAAAAGTAAAAAGCATTTATTTGGGGTAACCTCCTGGGACCACACATCACAATAGTCCTGATTTTGGCAGACCAGTCCTTATTCTTGGACCCTGAAAGAGCTGTGACCTATCGGAAAGTGTGCGAAGCTTCAAGGGTTTTGGACGGTGAGCTGGGATTACTTTTATCCTGATTTTCCCACTAATATGTTGGAATGTGTTGAGCTCTGATCTCCGTTGTGCTATCTGGTGACTAACATGGCCCTCTGACCTACAGAGCCCCTGATAGGGCTGGGTAATGACCTATCACAGCCTCCTATGAGTGTAATTTATATCAGAGGCAGGGGCAGTTTATTTGGTCAACAAGCAACCGACTGAGAGTGTTACATACCCGAGGTCCGGGGTGGCCGGGGACCCCCGGAGGTCCTGCGTCCCCCTAATGAGGTGAAAGACAAGGAGGGAGTTAGGAATAGGTGATGAAGCAACGAGGAGAGAAGAGGTCATTTGAGTCATTACAGAATCACTGGAAATACTGATAATATACAATCTGAGCCCTGCACACAGAAGTCTCATGTGATCTACTCTGCTTTGGTGATGTTACTAATTCCTAGTGAAATAACAGGTTACACAGTTCTGTCTATTGTCCAGAGGACACAATGACTTCCTCCAGCCTGTGTGGGTGTTGTTTATACTTTAGGATGATATCGGAGATCATATACACTGGACCAGATATACATAATTTTGCCGAAGACAGAAAATAAGTTGGATATACAGAGTATGAACGGAAAGAGGCATTTTATTGACATCTGCCGCGTCAGGCAGGAAACTATCATCAGCCCGGTATACAGATATATACAAGTAACCCACCGCTGCCACCATCACTCTCTATAATAAGAGTGAATACTCACCTGCGATCCGTTTACCCCTTGTGTTCCCAGGAATCCGGGCTGTCCTTGTTCGCCCTATATACAGATAAGAATGATTATATTACCAGGGAAGAGTCCTGACTGACATAATTTCTCTGAATGGGGCGAGTGACTGGTCCTCAGACTGAAAGATGATAAGGACATAAGATTCGCACACATCTCCTACACACAATCTGGTTGTCACAACCAACATACAACCAGATCAGAGAGCGATTAGTGCACAATGGTTCATGGACAGTGATTTGGTTGTTGAGATCACAATGCAAATCCTGTACTTCCAATTAGAATGGTCATCCCAAATATCTAGAGGAAGTTGGACTGATAACATTGCAAAACGTCCTAACATTTATTTAAATTAACCCACAAAAAACTAAACTAAATACATACGAGGTAGAGGGTGGACGACTGCACTGCGTTACTTTACATCTACCCAATTTCATTCTTCAATAATAATATTAATAATATTTAACATATAATTTGACCCAAAATTTCTCAGCTATAATTTATCTACTCTATATATAGGGAAATTATCCGCACCAGAGCTATCTTCAATATACTTACTTTCTACTGGTAATCTATCCCAAATGTTTATTAGTTGAGGTGCTCTCCTAGAAAAGTTTATAAATCAGGAAAGGAAATAGAACATTCTAACACCAGAGGCACATTGTATATATTTATTACCAGTAATAAGACACAAGAATTTTGAACTTTGCTGTCACTAAAAATGTAATTTTTATTTCTTAATGAATTACAATAGTCCTAATGGTTTGATATAGTGCTACATTGTCCCATTAAAGAATTTGGAAATATTAGTGAGATAGATTAAGATTAGGAGATAAAGGATAATCCCCCGTTCAGTACCTGGCAGTCTCTATACTTTTATTTATTATATATTACTGTATGGATAGTATATACCTCAAGCTACCGTCACTCCTGAAATTCTCTTTTTTTTATTTCTTTCCTCCTAATTTTAATCTATTTTACTTATATTTCCAAAATCTGTAATCACTATATAACATTTTAATATTTCACTTGGTACAATATAGCACTATATCCAACCATTAGGAACATTTTACTAAGAAATAAACATTTAATTTTAATGACATCAAAAATTAAACTTCCTGTATCTTAGTGCTGGTAACAAATATATACAATGTGCCTCTGATATTATAATTTACCTACTGGTAAGATCTAATGGATATAAGACTGAACCACTCACCTCCGGACCCGGGGGTCCGCGCGGACCAGTGACCCCCACTTCTCCCTGCATAAATAAAGTACAATAATTAACAAACCCATAATAAGAATAATATAGAAATAAAATGATAAGCTCTAAATAAATACACACTAATTACATATATATGTAAAGAAGAAGGTGTCACTTTTTTAAAACTTGTGTGTTTTGTTGGTCTATGTAAAAAAGCAATGACTTAAATATTACTGAAGAAACAATATTAATTTGCTGGCAATTTCATTTGGTGCAGTGCCTTCCAACGGCCTCTAGATGGTGCAGTTATTTTTTCAGCAACAAAATCCATCCAATTAAACGTAATCTGCAACAACACCTAGAGGCAAGCGTTCATTTTTGGGGGGGTTGGTTAGATACACTGTATCACACAGGTCTATTATTCAGTGTACACCAAGCAGCAGGTTACACGTCTTACAATCGCTCCTGGGACTCCTTGGGAACCGGGCCCTCCTTTTACACCCGCGGGGCCCTGCAAAGAAAAATATCCAATAAGGGAACAGAATGGAAGAGATCCTGACATGTTGTTTTCTGCACTTTTCCTATGGTCACTGAATGTCCTTATAATTTACAGTAGAAGATACGTTATATATGCTTCAGGATTTCCATCAGAAATGAAGATAAAATTGTGATTATAATGTGGACCTCCCATCAGTAACCTCATTGAAGGATCGCTGATAACAGAGAACAACAGCTTATACTCAGCTGTACTGCAAATGTCAATACAATGTGAAGCAAGTTCTGTCAATGTCTGGGAACGTTTACATATATATTTGTGAATGTTATAATGTCTTGTCTATAGTGCAACCTGCATTCTAGGTTATCTGGTCCTATAGATAATGTATTGTCTATAGTGCAACCTGCATTCTAGGTTATCTGGTCCTATAGATAATGTATTGTCTATAGTGCAACCTGCATTCTAGGTTATCTGGTCCTATAGATAATGTATTGTCTATAGTGCAACCTGTATTCTAGGTTATCTGGTCCTATAGATAATGTATTGAACAGTATTTATTCCCTATCATATAAATAGTTTACTTCTTACTCGTCAATACCAAGAAACAAGAACTGTGGACAGTGTTGGGGTTTTTTCCCTTTTTAAATCCAGTAGACCAAAAATGTTGTATTTCTCAATGTTGCTTCCTAACTAGCTGCAATACTTGGTTAGTTACACTCTCTAGTAGAGTGTATCCAGCCGAGATTCAGGAACCGGTCACCCTCTTCTAAGTACTGTACGAGCTCCTGCAGAGGACCAGAACCCGTCGTCGTATCACCCTGTCTGTGTCTTTCATATTTCCAACACAATCTGGTTTTCAGAATAAGCAAAAAGTGGGGGCAGTGCAATAAGAAGATCTCATGTAACAATTAGATACACTCTAGTACAGAGTGTATCTAACCAACTATTGCAGCTAGACAGGTAAACAAGACAAATATCTACTGACGTTTAAAATGAAGTCCACTAAAGAGCTGTCTTACTTACCTAAACCATACATTAAGCAATTACTAACGATGGGAAGGGGCGTAGGTAAGATATACTTATCCTAAAATGGAATTGATCTCTAAATCAGGAAGTAAATGTAAATGAGAAATCTTGGTGAGACTTTACCTGCACCCCTAAATGTCCGAGCGGTCCTGGTTCGCCCTTCACTCCCTAAAATGAGAAACAGGATAATATTTAGTGGAGTTAATGGAATAATGCACTAAATATCTTTGTTCTCCAGAGTTACAGCAACCCCCCCCCTGTATAATATGTCCCGTTCTTGTCATATAACACCTCACTCTTCCTATTCACCCACCTCATCTTATCTAAATGCCTTATCCTGACTTTAATGTAACCATCTGTGGCCCTAACATACGGCTCTCAGGCCGCTCTGGAACTACAAGTGCCAGAATGCCCAGCCAGTCAGAGGCTGGCAGCTCAGCTATGAACTCCAATACCATGCTGCCTCTAGTTGCCAAACTACCATAGCGCATGTAAGAACTCGCTAGGCTACAATACGCAGTAACACAGAACCTCACTCAGACATGAGAGTACCATACTTGTCAACTCCTGGAAACTTGCTTCCGGGAGTTGGGGGCATGACTGGAGGGCGGGAGGGGGGCGTACAGCACTTTTTTGCGGGGGGCGGGGCCAAAATGACGCGTTTGGCCTCACCCCCCGCAAAAACGTGCTGTACGTCGCGGGGGCGGGCCAAAGAGGACGCGATTGGCCTTGCCTCGCCCCCTCCCGCCCTCCAAAATGGCGTGATTTACAGAGAATCGCTTCAAAAATAACGCAATTCGCAGTGAAATCTTGGATCCGGGAGAAATGCCAGCTCCCCCGGGAGACTGACCCAAATTTCGGGAGTCTCCCGGACTTTCCGGGAGAGTTGGCTAGTATGGAGAGTACCCAGGTGTGATTAATCAATAACAGATTCACAGAAGTAATTATCACAACAATATTCCTTTAAAAAGTATATTCGTCATCCCACTGTCATCATTTCTCTTTTATTCTTCAAAGTTTTATGATACCACTCATATGTTCATATATATATATATATGTAAAATACAGTTATTATTTGTAAAACATTTTCCTTTTCTTATTTTACACATTAAGGGCCTAAATCATTATGACGATACGATACTGACATAACTAGGACTCAGGACTTAGTCTAGGGGGGTAAATGTATCAAGCTGAGAGTTTTCCGGTGGGTTGGAAAAACCAATCAGATTCTAGCTATCATTTATTTAGTAAATTGTACAAAATGACAGCTAGAATCTGATTGGTTGCTATAGGCAACATCTCCACTGTTCCAAACCCGCAGTTTAGTAAATATACCCGTAGGTCCTTTATGAACTATTTGTATAACTATTTACTGTAAATTGGCGTTTGGAAAACACAAACTCTAAATAAATAAATCAATTCAACATAAAACCATTTTCCTCTCCCGGCATAATGTAGATCTAGTCCTACGTCTCCTATCACTGGTCCTATTTGAGAACAGGTGTAGTCACCTCATTCCTCATTGGATACAGACTGTGATGATGATGACAAGGACGTGAGCCTCTAAGTGTTGTTACCTTTCTTCCTTTGATACCATTCTCCCCACAGGGTCCAGGAGCTCCGAGAAAACCCTATAACAGGTGGGCAGAGGGGTCTTCAGTACAGCGGTATATTACACAGTAACACAACACGACACCCGGCTTTGTTGGGTCAGAGAAAGCCCATCACAGCTTACACCAACAGTTCTGACTTCTAACCAGGCAGCGCAAGAACTAGTTATAAAAAAAGTGCCCCCCTCATTTGGCAGCTGAGTGCATGCTGGGCACTGCCAGCGGCTGGAGCCTATCACTGACCAGCTGACATCTAATTATTTCTGTAATACAACAGTCTCAGAGACGAGCCTGAAATAAGCCTGATAAGTACATAGAGATCCATGATGATTGTGCCAAGTTATATCTTGTGACATTGTACCAAGCTTACATAATTCATTCAAAAATACTTTAAAGGCCCCCGAGCACCCCCCCCCCTCCACCTTGATTCCCCCCCATTCACCCCCCTCATAGAACATAAAATCACAGCTCCATCCTAAATGTTTCCTCTATCTCCCGCACATATTTGCACCCTTCTTTTCTCTTTTATTCTCAATGCAATAACACATATTATATTACTTTATAATGCTTGTTTGAAGTTTGTACCTAGTGTAATATGCTGCTGAACTATTCATACACTTATAAACTCATGTACACTGCTAATGTGGTTCCAAAAGAAACAGTAAAAAAAAATACATTTAAGGACTCACTTCTTCCCCCTTTTCCCCGAGAGGTCCTTGATCCCCTTTAAATCCCAGCATCCCCTGGGAAGAGAACATAACAAGTTGAATACATGAACTTTGCTTCATACAAAGGTGTATTTGTCACTACTTCCTGCATCAGTCTTAAGCTGGGTTCACACCTATGTAATCTGACTTCAGAAGAGATTTATGTAATGATTTCACCAACGACTGAAAGTCCCGATGAGCAGCAGATTCCTGTGTACACATCTACACGATTTACTGTCAGATCTGTGATCTTCATCTCTCATAACCATCTGCTGAGAAGATGGTGACTCTGTACACTGTACAGATATCTGCCCACGCTGCTGGTGGTGAGTGCGTACACACTGCCATATTACCCGACATCGTTCCATCGTTGGTCATTAATTTTAGGAAGTTTAGAAAACCAAATCAACAGATATGATGTGTTTTAGTATAATAAAACATGATGGTGGGAGTGTACACACTAATGTGATATCTGACCAAACGGTCGTTTATTGTGTGATCTGCAGGATGATTGTGTAAGTGTGTACCCAGTTTTATAGCAGCATCACATCACTCAGTCTGTAGCTTCCTGCTGCCTCCATTCCCCTCCTCACATCATGTCAATGCCCCTGTCACATGCAGCCCTGTCCTCACTAACACATCACTCATCTCCTGATATACTCTGTGCTGCTGGGGACCCTGCTCCTCCCACTATATAACTCTCAGTCTGTGGCTTCCTGCTGCCTCCATTCCCCTCCTCACATCATGTTACTGCCCCTGTCCTCACTAACACATCACTCATCTCCTGATATACTCTGTGCTGCTGGGGACCCTGCTCCATCCACTATATAACTCTCAGTCTGTGGCTTCCTGCTGCCTCCATTCCCCTCCTCACATCATGTCAATGCCCCTGTCACATGCAGCCCTGTCCTCACTAACACATCACTCATCTCCTGATATACTCTGTGCTGCTGGGGACCCCTGCTCCTCCCACTATATAACTCTCAGTCTGTGGCTTCCTGCTGCCTCCATTCCCCTCCTCACATCATGTCACTGCCCCTGTCACATGCAGCCCTCTCCTTACTAACACATCACTCATCTCCTGATATACTCTGTGCTGCTGGGGGACCCTGCTCCTTCCACTATATAACTCTCAGTCTGTGGCTTCCTGCTGCCTCCATTCCCCTCCTCACATCATGTCACTGCCCCTGTCACATGCATCCCTGTCCTCACTAACACATCACTCATCTCCTGATATACTCTGTGCTGCTGGGGGACCCTGCTCCTCCCACTATATAACTCTCAGTCTGTGGCTTCCTGCTGCCTCCATTCCCCTCCTCACATCATGTCACTGCCCCTGTCACATGCATCCCTGTCCTCACTAACACATCACTCATCTCCTGATATACTCTGTGCTGCTGGGGGACCCTGCTCCTTCCACTATATAACTCTCAGTCTGTGGCTTCCTGCTGCCTCCATTCCCCTCCTCACATCATGTCACTGCCCCTGTCACATGCAGCCCTGTCCTCACTAACACATCACTCATCTCCTGATATACTCTGTGCTGCTGGGGGACCCTGCTCCTTCCACTAGATAACTCTCAGTCTGTGGCTTCCTGCTGCCTCCATTCCCCTCCTCACATCATGTCACTGCCCCTGTCACATGCAGCCCTGTCCTCACTAACACATCACTCATCTCCTGATATACTCTGTGCTGCTGGGGGACCCTGCTCCTTCCACTATATAACTCTCAGTCTGTGACTTCCTGCTGCCTCCATTCCCCTCCTCACATCATGTCACTGCCCCTGTCACATGCAGCCCTGTCCTCACTAACACATCACTCATCTCCTGATATACTCTGTGCTGCTGGGGGACCCTGCTCCTTCCACTAGATAACTCTCAGTCTGTGGCTTCCTGCTGCCTCCATTCCCCTCCTCACATCATGTCACTGCCCCTGTCACATGCAGCCCTGTCCTCACTAACACATCACTCATCTCCTGATATACTCTGTGCTGCTGGGGGACCCTGCTCCTTCCACTATATAACTCTCAGTCTGTGACTTCCTGCTGCCTCCATTCCCCTCCTCACATCATGTCACTGCCCCCGTCACATGCAGCCCTGTCCTCACTAACACATTACTCATCTCCTGATATACTCTGTGCTGCTGGGGACCCTGCTCCTTCCACTATATAACTCTCAGTCTGTGACTTCCTGCTGCCTCCATTCCCCTCCTCACATCATGTCACATGCTGCCCTGTCCTCACTAACACATCACTCCTGCAGCTGTGACCATTCTCCTATGATCTGATTGGCTGTGAACATTGTGATGATGTGATTGGCTACCAGACTAAGACCATCTTGGTTGAGCAGGAGATGAGGTGACTACAACAGAAGTAACATTTGCTCACTTCCTAGTCAGCTGAACATGTCAGCGGATTACAGGGAACGTAACCAATGTACTTAATGTGATCGTACTGACTCTTCTACTATAACCTACAAACTGTATTGTGAGATAATTCTACCAGGTATGAATGAAGGGTAAATCACTGCACCACCTGCAGACAATATTTTGTGTTTTGGGGGACTTCAGTGACCTGTGGGGACGGTCAGAGCAGCTGACTCCTCTCTGGATGGGGAGAATCTCACCTTAGCTCCTGGTGTTCCCGGGGATCCTGGTTTAGCATCTAATCCAGGGGCTCCGTCCTGCCCAGGAAGTCCGGCTGCTCCTTGTATCCCCGGTGGCCCTGACAAGCCCTGTGTGCAGATATATATACCATCAACACAGAAATGACTGCATGAGATACACTAATAAACAAGGTGGAGAGGGGCTGGGCTGGGCAGGGGGGGCATCTGCCCCCTGGGCTGGTCCCATAATGGGCTACCTTGGGCTGGTTTTTCTTCCTTTAAAATGTTCCTGATAGGCTGCTGAGCCGCGTCTCTCCCCACCCTGAGCTGAAATTTGGCAGCCCCTGGACGAATGCAAGGTGGTCCGGATATCACCCGGAGAACCCTATTACTGGCACCCCTCTGCCCTTCACAGCAGTGATGGGCACCCATGCGTACCTCCAGGGCGGCATGTGTGACCCTTCTATCTTCAAAGGGGCCACGCAGAGGAAGGAGGGAGAGCCCACTGCTCTCCCGCATCCTCCGCTATGCTGCGTGACACGGAGGTCGGATGCCCCCGTTCTGCCCTATAACAAAGCCGAGAGTACGATCGGGAGAAGCCGTCTGGTAGGCTTCTTGTTATAATACAAGGGGTGCAAATTAGTTTTCTGTTTCGCCCATAAGTTAAATACTGACTGTTTTTCATGTAGCACACAGATATCAACTTTAAATGTCAGTGTACAAATAAGATATTAAGTATTTGTGTTTTACATGACAAGACAGTCAGTATTTAACCTATGGGCAAAACAGAAAAATAATTTGCACCCCTTGTATTATAACATGGTTTTGTCCAGGAGACTGAAATAAGAAGTTTCTTAAGTTAAGATCCTTAATGAATCAGGCCCATCGTTATCTGAGATTTTAGGGCTGATGATCATGCACTTAATTAGATCTGAGTTAAATAAAAACAATAACCTTTCTTATCGGGTACGAATGAAAGTAACAAAAAAATGAATCCCCCTCAAAATCCTATAATATAGACACAATCCCCACAGAAAGCACCAATCAGCTTCAGAGGTGAATCCGCAATCAGCCAATCACATGCAGCTGTCTCTGTGCGGTTGTCACGTGATCATACTCTTACTTCATTTATTGAACAGACGACTGTATGGGTGACAGACCGTCGTCTCTTCCTAATGATACCCTTAAGCATATCCTACGCTCTAAGCGTCTCTCACCCCAATGTACGCTGCGCTCAGCATGATTAGATCACATGGTATAAAATATGTCATTTGCAACCCAGGTAATAAAAGATCTTACAGAATATGATCCCACCACAAATGTATATTGTTGCCAGCAGGTTCCTCTAGATCCGCTCTCTCACTGGCTGGCTGTGATGTATAGTATACAATGTATCATTCCCTGCCCAGTGTATCATTCCTCCTGATGTCTCTCCTAAGTGGCTACAACGCACCACCTGATTTCCAGGAACAATGTAGCACTCTGATGATGGCTAATCCTTTAACAATTGAAGAACAGTGACATAAGAATCTCCGTACCATCGGACCTCGCTGGCCTTTCACTCCTAGACCCCCCGGATGTCCAGTCATCCCCTGTAACAACAAGAGAGGAGTGTGAGATGGTTGTAGGATCCCTGTGATGTCGGGTAAGAGAGCTCTGTATACATTCTTATCAGAATTTATCTGATTGGTATTGTAGGTCTTACACAATATACGTAGTAATTGCAATTAATACACTGAAATACTCTATAGATCTGCTTATATCAAGCGGGTTTGTACAGAGTGTGATTCTTAGATCTGTATATTTACATATATTTTACTATAGGCCGGGATCTGTGGCATACCTACCAATGCCAGAGCATGTGAGATGGGGTATGCTCACACTACGAGGGGTGTGTGGCCATGTCATGTTGGGGCGTGCCACTTCCATCTGGGGAACGTGTCCAGCCCCCACCCCTGAAAACACCCGTTCAATGGCGCCCTCTCCTGCCACTGATACACAACACTGGAGCGGCAGCTCCCAACTGTTCCAGAATCAGGACAAAAGTCCTTTTCAGTTTTTCTAGGACAATACCGATATATTTTTCAGAATTTTTGGGCTTAAATGAACCATTAAAATGAGGCAGCAATGGAATTGCTTTATTACATATTGCATTGCGCGTGTAACCGGATTACCACTGGGTAAAATGCGCTTCTTCTCCGGAAGAGCAACCGGACGATGCGACACGCGTTACATTATAAAATTTAGGACTCTGTTCCAGCTGTGTGGAGTCCTTTTGCGGAGAGGAAATAGCTAACACCCCCTCCGCACAGCAAGGGGCGCCCCTAGACATGTGTCCTTCCCACTTGTCAATAATCTTATTTTACAAAGCTCAATATTTATCAAGAGACGACCTCACTCCACCCAACTTCTCCCCAGGTCAGTGTGAACCATCCTGCCCCATAATCCCGTGCACTTAGCAGGAATCTGTCCACAGACCACCAGCACAGTGCCTGTAGTGAGGGTGATGCTTCTGCCATGATGATTGAGCAGTTACTGCTTGTAATCTGCTGCCTGCAAGAAGCATTTGGCCGACACAAACAGAAGTGGCAACAATGACACCTGCAGGACAGAAGATGGTACTGCACTATTTATCAGAAATCATCATCATCATCAACATTTACTTATATAGCGCCAGCAGATTCCGTAGCGCTTTACAATTGGGAACAAACATTAATAAAACAATACTGGGTAATACATACATATGTAAAGATAAGAGGTCCCTGCTCGCAAGCTTACAAACTATGGGACAATGGGAGTTAGAAACACAAGGGCATGTGCTACATCATATTGCACAATGGACCAGCTAGAACGCAAAGGTAAAAGTACTGAGTGGGGTGCGTGTGTGGCAATGTTGGTCAGAGGGTTGTTGTCTTGTGTTAGCTGTGTAGAGGGTGGTAATAGGATAACCTAAGAAGATTAAGATGGTGGTTGAGGAATATTATAAGCTTGTCTGAAGAGGTGGGTTTTCAGAGTACGCTTGAAGGTTTGAAGACTAGAGGAAAGTCTTACTGTGCGTGGGAGGGAATTCCACAAAGTGGGGACAGCCCGAAAAAAGTCCTGTAACCGAGAATGAGAGGATGTGATGAGAGTGGAGGAGAGACGTAGATCTTGTGCAGAACGGAGGTGTCGAGTAGGGAGATATTTCGAGACAAGTGAGGAAATGTATGTCAGTGCAATTTTGTTGACGGCCTTGTATGTTAGTAGAAGAATTTTATATTGGATTCGTTGATATACAGGCAACCAATGTAGAGACTGACAGAGTGGCTCAGCAGAGGAATAACGGTTTGTAAGGAAAATCAGTCTAGCCGCTGCGTGCAAAATAGATTGTAGGGGTTCAAGTCTGACTTTGGGAAGACCAGTAAGGAGGGAATTGCTATAGTCGATGCGGGAGATGATGAGTGCATGAATTAAGGTTTTTGCGGTGTCTTGTGTCAGATATGTGCGTATTCTGGAAATGTTCTTTAGGTGTATGTAACGATTTAGATATAGAGTTGATGTGGGGAATAAACGACAGTTGTGAATCAAGGATTACACCTAGGCAACGAGCTTGCGGGGTGGGATTTATGGTCATGTTATCAACAGAAATAGAAATGTCAGGCAGGAAGCTTCTGTTTTTGGGTGGGAATATTATTAATTCAGTTTTTCAAAATTGAGTTTGAGTTGGCGAGAAGACATCCAAGATGAAATGGCAGAAAGACAGTCAGTAATGGGAGACAACACAGATGAGGAGAGATCAGGAGAGGATAGATAGATTTGTGTATCATCCGCATAGAGATGATACTGAAATCCAAAGGAGCTTATTAGTAATGATTTTACAAATGTTACAACTTCAGAACAATATCTCTGCAAAAGTGGTTTCCTTATTTTACTCACATACAACATTTGTATATATTTAACCAATTACAGACCCTATAATGTAGGGAAAGCTCAATAACGTGCTCACCGGGTTGCCTGGCCTTCCATGTATACCCGGGAAACCTACAGGCCCGCGGCTCCTCTAAAAAACAGACAAAAAGGTCAACATCAGTGAAGTTAGTTATATGGATGACATCCAGTGTGTGCTATGGATAGATAGTAAATAAAAATATACATCGGGGGCTGGAACCCTTTGGGCTGAGGGAGGGGAGAACTGTGCACTAGGAAATGACCCAAAGTACCGCTACACCCCCCACACATCACAATAATAGTAATATATGATGCAGAACAGAGATGCCGGTCACCAATGGCTGCTTTATGATTGGCTGCTGCCTTCCAGTAGCAATATTAGCTTCCATTTGTCTGAGAAACCGTGTACAAATCACAGTCCTGAATCAGTATCATAAATGCTCCTTGTTGTGTCTAATAAAGACTTTTAATAATGTTGGTGTTGGTCTAACATAATGCTGCAATGCAAAGCTACATACATTACATTGTATGAGTGTGACCATTATTCATATAGGTGAACGTATGAAACGCAGTACGCAGCCCGATTGTGTGTGGTACCTGGGTGAGAGAGGAGAGAGTGTGAGATTCCTGTCACATCCAGTGTACACTGCACTCTACACAGCATCTATCACACCCTAGAAACTGGTCTATGCAGTCTACCATCTCCCAGTTACACTACAAGTCCCAGCATGCTCAGCAAGAAACTGTAACAACTTGTGGGCCAAATGTTATATACTCTGAATCAGGTATGATATATATATATATATATATATATATATATATATATATATATATATACACACATACCAGCCCACTTCCACCACTATGTATATATATATATATATATATATATATATACACACACATATACGTCTATTCATACATACACATACAAACATACACACTGGTCAGTCACAACATTAAAACAGCTGCATAATATTGTGTAGATCCCCCTAGTGTCACCAAAACAGCTCTAACCCCTCAAGACATGTGGCTAGATTTACTAAGCTGCGGGTTTGAAAAAGTGGGGATGTTGCCAATAGCAACCAATCAGATTCTAGCTATCATTTTGTAGAAGGTACTTAATAAATGAAAGCTAGAATCTGATTGGTTGCTATAGGCAACACCCCCACTTTTTCAAACCCGCAGCTTAGTAAATCTGGCCCATGGACTCCACAAGACCTCTGAAGGTGTCCTGTGGTATCTGGCACCCAGACGTTAGCAGCAGATCCTGTAAGGTGTGAGGTGGGGCCTCCAGGACTCGGACTTGTTTTCCCAGCACATCCCACAGATGCTCAATCAGAATGAGATCTGGGGAATTTGGAGGCCAAGTCAACACCTTGATCTCTGTCATGTTCCTCAGACTATTCCTGAACAATGTTTGCAGTGTGACAGGGGCATTATCCTGCTGAAAGAGGCCTCTGCCATCAGGGAATACCGCTGCCATGAGGGGGTGTACTTAGTCTGCAGCAATGTTTAGGTAGGGGGTACGTGTCATAGTAACATCCACATGAATGCCAGGACCCAAGGCTTCCAGCAGAACATTGCCCAGAGCGTCACACTGCCTCCGCCAGCTTGTCTTCTTCCTATAATGCATCCTGGTGCCATCTCTTCCCCAGGTAAACATGCACCCAGCCATCCATGTAAAAGAAAATGTGATTCATCAGACCAGGTCACATACTTCCATTGCTCCGTGGGCCAGTTCTGGCGCTCACATACCAACCGACGGGCACTTCCGGCGGTGGTCAGAGGTCAGTATGGGCACTCTGACAGATCTGCGGCTACACAGCTCCATATACAGTAATCTGCGATGCTCTGTGTGTTCTGACACCTGTCTGTCATAACCAGCAGTGACTTTTTCCCCAGCAGCTCTATGGCATTAGAACAGAAAGGGATAGTCTTCAATCCAATGAGCCTTGGGCGCCCATGAGTCTGTCTCCCGTTCACCGGTTGTCCTTCCTTGGACCACTTTGGTAGGTACTAACCTCTGTATACCGGGAACACCCCACAAGACCTGCGGTTTGGGAGATGCTCTGACCCAGCTGTCTAGCCATCACAATTTGGCCCTTGTCAGTCGCTCAGATCCTTAAGTTCCTCATTCTTCGTGCTTCCAACACATCAACTCCAAGAACTGACTGCTCACTTGCTGCCTAATATATCCCACCCCTGACAGGAGCCATCATACCCAGATAATCAGTGTTATTCACTTGTCAGTGGTTATAATATTGTGGCTGATCGGTGTATATATACATTTACAATGACGGCAGTTGGAGAAGTGACGGTATGATCACTGTATAGCAAATCACTGCTCTGAATGTACAGATAGGGACTTTATATCATGATGCATTAATGGTGACAAGTACTTCTGAACTACTAATTAATGGGGGTGTCTATAACCTCCTCCATAATGTAGTTGTCAGCACATGTCCCTCCCTTCCTGCATTGTGATTGGTTGTTCAGCTGGCCGTATTTCTGGGACAACCAATCACAACACTGAACAGAAAGGGGGAGGGGCTTACTGACAACTCACCATGGATCAGTTGTCAGGAGATGACTGAGCAAGTAGACAGTATGGTGGATATATTGTATAACGTTTTATTTCCTCAAAAACAAGACTAGAGGACAGAAGAGGGTCCTTTATACCCAGAGGGCAGGTCACTCACAGGCCAGCCTGCATGCAGCAGCTGATAAACTGACGTTTGCTGGAAGAGAAGAGAGAGACAGCGGTAAGATAGACCAGTAAATACAGACTAAATTGATTCTATAACCCCCAGTAAATAGTTTATATAAAAACAGTGAGAAGTGATGTCATCACTCATATAATCATTATAGGACACCCCCTGCTGTAGATTATAAGGGCAGGAGAAGTTACTTATAATATATACATTATCCCATACATATAAATTATCATCCAGCAGTTATAATGTGCACACTCTAGTTAATCAACAGTTCAACAACTATAATAGTACATTGAAATCCTAAATCCCCCAATCCAGCAATCGGTCCATCCATCAATCCGTAGATATGGACAATGTTTATGAATCATCGGTTAGTTGATCTGAGCTGGAAACATGAAGATTGTTAATGGTTTAATCCACGGAACATTCTACCTTAGAGGTTGGGGAAATAGATATATGTCTCTTTGTATATTGACCTACATAGAAGGCGGCCCAATCCTCCTGAGAGTTCCTCCAGACTATTATGGTGGGCAGTCCCGGGGGGCCACGGGGCCCCGGATTCCCTGTCATTCCCACACGTCCCATTACGCCTGGATCCCCCTAAAAGAGAAACCACTTTCAATAATAGTTCATAGAAACCAAGATTATATATATATAGCGCCAACATGTCCTGCAAGGCTTACACTTCATAGATGCTAATTAAACAGGACTTATGGGACACTATAACCTGGAGTGTCCATCATTAAATACATGGTTAATAGCCCCCCCCCCCAAAACATCTATATCAGAGGCAAGCAACCCGCTTTTCACTACAAGTCCCAGCACACCCTGCCTACCTTATCTCCTTTAGGACCAGCAAATCCCGGCCGACCGCGGCAGCCCTGAAACACACGGGATGTAAATAACAACAATAATAATATAGATAAGAGGTCGTGATGCTACAAGAGCATATATAACATCTAATATATGTAACTGGATTATAATATTAGTGTATAAATAATAATTAATACCGGTCTCTGTGAGTTTTTTGGATTTAACAGACTATTACAAATAATATATATATATATATAATGTTAGATGTTTGCCCCAGAGATCGATACATTATTTACTTAGCGCCTTATTCTTGTGTGTGTGTGTGCGTGTGTATGTGTGCGTATGTGTGTGTGTGTGTGTATGTGTATGTGTGCGTGTCTGTGTATGTGTGCGTGTCTGTGTATGTGTGCGTGTGTGTGTGCGTGTCTGTGTGTGTGTGTGCGTGTCTGTGTATGTGTGCGTGTCTGTGTATGTGTGCGTGTCTGTGTGTGTGTGTGCGTGTCTGTGTATGTGTGCGTGTCTGTGTGTGTGTGTGCGTGTCTGTGTATGTGTGCGTGTCTGTGTGCGTGTCTGTGTATGTGTGCGTGTCTGTGTATGTGTGCGTGTATGTGTGCGTGCGCGTGCATGTGTGGGGGGGGGGGGGAGCAGCTCCAGGTCTCTCTCACATAATAGGCCCAACACACCCTAAATCCACTTTAATGTTTGTCATTTTGAGGCCCTTGGAACCTCTCTAGTAGGAAATAACTGTTGGCACCAATGCAAAGCGGACTCAATTGTCAAGCTACATTAATTAATTAAATAATTACTTAATAATGCTTTCTCAACTGGAAAGGGAGATGTACTAATTATTGAAGGGTGAAGCATTTACATCCATTTCTATTATCGGGACAGTTAGGGGTGAGAGAGAACAAATATGACTTGCTGCATTCTCCTTTCTTACCTCTAGGGGTCAGTCTATACACTGTCTCATCACATACTGCAGCAGCTTTGCACATTGTTCATTCAAAGGACAGGGAGCAACAGTTTTATTATCCATTACGTATACAGTACTAACACATACCGCAGCGCTGTACAATCAGACATGTGTTCACTTGCACCCGTCACTGTCCTAGTAAATCCTTAAATCTAATTTCCCTATTCCCAGCACGCAAACAAATACACATCCTGAGACAGATTCAGTAAGACAAGGAAAGCAAAAGTAAAAAAAGAGTAAGTTTGCATCTTGGCAAAACCATGTAACATTGGGGGGGGGGTACATTTGAAATGTGGGGACAGATTTATAGCTGGAGGAAGGCATGTCCTAGATCTACTTAAAATTTCAGTGTAAAAATAAAGCTATTAAGTATTTTGTGCTACATGAAACAACATCCAGTACTTTGCTTACATGCAAAATAATAAACTGAGTTGCACCCCTTGTATTTAATTTAACATGGTTTGTCCAGGAGCAAATTTACACACTTTTTTTGCTTTGCGTGCCTTAAAGAATCAGACCCCGTCTTCCTCCTTATAGGTCCGCGGCTATTGCTCAGGGTCCTGGGGTATTGTCTCCCTTCAGAGACCTTTCAGCAAGCAGAGAAGCCAATTGGTTGCCAAGGGGGTTGGTCGTCAGATCTTTAAACAGGTCTGTGTGGTTTACTAGTTCTTCAGGACGATGCCCTGTCTAAGGAGCTGGCAACAAGGGTACACCCAATATAGCGGGCATTGCTAGGTGCCCTTTGAGTCAAGATGTGTGCCCATACTTCATCAATATCCTTTGCTTCTAACGGAAGCTTTTTTATTTTTAATATGGGCATGTTCCAGGCTGATCATTAAGATGATAATATAATGCACCAGTTATGCTAATTATATGTAAGACTCCTGAATGGTGGGTCCTTATGCAATTGCTTATAATCAGCGAGTTTTTAGATCTTCACTTTATTAGGAATATATGTGTATTATAAGGACTTACCCATCCCCTGCGGTAAATTATTACAGATATTACAAATCGCCTCAGATTTTTGGACTTGCATATGGTTCATGGAGCTCTTTGATGACTTCTAACATCCTTAGGATGTGCACTATCCCACATATAACAAAATTCCTTTCTGCCCGCTATGTGCTTCTTTCACCATCTCTATTCATACTCCATCCCGCCCTCTGCGATCGTCCAACGATCGTCGCCTCTCTTCCCCTCTGATTACCTCCTTCTCCCGCGCCGCTCCCCTCCATTGGAACAAGCTCCCCCGCTCCATCAGAACTTCCCCCAATCTGTCCTCTTTCAAACGAACATTAAAAACCCACCTTTTCCTTAAAGCCTTCCAGTCTCATGCCTAAACTCCCACCGGTCGGCTACCTCTCTTTCTCATCCCTTCTTCCCTTCTCCCCCTTCCTCGACTCCGTCTCCGTTTCTCCCATCTCTCTGTCTCATCCATGTGTCTGTCTGTCTTCCCCTCCCTTTAGATTGTTCGCTCCTTTGAGCAGGGCTCTCCTACCTCCTGTTTCCATCACTTTTAACTGCGCTCTCCAGCTACTCAGCTCACCTCCTCTCAGTCCCTCTGCCCTCTGTCTCCTCTCGCTTCTCTCCGCTCCCCTCAGTGACTCTCAACCTGTCATCCGTGCCCACCCTCTTGGGCCATAGTTACCTGCCTGTACTCACTTTTCCCCTCCCTCCCTCTCTTTCATGCTGTGCCTGAGCCCCCAGAGTTATAGTGCTTACTGTTACTTGTACTGTGCTGTTTCACCTTGTACTGTGCCATTGTTTGTCCTTGTACGGCGCTACGGATACTTTGTGGCGCCCTATAAATAAAAATTAATAATAATAATAATCTCTAGACAGTGACTGATTTAAGAAATTGAACATAATCATATCTGTCTGGTGCCCCTGAAACGCGCTGTCCTAGACATATGCCTACATAAGTACATGGGACCTGTATAAAGAAAATCTATCCCTAGGGTTATTCTGCAGGAAATGCTACATTACTCACAGGAGCACCGCGAGGTCCTGGATAACCACGAACTACCGTCTTCTTTAGCTTTCCGCTTGTAGGATGAATATGAACCTGAAGACCTCCAGCATCCCCCGAACCGCCAACTGGATAGCCGTCTTTGGAGGAGATAGGTTGCATCGTTGTCATCGTCTCATTTCTCTGCACAGGAGGAGGTGTTGTAGGATGTGGCTGTTGGCTGATGGACACATTTCTCATTGGTGTTGGCAGTGGGATTAATTTGGTGTAAGTGTGATTTTTGGTGACATCTAGAACTTCATTGGCGAGTTTGTCAGTAAGAAGGTGTTTTGTCAAAATAGAACTTTTCTCCTTTTTGTCTGCTGTGATGTTCTCCTCCAGTTTATTGTACATTTCATCTTTCTTTGTTGTCTTATCGATGGATTCTGGGTCAAGTAAGTTCTGTCCTGAAGCAGGTATGAAACCTTCTTCTTTTAGAGCTGACAAGTCCAGCTCATTCAAGTATTTGTGAGTAGTGGAGTCCACCGTCTGCTCAGCAACCAGTCCATGTCCTTCCGACTCCTGCGATGTGTTTGACTGAAGACCCTATACAAAAGATACCACAAGATACAGCAAACTGCATGGAATTATAAAACAACGCATAATTCAGTATGAAACTGTACATGCAATAGTGCAATTAATATAATAAAGTTTGTGTAATTTATGAAAAAAATCCAAAACATGGATGCAGTAGTAGCTCAACTCTTCAACTATCTCTACGCAAGTAAAGTTCTATGCGTAAATTCAGAAATACGGATATCATTACAACCTGGCACCATAGAGGGTGCCATATCATAATCTCTAACACAGCTTGAAATGTCATTGATATATCTGTAAATGTTTTAGTTACGACGTACGTGGCGCTCAGTTCTGGGCCTGGGAAATGTCGTAACTACTAACTGTCCCGATGTAGGCACCATCCCGACAGCTCTTGTCCAGATTCCACGGAATGTTGGGAGTTCAGTGGTTCCACACGTACCTGCTACTGGTGCACGTGTTCATGCAATGGTGTTTTTAAGAGAGGGATGGGGGATTTGGGGCAGTCCAGCACCTCAAAAGCTCTAGGTGTGCCCCAAAGGTACATGACTGTACCCCATCGTGATGTGTCCATGGTCATCGCTAACTGATCATGGCCCCTTCCCCCATGACCAGAATGAAATGTTGGGAGGTATGAAAACTTTAGCACAGTGGTTGTTGAAATATATATGAATATATATATTCTTGCATATAGGTACAATACAAGGAGCACAATGCATCCAACTCCCTCCTTCTACCCCCCTACAGATCCATGCACAAAAATAAGCATTGTGTGGAGACGTTTCCACGTTCAGACACGGTGCTTAGTATATTATCTTGGCTTTATAATGAAGTATTTAATAAAAATATTGTTTAAAATATAATAAAAGACATTCTAAGCTGAGCGGACACAAAATGATGGCAGTTGTAGTATCTCTAGTCACATGTTTCCGACAGCAGAGTTTCCCCAATATACACTACTCTAAGCTCCCTCTCGTCACACTTATCATAGGCTGATATGGGAGGATATATATATATATATATATATATATATATACATATACACACAGTATACAGGCCTCACTCTCATCCCAGAGCACCAGAGACCAAGCGTCTCGCCCCCCTGCCCTGTAAATCATCACTGCCATAGGAGGAAGCAGCTGCTGTCCTGGGATTCATCAAAGGAGGCTCCTCTGTGAACTAATCACAACCAACACAGCTTGTACAGAGCTGGGTACTCAGCTGATGTCTGTGTATATGTGTACGAGAGGGCTAGGCAAGATGTGACCTTATAGCTGCTGCTGTGGAACTACAAGTCACAGCATGCCCTGACAGAGTACAAACAGAGGAACTTGTTTTTCATAATATAGAATTTACAATGTCAATGCTCTCGTCCATTTGTTATGGACCCTCGAATGTGGTTATATCATCACCATTTATTTATATAGCGCCACTAATTCCGCAGCGCTGTACAGAGAACTCACTCACATCAGTCCCTGCTCCATTGGAGCTTACAGTTTAAATTCCCTAACACAGAGAGAGAGAGAGAGAGAGAGAGACTACGGTCATTTTTGATAGCAGCCCATTAACCTACCAGTATGTTTTTGGAGTGTGGGAGAAAACCGGAGCACCCGGAGGAAACCCATGCAAACACGGGGAGAACATACAAACTCCACACAGATAAGGTCATAGTCGGGAATTGAACTCATGACCCCAGTGCTGTGAGGCAGAAGTGCTAACCATTTAGCCACCGTGCTGTATGCAACTGATTACATTGCCATTTTATTGCACACAACTCATTTATGTATCTGCACAGACATAACATGGATGATACTATTACACTTTTATTATTAGTATAAAGTCTTTGTTTTAAAATTATAGCAAACCCCATCAGCTCGCTCAATAATATGCAAATACACCGACCTTCTATAAATTACACCCAGTATGAGGGCGGGCTACAGAAATAAGAGTCAAAAATCTAAAAATGTCATATTAGTGACCACAATATCCTAAGATTACACTTTGTTTATCTTTACTCCAGAATTCCTTCCACAGTCGAACATTAAACTATAAGGTTTCCCTCTGTACAGAGTCCTATTATTTACTTAACGGTTATTATATATATGAAACGTAACCCAACACCGAAAGCACAATTATTCCGCATGTAGACAGCTAGTTACAGCCAGTACAACAAGGAGAATTCTCTGAGCATCAATCCAAAGATCCCCAAAATATCCAGATTGCAGGTGGACAAACTGTGAAACTACACCCCAATATCCCCTTCCAGGCTAAGAACTGCTGGATCTTGTAGTTCCACAGCGGCTGTAAAAGTTGTCTAACCCTTCATCATTTTGCATTTAAAGTTTTTAAAACTTGTCAGAACCATTTTAGACGACAATAACAGATTCTACCTAATGATGGCAAGTTTTGAAACAGCCCCTTACCTGGTTTGTAGAAAACAGGTCCAAGCAATTTAAGATTAGGAGAAGGTTAATGAAACCATGGATAGGAGCACCAACCATCGCCCTGAGAAGACCGGGCAGCATCCGAGGAACATTGAGGATCTAAGAGTCCTTGTTGGTTTTGCTTCCTAGAAAACTGAATACAGCCCAAAAAGCAGGTGTGACCGGGCTCACTAAACAAACTACTGTTTATTGCGTTCCTGCCCCTTCCAGATCCCCTATAAAGAAGCATCTGAAGTGCTTTATCCCCCTACTGGGAGCAAGGACAGTCTACCTGCAGATGCTCTTTGTATGACGCCAGACAAAAAGACAGGAATCACACAGGGGTGCGACTCTGGAACCCATACAAGCACCACCAGTTAAACAGAACAGACTTTCCTAGCCTCAGGCTATTTTCATTTTCCTATTTTGACATTTTGTTATCTTTCATCACAACAAATCTTCAAAAGAAACCCTAACTAGTTTCACAAATTTATAGCAAAACCCCCAACCCCCCCCTCCCTCCTCCTTCCCTGTCAGAAAAGATAATGAGATGGACCCGATCCGCACCATTCTGGACACGATGCCGCCGGCTGTGCTTATTAGACAAGATTTATAGCAATCATCGGCTTCTCAAAAATTTGTTGGGTTAGAGTGTCAGCTCTGCGGTTTGTAATCCCTACCCTGTGCATTCCAGAAATTTTCATAAACAAAAAATGCTTCACTTACTAAAACCCTAGAGTATATATTTGTTTTAGAAGAAAACTAAAGTTACTGAATGAAACTAAACTTAAGAAAATATATTTTGGTATTTTGTGAAAGGGTAACTGTAAGGTCCTAAAGTCTACAGATATCAGAGCAGCTCTGAATACTAAGAAATCTGTCCGAATCATCGGATCATTACAGGATGTACTGGTAACTGAGTTTGGCCAATGACCGCAGATCACGGCTATCTGCCCCCCGGCCGCGCTAACAGTCATGCCGGAAGTGGACAAATATCCTCGGACTTGGTACTTCGGCTGTGGCGCTAACTTTATTATTATTATTGTTTATTTACGTAGCGCCAATTATATTATACAGCGCTGTACAGAGAATATGTAATCATTCACATCAGTCCCTGCCCCGCTGCGGGGTTACATTCTAGCACTGAAGTGGGTGGAGTTTCACCCAAAGTGGGCGATTTTTCTTTATTGGGGGTGGGGATTCCTTTGAGCCAATTGGCTGCTCAGCTCACATCAAGGTGCACCCCTGCGGAACTCTCCGCAAACTGAAGGGGCACCTAGGTATGCGGAAATGTCAAGTTAATAATCCCACGTACTTTTATTATAGTATATTATTTAGAACCACTCCTTTCATTAAACTCTTCAGTTTTCTCTTACAATATCGCTTGATTTTGCCTAATCTCCAGGTTAAATTAATAATGATGGGACATCGGGACTGTCATTATTTCATGTGTCACTTATGGGAGCTTGAAGCTTTGTTTTTCATTGGGTAAAGTAAACATTGAAATAAAACTGGAAGTAGCGAAATGCGTTGGGTAAAAGTATATGACTAGAACCAATCTCTGCCGGCTCAAAGCTGGGGCACAAATAATATCTCGTTGGGGAACGCAATAGGCTGACCGCCGTTCCGCACAGAAAAGAATGCCCTTTAAAATCCCCCCTCTACACCTCCACCTATGTAAATATTCTGTATAGGCAGTGAGCTTACAGGTGTGTGACTGTGTATTTGACAGCTTTGTCATTTTTTGTCTCTCCCGACCGTGGCCCCAGGATGTCATACTACAGCCCCATGACATCACACAACTCCCGCCCCTGCATACTCTCTTATGTGTTGAATAACACTATCAAGAATATTTTGGACAGAAATATATATAGAATGAAACAGTGCCAAAAACAATGGCTCTGTAGGTACACTAAACTCAGCAACTGAGTAACACCTTTATAGAAGCTAGGGAAAGGCATGTAAAGAGTGTTATTATCAATCCATCTCTTAATATTTACAACAGACAAATAAAGAGAAAAATAGGGATAGTGCGACAACTAGGCAAATACACACCTGATATAAAGGCCCAGCGTGGTTTTATTTATGTCTATTTGTAGAATATTAATGTGAAAATATAACTTACATAAAAAATAGTATGCATGTGATATGTCATGTATAGTCAGTAATCCATTACTGATCAGTGGATATTGTTCTGGAAAGTGGATGCCAGCGTGAAAGTTCCGAGCCCTCATGAAGAACAAAATACAAAGTGCGGAGGTGGTGCGTGGGGGGACCCTGTGGAGGTGGTGCAAGGGGGGACCCTGTGGAGGTGGTGCGAGGGGGGACCCTGTGGAGGTGGTGCGTGGGGGGACCCTGTGGAGGTGGTGCGTGGGGGGACCCTGTGGAGGTGGTGCGTGGGGGGACCCTGTGGAGGTGGTGCGAGGGGGGACCCTGTGGAGGTGGTGCGTGGGGGGACCCTGTGGAGGTGGTGCGAGGGGGGACCATGTGGAGGTGGTGCGTGGGGGGACCCTGTGGAGGTGGTGCGTGGGGGGACCCTGTGGAGGTGGTGCGCGGGGGGACCATGTGGAGGTGGTGCGTGGGGGGACCCTGTGGAGGTGGTGCGAGGGGGGACCCTGTGGAGGTGGTGCGAGGGGGGACCCTGTGGAGGTGGTGCGAGGGGGGACCCTATGGAGGTGGTGCGAGGGGGGACCCTGTGGAGGTGGTGCGAGGGGGGACCCTGTGGAGGTGGTGCACGGGGGTTGTGTGTGAGGGAGCCCATGCGCAGGTGGTGCACGAAGGTGTATAGCTCTCAGTAAATGGAGACATGAAAGGTGTGTGAATGGCCAGTAACAATGGTTGAAGCTTTGACGTGGCGTTACTGCTCACATGGAGGATATCCATGTGCTAATTCAACCTGTATGTGTGTCTGGAACATCAGTATGGTTCACAGGTACCCGAAGACCGAACAGAGGTGTCAGGATTTCCCAGGTATGACCACGGAGAGAGCGTAAGTGGTTAAAGTGGCTTTATTAAGAACACATAACAAACCACCACGGATTGTGGCACAGATATACTGAAATGGGAAGACAGAGCAACAGTTCAATGGGATCAACAATTTAACAGAACTTGGTAATGCAGACTGGAGAGGACAACTTGGTAATGCAGACTGGAGAGGACAACTTGGTAATGCAGACTGGAGAGGACAACTTGGTAATGCAGACTGGAGATGACAACTTGGTAATGCAGACTGGAGAGGACAACTTGGTAATGCAGACTGGAGAGGACAACTTGGTAATGCAGACTGGAGATGACAACTTGGTAATGCAGACTGGAGAGGACAACTTGGTAATGCAGACTGGAGAGGACAACTTGGTAATGCAGACTGGAGATGTCAACTTGGTAATGCAGACTGGAGAGGACAACTTGGTAATGCAGACTGGAGAGGACAACTTGGTAATGCAGACTGGAGAGGACAACTTGGTAATGCAGACTGGAGATGACAACTTGGTAATGCAGACTGGAGAGGACAACTTGGTAATGCAGACTGGAGAGGACAACTTGGTAATGCAGACTGGAGATGACAACTTGGTAATGCAGACTGGAGAGGACAACTTGGTAATGCAGACTGGAGATGTCAACTTGGTAATGCAGACTGGAGATGACAACTTGGTAATGCAGACTGGAGATGTCAACTTGGTAATGCAGACTGGAGAGGACAACTAAGTAATGCAGACTGGAGATGTCAACTTGGTAATGCAGACTGGAGAGGACAACTAAGTAATGCAGACTGGAGATGACAACTTGGTAATGCAGACTGGAGCTGAACACATGGAAATGCTCACAGGAACAAAGCACATGGAAATGCTCACAGGAGTGACCTGATGATCTGGCCCAGACTGTTTGAAGCAGGTAGGTATAAATAGGCCTCATGCAGCTGAAACCACTCCCAGTGATCAAGGAGAATAATCAAGTAGCACAGTGGCCCCTTTGGTGGGCAGTGGTACTACTAGTGGAAAGCATAACAAATCCAATAGAGTGACTGCAGACAGCAGCTGCAGAGTGCAAGTCGTGACAGTACCCCCTCCTTAAAGGGCCGATTCCAGACGCCCAAATACTAGAAATGGTCAGAAAAGTCAGAGTCATAGTCCAGAATTGGGCATGTATTTGAGAAGTCTTCATGCAAGGACGGGAAGGGTATAGAAACCACACCACAGGGGAGTTGAGATCCAGGAGAATCTTTCTTCTTCTTCACTCTCATTTTATGGTTTTTAGAGGGTTGCTGGAAATGGAGTGAAGAAAACGATAATCTCAAAGTGGGAGTAGCTGGAGATAGAACATGTGGCATAGATGAAGCACTGGGAGTGAGATTGGCAAGTGCTGGTGTATATTCTTTGATCACGGCCTCAGTAAAAAGCTGTAAATCAGACAGAATGGGATCTTGGGTTTCAATTAAGGGCTCTGCCCATTCCAGAGCTTCCCCTGTAAAGTTGGCCAACATGTAAAACACTTGCTTTCGTTGAGTATCAAGGAGGTTGGATACAGAGGGAAAATAGAACATACAAAATTTAATAAGAGCATGAAATTGCTGAATATTCCCATTGAAGGTAGGTGGTTGGAAGACTTGAACAGAGGATGAATTCAAATTAGCATAAGACTCGGCCAGCTTGGGTTGAACATACATCCCTGGGCACTTGGGTAGGGCCCCCTTGGCAGAAAACAATCCATACTGGGCAGATGACTTGGCAGGGCGCCCGGATTGGGTGGCAGACTTGACAGGGACAGTACTGAGAGAAGCCTCGGAGGGGACAGCGCTGTGAGAAGCCTCAGAGCAGACAGCGCTGTGAGAAGCCTCAGAGCAGACAGCGCTGTGAGAAGCCTCAGAGCAGACATCGCTGTGAGAAGCCTCAGAGCAGACAGCACCAAGTGGTAACTTGGGCTGAACCGCATAGAGTGGCAACTCGGGCTGAACCGCATGGACAGGCAACTCGGGCTGAACCGCATACAGTGGCAACTCGGGCTGAACCGCATAGAGTGGCAACTCGGGCTGAACCGCATAGAGTGGCAACTCGGGCTGAACCGCATAGAGTGGCAACTCGGGCTGAACCACATAGAGTGGCAACTCGGGCTGAACCGTATAGAGGGGCAACTCGGGCTGAACCGTATAGAGTGGCAACTCTGGAGTGGGCTGGAGGGACAGGGCCCCCTCTGGAGCAGACTGTAAGGGCAGCGCCCCCTCTGGAGCGGACTGTAAGGGCAGCACCCCCTCTGGAGCAGACTGTAAGGGCAGCACCCCCTCTGGAGCAGACTGTAAGGGCAGCACCCCCTCTGGAGCAGACTGTAAGGGCAGCACCCCCTCTGGAGCGGACTGTAAGGGCAGAGTCCCCTCTGGAGCGGACTGTAAGGGCAGAGCCCCCTCTGGAGCGGACTGTAAGGGCAGCGACCCTCTGGAGCGGACTGTAAGGGCAGTGCCCCCTCTGGAGAGGACTGTAAGGGCAGCGCTCCCTATGGAGAAGTCTTTAAGGGCAGCGCCCCCTCTGGAGAAGTCTTTAAGGGCAGCACCCCCTTGGAGAAAACTGTAAGGGCAGCGCCCCCTCTCAAGAAGACTGTAAGGGCAGCGCCCCCTCTGGAGCAGACTGTAAGGGCAGCGCCCCCTCTGGAGCAGACTGTAAGGGCAGCGCCCCCTCTGGAGCAGACTGTAAGGGCAGCGCCCCCTCTGGATCAGACTGTAAGGGCAGCGCCCCCTCTGGAGCGGACTGTAAGGGCAGCGCCCCCTCTGGAGCGGACTGTAAGGGCAGCGCCCCCCCTGGAGCGGACTGTAAGGGCAGCGCCTCCTCTGGAGAGGACTGTAAGGGCAGCGCCCCCTCTGGAGGAGTCTTTAAGGGCAGCGCCCCCTCTGGAGCAAACTTTAAGGGCAGCGCCCCCTCTGGAGCAAACTTTAAGGGCAGCGCCCCCTCTGGAGCAAACTTTAAGGGCAGCGCCCCCTCTGGGTTGAACTGGGGAACCCGGGTTCTCATGGGAGCAGATAACGTGTCTGGAATGGAGACAGAAGCTTGTAACTCAGAGCTAGAGATAGAAGTTGAAGATGGTCGGAGTCTACGGAGCGGCCAATCCTGTAAAAAATGTACATCACTGGCACAGTAAAGACACAGTTTGTAGGTCCTCCTGCGCCATCGCTCCTCTTCGGTCAGGTGAGGGCGTGGAGCACCTGAAAACCTGGAATTTGTTACAGGAATATTGGAAGGTGCTGCTTGCAGAGAGTCAAAGGCAGATAAATTTGGTAATGAAATGTTAGCAGCATAGTTAGACTCCTTACAGCAAGATGTATTAGGGGTGGAAACTGGAAGTTGCTTAAGCACTTGGTTCAGCAAGGAAGATACTTGCGCTATTTGAGTGCGAAGTTGAAGAATGTCCACTTGGAGCAACTGGAACAGGGAATTTTCGGAGGAAATAGCAGCAATGGTCTTAATGTTGAATACGGAATAGGTCACTTCCCTGGAAATCCTTTCCAAAAGAGATGAAAGCCGTGCAGCAGCAGGCTTGGTTTTAAGGCCAGATCATACTGTCAGGATTTCCCAGGTATGACCACGGAGAGAGCGTAAGTGGTTAAAGTGGTTTATTAAGAACACATAACAAACCACCACGGATTGTGGCACAGATATACTGAAATGGGAAGACAGAGCAACAGTTCAATGGGATCAACAATTTAACACAACTTGGTAATGCAGACTGGAGAGGACATCTTGGTAATGCAGACTGGAGAGGACAACTTGGTAATGCAGACTGGAGAGGACAACTTGGTAATGCAGACTGGAGAGGACAACTTGGTAATGCAGACTGGAGAGGACAACTTGGTAATGCAGACTGGAACTGACAACTTGGTAATGCAAACTGGAGAGGACAACTTGGTAATGCAGATTGGAGAGGACAATTTGGTAAAGCAGACTGGAACTGACAACTTGGTAATGCAAACTGGAGAGGACAACTTGGTAATGCAGATTGGAGAGGACAACTTGGTAATGCAGACTGGAACAAACAACTTAGTAATGCAGACTGGAGATGACAACTTGGTAATGCAGACTGGAGATGACAACTTGGTAATGCAGACTGGAACAAACAACTTGGTAATGCAGACTGGAACAAAGCACATGGAAATGCTCACAGGAGTGACCTGATGATCTGGCCCAGACTGTTTGAAGCAGGTAGGTATAAATAGGCCTCATGCAGCTGAAACCACTCCCAGTGATCAAGTAGAATAATCAAGTAGCACAGTGGCCCCTTTGGTGGGCAGTGGTACTACAAGTGGAAAGCATAACAAATCCAATAGAGTCACTGCAGCCAGCAGCAGCAGAGTGCAAGTCGTGACAAGAGGTGAGCGTGGAGGAGACCGTACAGAGGTGAGCGTGGAGGAGACCGTACAGAGGTGAGTGTGGGGGAGACTGTACAGAGGTGAGGGTGGGGGAGACCGTACAGAGGTGAGCGTGGAGGAGACCGTACAGAGGTGAGCATGGAGGAGACCGTACAGAGGTGAGCGTGGGGGAGACCGTACAGAGGTGAGCGTGGGGGAGACCGTACAGAGGTGAGAGTAGGGGAGACCGTACAGAGGTGAGCGTGGGGGAGACCGTACAGAGGTGAGTGTGGGGGAGACCGTACAGAGGTGAGGGTGGGGGAGACCGCTCAGAGGTGAGCGTGGGGGAGACCGTACAGAGGTGAGCGTGGAGGAGACCGTACAGAGGTGAGCGTGGGGGAGACCGTACAGAGGTGAGCGTGGGGGAGACCGTACAGAGGTGAGCGTGGGGGAGACCGTATAGAGGTGAGCGTGGGGGAGACTGTACAGAGGTGAGCGTGGGGGAGACCGTACAGAGGTGAGCGTGGGGGGAGACCGCACAGAGGTGAGTGTGGTGAAGACAGTAGAGGTGAGCGTGGGAGAGACCGTACAGAGGTGAGCGTGGAGGAGACCGTACAGAGGTGAGCGTGGAGGAGACCGTACAGAGGTGAGCGTGGAGGAGACCGTACAGAGGTGAGTGTGGAGGAGACCGTACAGAGGTGAGCGTGGGGGAGACCGTACAGAGGTGAGCGTGGAGGAGACCGTACAGAGGTGAGCGTGGAGGAGACCGTACAGAGGTGAGCGTGGAGGAGACTGTACAGAGGTGAGCGTGGGGGAGACCGTACAGAGGTGAGCGTGGGGGAGACCGTATAGAGGTGAGAGTGGGGGAGACCGTACAGAGGCGAGGGTGGAGGAGACCGTATAGAGGTGAGCGTGGGGGAGACCGTACAGAGGTGAGCGTGGAGGAGACCGTACAGAGGTGAGCGTGGAGGAGACTGTACAGAGGTGAGCGTGGGGGAGACCGTACAGAGGTGAGCGTGGAGGAGACCGTACAGAGGTGAGCGTGGAGGAGACTGTACAGAGGTGAGCGTGGGGGAGACCGTACAGAGGTGAGCGTGGAGGAGACTGTACAGAGGCGAGGGTGGAGGAGACCGTATAGAGGTGAGCGTGGGGGAGACCGTACAGAGGTGAGGGTGGAGGAGACCGTACAGAGGTGAGCGTGGGGAAGACCGTATAGAGGTGAGCGTGGAGGAGACCGTACAGAGGTGAGCGTGGGGGAGACCGTACAGAGGTGAGCGTGGAGGAGACCGTACAGAGGTGAGGGTGGGGGAGAACGTACAGAGGTGAGCGTGGAGGAGACCGTACAGAGGTGAGCGTGGGGGAGACCGTACAGAGAAGCGCGTGGAGGAGACCGTACAGAGGTGAGCGTGGGGGAGACCGTACAGAGGTGAGCGTGGAGGAGACCGTACAGAGGTGAGCGTGGAGGAGACCGTACAGAGGTGAGCGTGGAGGAGACCGTACAGAGGTGAGAGTGGAGGAGACCGTACAGAGGTGAGCGTGGGGGAGACCGTACCGAGGTGAGCGTGGAGGAGACCGTACAGAGGTGAGCGTGGGGGAGACCGTACAGAGGTGAGCGTGGGGGAGACCGTACAGAGGTGAGCGTGGAGGAGACTGTACAAAGGTGAGGGTGGGGGAGACCGTACAGAGGTGAGCGTGGGGGAGACCGTACAGAGGTGAGCGTGGAGGAGACCGTATAGAGGTGAGCGTGGGAGACCGTACAGAGGTGAGCGTGGAGGAGACCGTACAGAGGTGAGGGTGGGGGAGACCGTACAGAGGTAAGCGTGGAGGAGACCGTACAGAGGTGAGCGTGGGGGAGACCGTACAGAGGTAAGGGTGGGGGAGACCGTACAGAGGTGAGCGTGGAGGAGAACGTACAGAGGTGAGGGTGGGGGAGACCGTACAGAGGTGAGCGTGGAGGAGACCGTACAGAGGTGAGGGTGGGGGAGACCGTACAGAGGTGAGCGTGGGAGACCGCACAGAGGTGAGCGTGGAGGAGACCCTACAGAGGTGAGGGTGGGGGAGACCGTACAGAGGTGAGCGTGGGGGAGACCGTGTGGTGTTGTGTGTGGGTGAATGTGTGCAGACATGTGCGTGGTGGAGATTATGCAGTGTGGCCAGAGAGGTGTGAGGGGGATATATGTATTTATTATCCCACACAATGACAGAACTTAAGGTGACCTGATCCACATGGACACAATCACCACGAGCAGACATCCTCCGTCCAGGACATTGATGGATGTGGCCAGAGAGGTCCATGTGAGCAGCTACAGAGCTGCATGCAGATTATTTCCCTGATTTCAAGGAGGAGAAAGCGATGGTAACGGATCATAAAATAATGATCCTCAGAACCGCACTGTTCAATGTGACATACATAAGTACACAACGTATAAACCTTTACTGTCATGGCTTCCATATTATTATTATTATTATTATTATTAATTTTTATTTATAGGGCGCCACAAAGTATCCGTAGCGCCGTACAAGGACAAACAATGGCACAGTACAAGGTGAAACAGCACAGTACAAGTAACAGTAAGCACTATAACTCTGGGGGCTCAGGCACAGCATGAAAGAGAGGGAGGGAGGGGAAAAGTGAGTATAGGCAGGTAACTATGGCCCAAGAGGGTGGGCACGGATGACAGGTTGAGAGTCACTGAGGGGAGCGGAGAGAAGCGAGAGGAGACAGAGGGCAGAGGAACCGAGAGGAGGTGAGCAGAGTAGCTGGAGAGCGCAGTTAAAAGTGATGGAAACAGGAGGTAGGAGAGCCCTGCTCAAAGGAGCGAACAATCTAAAGGGAGGGGAAGACAGACAGACATATGGATGAGACGGAGAGACGGGAGAAACGGAGACGGAGTTGAGGAAGGGGGAGAAGGGAAGAAGGGATGAGAAAGAGAGGTAGCCGACCGGTGGGAGTTTAGGCATGAGACTGGAAGGCTTTAAGGAAAAGGTGGGTTTTTAATGTTCGTTTGAAAGAGGACAGATTAGGGGAAGTTCTGATGGAGCGGGGGAGCTTGTTCCAATGGAGAGGAGCGGCGCGGGAGAAGTCTTGGATACGTGCATGAGAGGAGGTAATCAGAGGGGAAGAGAGGCGACGATCATTGGACGATCGCAGTGGGCGGGAGGGAGTGTGAATAGAGATAAGGTTAGAGATGTAGGGAGCAGTGGAGTTGGCGAGGGCCTTGTAAGTCAGAGTGAGGAGCTTAAAAAGGATTCTGTAGGGGAAGAGGAGCCAGTGAAGGGCTTGGTAGAGTGGGGAGACAGAGGTGGAACGGCGAGAGAGGAAAATAAGCCTAGCAGCGGCGTTAAGTACAGATCTAAGGGGAGCGAGATTAGAGAGGGGGAGGCCGATAAGGAGAAGGTTGCAGTAGTCCAAGCGGGAGATGATCAGAGAGTGGACGAGAGATTTGGTGGCATCCTGGGAGAGGAAGGCCCGAATGCGGGCAATGTTGCGAAGCTGGAAACGGCAGGATTTGGCGAGAGAGTGAATGTGAGGGGCAAAGGAGAGAGAGGAGTCGAGGATGACACCTATGCAGCGGAGTTGGGGAACAGGGGAGATAGATGAGTTGTCAACATTGATAGAGAGGTCAGAGGGGAAGGAGGTACGAGAGGGAGGAAAGACAATGAGTTCAGTTTTAGCAAGATTGAGTTTAAGAAATCTAGAGGACATCCAGGAGGAGATGGCAGAGAGGCATGCGGATACCCTGGAGAGAAGGGATGGAGAGAGATCAGGAGAGGAAAGGTAGAGTTGAGTGTCATCAGCATAGAGGTGGTACTTGAGGCCGAAGGAGCTGATGAGTGCACCCAGAGAAGAGGTGTATAGTGAGAATAGTAAGGGTCCAAGGACAGAGCCCTGAGGGACCCCGACTGGAAGGGAGGAAGATGGGGAGAGAGAATCAGAGGTGGAAACAGAGAAGGAACGGTCGGCAAGGTAAGAGTTGAACCAGGAGAGGACGGTACCGGAGAGGCCAATGGACTCAAGGGTGTGAAGCAGGAGGGGGTGGTCAACGGTGTCAAAGGCCGCTGAGAGGTCGAGGAGAATCAGGAGGGAGTAGTGGCCCAGGGCTTTAGCCGAGAGGAGATCGTTCGTAACTTGAGCCAGGACAGTTTCAGTGGAATGGAGGGGGCGGAAGCCTGATTGGAGAGGTTCAAGGAGGGAGTGTTTAGAGAGGTAGGTGGAGAGACGGTTGCAGACAAGTCTCTCGAGTATTTTGGAAGCAAATGGGAGAAGGGAAATGGGGCGCTAATTAGAGAGTGAGGTGGGGTCAAGGTTGGGTTTCTTGAGAATGGGTGAGACAAGAGCATGTTTAAAGGCGGAGGGGAAGATGCCGGTGGAGAAGGACAGATTAAAGAGGTGACCGAGGTGGGAGCAGGTGGAGGCGGAAAGGGAGCGAAGAAGGTGAGAAGGGATGGGGTCCTGGGGGCAGGTAGAAGGGGGGAAAGAAGAAATGAGAGAGTGGACTTCCTCACCCAAGGTGGGGCGGAAGGAGAGAAGGAGTTGGTGGCTGGGGGGAGAGTGGAGGGGGGAGGAAGGGCGAGAGGGGGGGTGGCGGAAGAGTGGGTGGAGGAGGAGATTTCAAGTCTGATGGCCGCGATTTTAGAGGAGAAAAAGGTGGTGAAGTCAGTGGCAGATAAGGAGGGGGGGAGGGGGGGGGGGAGACAGGAGAGTGTTAAAGGTAGCGAAGAGGCGGCGGGGGTTGGAGGACAGGGAGGAGATGAGGGATTTAAAGAAGGATTGCTTAGCGAGCGAGAGGGCAGAGCTGTAAGAGGAGAGGATAAACTTGAAGTGGAGGAAATCAGCCAGGGAGCGAGATTTTCTCCAGTGGCGTTCGGCAGTACGAGAGCATTTTTGGAGGAAGCAGGTAAGATTGGAGTGCCAGGGTTGGGGATTGGAGCAGCGAAGGTGGATGGGCTGGGCAGGGGCGACCGCATCAAGGGCGGAGAAGAGGGTTTGGTTATAGAGGGAGGCCGCCTGATTAGGGCAGGACAGGGTGGAAAGGGGAGAGAGGAGAGTTTCGAGAGAAGAGGATAGAATAGCAGGATCAAGGGTGTCGAGATCGCGCCTGGACCGGGTAGATTTGGGTGGGGGGAGGGGTTCAGGAGTAGAGGAGAGAAAGAATGAGAGGAGATGGTGGTCCGAGAGTGGAAAGTGGGAGATAGAGAAGTCGGACAGACTGCAACGGTGGAAGAAGACAAGGTCAAGGGAGTGACCAAGGCAGTGGGTAGAAGAGGAGGTCCATTGGGAGAGGCTAAGGGAGAAAGAAAGGGCAAGGAGTTTGACGTAAGCAGGGTCGGTGGGGTTGTCAATAGGGATATTGAAGTCGCCGAGGATAATGGAGGGGATGTCAGAGGAGAGGTGGTGTGGGAGCCAGGCAGCAAAGTTGTCAAGGAAAAGGGAGGAGGGCCCAGGGGGACGGTATATGACAGAGACGCGGAGATGAATGGGGTAGAAGAGACGGATAGAGTGGACTTCAAAAGAGGAGAAGGAGAGGGAAGGTTCAGGAGGAATGAGTCTGAAAGTACAGGTGGAGGATAGGAGAATGCCCACTCCACCGCCTGGGCGGTCTCCAGGTCTGGAGACCGGTGACATCATATGTCACAGATGATGCCATTAATTAAGGGCGTGATCCAAAGCTGCTTTAAGGTGACGCTTTTTCTTCTCAACATAAGAATTCCCAGCTAGGACCACAATCTAGCAGATGGTCACGCAAAGCTTTTCCACAAAACAGTTTATTATTTTCATATTACAAATAAACAAGGACTGAAACAGGACTAAAATGTTACCTTTTATTCATTCCTACAGATAAGGCGGTGAAGCACGGTGGTAGAGTTAGGGGTGTTTGCGGCGACATGTACAAAGTTGCACATGAGGTCAGAAATTGAACCCCTACTTGTGCCCCCGGTGGGAGATTTAGGGGGGGTCTTTGAGGTGTTCACAGTCTGTCTCCAGATCATACATGACCAATGGATGCACACGGGTAAATGTAGGCATTCGGCAGTCAAGAACGCGCAATAAAATGCGCTGCGCTTACGTATTTTGCATTAGTAAACAACCACTTAGTTTTCTTTACAAATGTCGATAACGAACCATTATGAACTTTGTTTCACCTCTATGCTGAATTTCACTGATCTTCCTGAAGTCATTGAAGCTGCTGGGACCTGTGATGAAGACTCTAGAACATTCCATCCTCCATGTTTATTACACCCATACGTCAAGTCGGGTGACACCTGGACATTCTATGTGGTTTATCTCTGCAGTTACGTCTCCTCTTTACCTTGTGGCAAAATACTTTCTCTTTTTACTAAACTATACCCAAGGCCGGTTCCGGAACATTACACCGAAACGTGTCACCTGCCAGGGACAGTTAGCAGCATCAACAGGGGGCACCCATACGATACTCATTAACTATTTCAGTGCATGCAACGAACACAAAGACTCGAAGCAAGAATTTATATATATCATCATCATCATCATTATTATTTATTTATATAGCACCAGCAGATTCCGTAGCGCTTTACAATTGGGACCAAACATTAATAAAACAATACTGGGTAATACATACAGACAGAGAGGTAAGAGGGCCCTGCTCGCAAGCCTACAATCTATGGGATTACAATCTATATATACCCCAAAGGATAATAATAATTGCATTTATTTCCCATTTGTCTATAGTCTTATGGTTGAAAAACAGCATTTAAAACACACAGACGTCTCTGCAGGATTGAGGGATGGATGACACTGTTGTAGCAAAGACACAAAAGGACTGATTCATTAAGGAACTTAAATTAAAAAGTTTCTTATTTAAGTCTCCTGGACAAAACCATGTTACAATACAAGGGGTGCAAATTAGTTTTCTGTTTTGCACATAAGTTAAATAATGACTGTTTTGTAATATAGCACACAAATACTTGATAGCTTATTTGTACACTGAAATTTAAAGTTGATATTTGTGCGCTACATGACAAAACAGTCAGTATTTAACTTATGCGCAAAACAGAAAACTAGTTTACACCCCTTGCATTGTAACATGGTTTTGTCTAGGAGACTTAAATAAGAAACTTCTTAATTTAAGTTCCTTAATGAATCAGGCCCAAAAAGAGTAATTGTAGCTGCTGAACAAGTCGTATTGTAGAGAAGCAGGAAGGGGGGAGAGGGGGGGGGGGGGGGGGTGGTGAAAGCTCAGACTGCTTTTTGTTCAAGTCAAAATGATACACGTCTGCTAACATCTCCGGTTCACAAGTAGATAGGTTAGGAACAAAGTAAATAGAGGCTTTTTAGTATAAGAAGGTAAAACAATCGTGGTTTATAACAAGAATATATCTTTCCTGTACATCGATTTTCACGGCTAAAAGGAGAATGCGAGAACCAATGTGCAAATTACTGTAAGTTCAGAGAACAGTGGTCAGTAAAGAAATCAAATCTGCAGCATCTAGAACCCAAAGTTCATCACAGCTGAGAAGATACTGACATTAGGCTGATCGTGGAAAACCAATTACTAGAAATGTTTGTGTTCCTGTCCTGTAATCTTATCAATGTGGGACGGTCATTCCTGGTACTGTAAGATCTCATCAGTGTGGGAAGGACGAATTTCTGTAACTTTCCTGACATAAAAGCAACTGAACCCCTCACATGATCAAAAATACAGCGCTAATTACCCGAAAATGCACTACAAATAGTAATGTAAATATTATTAAAGTTTCTCACAAATCATCAGTACAAATATATATAATTATAATATGACAATCACATGAGGCAGTACACATGAAACGCTGATAATCAGGAGGGTAGGGGTTAAAATAATTCCTGCAGACTTACTGCAGATGTACTTCATAGACCACTAATCAGACTAATTAAAGAGCTTGGTTTGTTTGTCATGGGACCCCTGGAGGGGGTATAAGCAGAATCCTGTACAGGAACCCGTCATCTGCTATCGACATCACAGTCATCACTGTTACAGATTGTAGTTACATTGTTACTGTTACATTGTTACAGATACATTTACATTGTTACAGTAACAGTTACCTTGTTACATACTGCAGTTACATTGTTACAGTTACATACTGCAGTTACATTGTTACAGTTATATTGTTACAATAACAGTTACATACTGCAGTTACATTGTTACAGTTATAGTGTTACAATAACAGTTACATTGGGCCAATTAGTTACATACTGTAGTTACATTGTTACAATTAGTTACATTGCTACAGTTACATTGCTACAGTTACATTGTTACAGTTCTATTGTTACAATAACAGTTACATACTGCAGTTACATTGTTACAGTTCTATTGTTACAATAACAGTTACATACTGCAGTTACATTGTTACAGTTACATTGTTACAATAACAGTTACATACTGCAGTTACATTGTTACAGTTATATTGTTACAATAACAGTTACATACTGCAGTTACATTGTTACAGTTCTATTGTTACAATAACAGTTACATACTGCAGTTACATTGTTACAGTTACATTGTTACAATAACAGTTACATACTGCAGTTACATTGTTACAGTTCTATTGTTACAATAACAGTTACATACTGCAGTTACATTGTTACAGTTCTATTGTTACAATAACAGTTACATACTGCAGTTACATTGTTACAATAACAGTTACATACTGCAGTTACATTGTTACAGTTATATTGTTATCATTATCATCATCATCATCAACATTTATTTATATAGCGCCAGCAAATTCCGTAGCGCTTTACAATTGGGAACAAACATTAATAAGACAATACTGGGTAATACATACAGAGAGGTAAGAGAACCCTGCTCGAAAGCTTACAATCTATAGGACAATGGGAGTTAGAAATTGTTACAGTTACATACAATTATTGCAACTATAGAGAATCTTCTATCACTGCCACTTACTGATATTCCGCTCCCCGGTGATACCGGCTGCCAGAGCACTTATTCTCCAATTGTTATTCTGGAACTACAAGTTCCAGCATGCACTGCCATTCATTATCTGGAAGAGCACTTGTTGAACCACAAGTGCCAGCATACACTTTCAATGGCTGCCAGGGCATGCTGGAACATGTAGTTCTCCATTAGTCAAAAAAGAAAAACCACAGTCACGTATTTTTAAATATAATTTAATGGAATAAAACACAGAATCCCTCGTCCATCACCGTAATGTAGAATGACATCATCAGCTGGATGGTCAGCCCGGGTCTGCTGGATGGAGTAAAGATGGCAGAAATCACAACATTTGGTTTTATTCAGGCTATTATAATACGATATTGCACTAAGCTGTGGTCTTCCTCTCAGGTGGGTCAGAGTGGGACACCCGCATCTTAACGTGCACTTTACATGCCATGTTAGAAGAGCAGCAGATCCAAATATTCCATGTTTCAGCTGATTTGTTACAGCGGCGTCGGCCACCCTGCGGCTCTTTGTACCCAGCCGGGAGCAAGACCTGAACATGGCGGTCCGGTCGCCGGCAGCCACTCTGCGGCTCTTTGTACCCAGCCGGGAGCAAGACCTGAACATGGTGGTCCGGTCGCCGGCAGCCACTCTGCGGCTCTTTATACCCAGCCGGGAGCAAGACCTGAACATGGGGGTCCGGTCGCCGGCAGCCACCCTGCGGCTCTTTATACCCAGCCGGGAGCAAGACCTGAACATGGTGGTCCAGTCGCCGGCAGCCACTCTGCGGCTCTTTGTACCCAGCCGGGAGCAAGACCTGAACATGGTGGTCCGGTCGCCGGCAGTCACCCTGCGGCTCTTTGTACCCAGCCGGGAGCAAGACCTGAACATGGTGGTCCGGTCGCCGGCAGTCACCCTGCGGCTCTTTATACCCAGCCGGGAGCAAGACCTGAACATGGCAGTCCGGTCGCCGGCAGCCACTCTGCGGCTCTTTGTACCCAGCCGGGAGCAAGACCTGAACATGGTGGTCCGGTCGCCGGCAGCCACTCTGCGGCTCTTTATACCCAGCCGGGAGCAAGACCTGAACATGGTGGTCCGGTCACCGGCAGCCACTCTGCGGCTCTTTGTACCCAGCCGGGAGCAAGACCTGAACATGGTGGTCCGGTCACCGGCAGCCACCCTGCGGCTCTTTGTACCCAGCTGGGAGCAAGACCTGAACATGGTGGTCCGGTCACCGGCAGCCACCCTGCGGCTCTTTGTACCCAGCCGGGAGCAAGACCTGAACATGGTGGTCCGGTCGCCGGCAGTCACCCTGCGGCTCTTTATACCCAGCCGGGAGCAAGACCTGAACATGGCAGTCCGGTCGCCGGCAGCCACTCTGCGGCTCTTTGTACCCAGCCGGGAGCAAGACCTGAACATGGTGGTCCGGTCGCCGGCAGCCACTCTGCGGCTCTTTGTACCAAGCCGGGAGCAAGACCTGAACATGGTGGTCCGGTCACCGGCAGCCACTCTGCGGCTCTTTGTACCCAGCCAGGAGCAAGACCTGAACATGGTGGTCCGGTCACCGGCAGTCACCCTGCGGCTCTTTATACCCAGCCGGGAGCAAGACCTGAACATGGTGGTCCGGTCACCGGCAGTCACCCTGCGGCTCTTTATACCCAGCCGGGAGCAAGACCTGAACATGGTGGTCCGGTCGCCGGCAGCCACTCTGCGGCTCTTTGTACCCAGCCGGGAGCAAGACCTGAACATGGTGGTCCGGTCGCCGGCAGCCACTCTGCGGCTCTTTGTACCCAGCCGGGAGCAAGACCTGAACATGGTGGTCCGGTCGCCGGCAGTCACCCTGCGGCTCTTTGTACCCAGCCGGGAGCAAGACCTGAACATGGTGGTCCGGTCGCCGGCAGTCACCCTGCGGCTCTTTGTACCCAGCCGGGAGCAAGACCTGAACATGGTGGTCCGGTCGCCGGCAGCCACTCTGTGGTCATGAGACCCCTCTGCCCAACGCAGGGAGGTCACAGTATCAGGGAGGGCTGATGAGACCGTGTAGCGCACTCACTCTCCATCCTCTGTGTGTGCGGTGTAAGAGGTAAGTGAGGAGTATGTTGTTAGATTCAATGGGGCATATTTAAGAAATCACGGTAGTGCACTATCGTGCACTTACCGTGGAAATAAGGTCCCGATGTGCCCTCCGCAAATTTATTAAAGGTGCATCGCAGCAGATATCATGGATATCTGCTGCTTTGCACTCCTCATCGTTTTTGCGAGCAGTCACCATTCTACAGTATGGTGAATGCTCCCGGCCGCAATCCAACAAGTCCCGAAAAACATTTTTTTCGGGAACTTGTCATGTTAATGTACCAGCTGTAGCTGAAGCTGGGCTGGCGTACATTATCAAAATTGAAAAAATCCAATGCTGTCAGCTCTGCTCTGAAGAGCAGAGCTGGACAGCGCATGTGTGGAGGGATCACATGATCCCTCCCTGTCACTCACCGTTCGCTCTCTGCAACGATAGTTGCAGAGACAGAGAGGGGATCTTTGTGCGCATGTGCAGTTGAAGAATGAAGAGAATGAGGAACACCTGGAGGAGAGCCTAGAGACAGCGCATCCGAAGAGGACATGGTAAGTGTGATTTTTTTTATCACAGAAACAGCATCTTATCGGAACTGCTGTATCTGTGATAAAAAAAAGGTCTGATGGCAGATAAGGGGCATGTGGGGAGATCTGATGGGCATATAAAGAGGATGGAGGTTCAGCTACTGTGAAGAGACTATAAGAAGCCCCTTGAACCCTCCTCCACTAGACCCAGAACTGTGCAGATTTGCTGATTGTGAACATTTTAGCAATTTTTGCTATTTTCTTTTTAACTTAGCAAGATATTGTAAGTAACGTTATATTATCTATGTACGAGTGTATGGTGTGTATGTGTGTTTACGCTGTGTATATGTATGTACGAGTGTATGGTGTGTATGTGTGTTTACGCTGTGTATATGTATGTACGAGTGTATGGTGTGTATGTGTGTTTACGCTGTGTATATGTATGTACACACATGAGAGGTAGAGTTGTCCCTTTGCAGTATCTATAGATAATTTTAGCTCTGTGACCGGTTAGATACAGCTCAGGATTGATATAGTAAGAAAACAACCTGTTTCTCTCTCCTAACCAGCGCTCGCCCCAAGGATCTTGATATGAGAAATGTCTGTCTTGAATTTCTCTCCCCGTTGGACAGAGACCTAAGAATGTGCTCGTTATACATCATAATCCCCAGGAGAGGTAAATGGCGCCTCTGCCGGAGAAACTGGCGCTATGACGCCACTATGCCAGGTCATACAGCGCCGCAGGAGAAGATGCGGAGTGAAGATCTGTCTCTCACCGTAACGTGACTGTTCCTTTAGTGTTCGCTGATTAAAGGTCCTGTTACTTCAGCAGGATCTGCAGAACAGTCACCAGCTGTGATTTGTGTTACCCTGATGTAACCCCACAAGCTCTTTAATGAAAAGTAATGACCTAACCGTGCAGGACTGTGCCTGTTCTCCGGCATTCTGTACTGTAATACTGTAAATAGGTACAGATGGAGTACCCAGCCCCCACCTTCAACGTCTGCACACAAACAGCCAACGTTACATGCTGGGCAGAGAGGGCAGCGGCCTCGGGCTGCCGTCTCATGAGTGGCGATAGAACTGTCCATTGTACTCTACGCTGTGCTGAGGGGGGGGGGGGGATCATTCTTAGAGGTGAGCTGAAGTTTCCATATAAATCTTTATTGTGGTTACCAGGGCCATCTTAACAACATTATGGGCCCCCGGGCAAAGCAGTGCACCGGGGCCCCTACATATATATATATATATATATATATATATATATATATATATATATATAGATATAGATGTATAGAGATACAGATATAGATATAGATATAGATATATAGAGATAGAGATATAGATATATAGAGATAGAGATATAGATATATAGAGATAGAGATAGATAGATGTATAGAGATACAGATATAGATATATAGAGATACAGATATAGATATAGATATATAGAGATACAGATAGATAAATGTACTTGCTCAGTGACCCTTGAAGGTTTTTTTTTTTTCAGAATTATTTATTCTAATTAAGAGCCGTGCCTATGGGGCCCCCTTGTCCGTGGGGCCCCCGGGCACCTGCCCATCGTGCCTAATAGAAAACATGGCCCTGGTGGTTAGGGGTCTGAGTGATGCCGCAGGTCTCTCCAACATCATCATTAGGACTTTCTTCTAGTAAACACTTTAGAAATAAAAGTACTTACACATTTTGTGGAATTCAATATAGATTATAAATTGATCATCAAAGGTAATGATTAATTCTATATAAAATAGTAAATAAAGGATCGATTCTCATAAAATAAAACAGTATTCAAAACAAAAGAGCTTCAATGTAGAACATGTAAAGCTGGGTACACACTACAGGGTTTTTGTCCAATAATCGGCTCAACCAGCCGACATACGACCGCTCATTCGAAAGTCGGGTCAGTGTGTGTAGTGACACGATGGTCCAAAGTCTGCCCAAATAGACGATTGTCGCCTCATTTGTTTGGTCGTACCGTTCAATTTTTTCCAACCAAACACCAGCCGGTCACGTAGTGTGTGTGCGCTCATACTCATGATCTCCGTAGAGTCTGCAGAGTCGGGCTCTGTTCAGCCGATGCTAGTGATGAATGTCCCGGTGAATAAATGTAGAGAGAGTTGTAGAAGGAATAATTCATTTGTTTGTTCTGAGACAGAATGTTTTGTTTCAGAGTCACAGAAGCTAACGAAATTTGTTAGGACATGTGGATAGCAAGAACAGGAGGTTTAATCAGTGTGACAATAATGAATGAATATTGTGCTGTCATTCTCGGAAGACTAGAGGACCAGATGAAGGACCAGATGAAGAGCACAGATCTGAAGGTAAATCATGTCAGTGTGTACGGATGAATCGTCAGACTGATCGGACCTTCAGTCGTAGATATAATCGTTTGAGATAACACGTCAGTCTGAACAATTCTTCTGCGTACCCAGCTTTAGATCTGAAGACGCTCAGATCTGGTGCTTACAGCCGACAATCCAATTAGCAATATAGCAAATTGTATCCAATCACAGCTACCAATTACGGAGCTCTCATTTGAGCAGGGCCCTCGTACCTCTGTCTGTATTACCCAGTATTGTTTTATTACTGTGTTATTACAATTGTAATGCGCTAAATAAATAAATAAATAAATGACGATGATGATTCAGTGAGACAAGGGGCTAGATTTACTAAGCTGCGGGTTTGAAAAAGTGGGGATGTTGCCTATAGCAACCAATCAGATTCTAGCTTTCATTTATTTAGTACCTTCTAAAAAATGACAGCTAAAATCTGATTGGTTGCTATAGGCAACATCCCCACTTTTTCAAACCCGCAGCTTAGTAAATCTAGCCCAAGGAGTCTGAGTATAAATCAAACAGACTTCAAAAGAAAAACACTGACAAATAATCCACCTGCTATGAAATAATAATTTAACCAACGCGTTTCACTGAACACTGCAATACTCAATAGATACCAATGTTTTCTGCTCCTACTGCTGGCAATAGAAAAACAACCACCAATAATTATCTACCTTACTCTGCTGTAAGTATCTGTCCCATATTTTGTTTGTGCTGGGTATTTATTACAGAGATATTAGACAATTGATATCAAAACGCGTGTCTGATATTGGTACATTCGTACAGAAGATTAGCACTAATGTCGTGTTATGGTGGCCAGTTCTTGGGTTTTGCCAAAATTAAGATGAATCCTGTTATTTGGCACTTGGGTGGGCACCGAGATCATGTTATCACCAGAGAGGACTTTTCTCTGCTTAATAAACAGAGCTCAGAGAGAGAGAGAGAGAGTGATCAATGATGGATAGGGGGAGACGGAGAGAGATATAGAAAGGCTACTGGGAATATAACTAATACTTGGCCATAACCTAGAAGCAATTTCACCAACAATATGAAAGTAAAATGTAAAATTTTTTTTTGGGGGGGGTGGGGGGGTGTATTTTCATAAAACACACAATCCCGATGTAACTGTTTTCTGTCACATGAAGGTTAACAATACAGTTATTGATGGGTCCCTTTGATCTCATCTCCTCTCTGGTCCATGGGTCGCTAGGTTGTGATCATTGGACTGGAATTTATTGGACTCTCATCGTTCCTGGGATGAGCTTTCAAAGGCCCAGAGCAGCCCCCCCTAAATCTCTTAGTACCCAAAGCCTGTTCCTCATCAGGCATCTCCCCAGGGAATGGTTTGAATGAAATCTGGAAGATATGAATGTCACTGTGTATCCCTGTGATTGGTGAGCAGCATCTCTCTTATCTGCATCCCTTATCTGTAGAATCTGTACTGTAGATAAGCACCAAATCCATCCATCCCTAGATACACTGAGACGTGGCACAGATGTCTCCGTCTTATCCGCTCTGTGCACTCCCATGTACGGGTGCCTGTTCCGTGTTCCTACGTGTGCCCTTGTAGACACCAAGCTTCTGTGGGGTGACGTCTGTCATGGGAATGATATGTTAACAGGGTCACTTCAAAATACAGCCGGCTATCACTTAATGAGATGCAGCTACTTCCTTCTAAAATACTGCTGAATCCAGAATAATTTATGTCTCACAGTAACACTAGGGGGACATCTGGGCTACCTTTATTTCCTGGATTATTCCTATTTTTTAGTTGTGCATAGAAATGCCCCTAACGGTACAGAATGTGCATGAATTGCGCATAAGACGCCCCAAACAGGTGCAGTAGCGCAGCTTGCCCGCATCCAGCGGAGATCACTCGCCCAGCTCCACCTCACCCTCCATAATATGCCACGCACTATCCCCTGAAACCAGGAACATATGTACAATAATAAGAACAGGACATTTTCCTGCAGTGGAAACGATCCTTTATGTCAGTGTGATTCACAGAGTGGGCTACACGGTATCATTATGTGTCATTATATGTCGTCCTTTACATATAAAATCTCCCACTGAAGGCGGAGACCCCAAACAACGCCTCAGGGTAACCAGCCGCAAATTGGACAGCTTGTTACTATAATTATTATTATTTAAATAGCATGTACCCTTTTTCCATGGGTACCAGCAGCGCAGACAGATACGTGGTGGGAGAGTTCCTGCTGCCTCCGTTCTACTCCCAGCCGGGGAACAAGCTTAAGTCTCTGGATCAAAGCCCAGCTGAAGGCGGCTTAATGAGGCCTCCTGCTGAAACCACAGCACGAAACAGCAATTTACAGGCACTTCATGGTCTGCACTGCACTCACTTGTAACATGTCCGTGCATCCTCCCCTGGTATCGTTTAGAATGTAAGCTTCATAGTGCGAGGAATTACTGTATATTCCATCATCAATGTCATATGATCATGCTTTAAAGAGACACCACAGTGAGTTTCGAATTTTATAGTTTGCGCTTTTATACATAGGTACTTGCAGTATGTTGTCATGTTTTTCCCACTTTTTGTAGGGTAGCGCTCATTTTAGATCTTTGCTACATCATCATCATCACTATTTAGCGCCACTGATTCCGCAGCGCTGTACAGAGAACTCACTCACACCAGTCCCTGCCCCATTGGGGCTTACAGTCTAAATTCCCTAATACACACACACAGACAGAGAGAAAGAGACTAGGGTCAATTTAACCTACTAGTATGTTTTTGGAGTGTGGGAGGAAACCGGAGGATCCGGAGGAAACCCACGCAAACACGGGGAGAACATACAAACTCCACACAGATAAGGCCATGGTTGGGAATCGAACTCATGACCCCAGTGCTGTGAGGTCATGTGCTAATCACTGAGCCACCGTGCATTCCTAATTTGGTGAACACATGACGGACCATGAGCGCTACTCGCTAACCACGTGATTCCAGCCTTGTGTACATATCTAGTGAGTCTCTACAGAGCTTCGCACATCAGTCATTTCTCACCCTCTTGTTGTATTAATTCAAAGCTCACGCTCCACAGACCACAATGCAGCTAAATAACACTAATACAGCCATCAACTGTTATACAGCACAGAGACATTAATACTCTCATAGGATTATAGATTCCAGCAAAAAGACATTAAAAATGTAGAATTTCGTGCAAAATCTATACGGAATTTTACATAATACAAACATATTTATTTTTATAATTATTTTCCTGTAGGAATCGGTCTCTCCAGAACATCATATTGACTCCTCTTTAGAGCACCTCTTATAATTCTTTATATTATAAATCATATCTGCTCTATTCACCCGTTACCCTCTGCAGAATATTGCCCTATTTCAACAGCCCCTTGACCAATCAAACGCATATTTGATGAATTTTGCAGGACATCTCATACTTAGAAGTCAGGCAATGCAGCACAAATCGTTTATTTAATCCCTTAGCAAATTCACCTTTGTAAGGAGAAATTCCAGCAAAAATATTTTTATGTTTTTGAGACTTTTGAGTATTTGAAAGTCTTTTTCACCTTATCCAATGTGTTTTACAAGTTACTTCTACAAATCGCTAAATCCCAGCGGATCCTGGGCGATAACTTGGCGTTCCAGCCAACCAGAATACGCACATTTTCAGAGCTATTAGTAAGATCTTTGGAATTGGTATCTCAAAATATCTTCGACTTACGGCACTTTTCTTATGCCACTAATTATTACGGCTTCCTGTTGTCGGCTGGAACTTGTCTCAGATGGACTAAACACAATAAATAGATAAATAAATAGACAGAAGGAGGAGCGCTGAGAAGCAGGAATCTAAGGTCATATTAGGGGTACAGTAAAAGTACGACCTGTCTCCCCCATCACATACCTCTTGCACGGCTGTCAGCATGGTAACGTTGTCTCGCTCCCCTGAGGTCAGAGTCTCTAACACAACAACCTGTATGAGAAAGAGAGGAAAACACAACATTAGTAAAGTATTTCAACCCCAGACAGGCAGAGACCTTGTAGTAAAACGGCTCCGTCCCTCTGCAGACGTCTGCGTGTGAAACCGACATGATGGTAGCAGGTGTGCAGGTGTGTGGAGGAATTTAGGATGAGTGAGAGTTTCAGGATCACTGACATGAAGACATTCTTACTTACATTCCTACAGGAACATACCATAGTAAATAACTGCAACTTGACATCTTGGACACTGGACGTGTGGTTATATGTGCAATGTGTTTTGATTCTGACATGTAACATTACAGCTTTCTATTAAAGGGGATAATATGTTTTTTTGCTATGTATTATCCAGTGTGTACAGACATTATAAACACCTCATTTCAGGCCGCATGGAAATGATTTGACGGGTCTGCAGACCTGCGTTACCATGCAGCGCTCCTGCTCCCTGCTAGGCTGCAATCTGCTATATGAGATAGTGGACTATACTGCTGCCCAGTGCTAGCAAACATAGGACATTATACGTGTATTATGGAGGCAGGAGGACTGCATGGAAGCGTTGGTCCGCAAACCAGACAAAGAGTCACCCTGCAGCTCTCCTGCTCCCTGCTAGGCTGCAATCTGCTATATGAGATAGTGGACTATACTGCTGCCCAGTGCTAGCAAACATAGGACATTATACGTGTATTATGGAGGCAGGAGGAAACATTGGTCTGCAGACCTGCGTCACCCTGCAGCTCTCCTGCTCCCTGCTAGGCTGCAATAAGCTCCAGTAAGCCCAGTGCAATCTCTGGGTGACATCTGCTGCAAGTTTGTGCAGCGCAAAACTAGTCTCAGTAACTGTCTCCTGATACAACGTTGTAGGTCTGTTCTTCCTGAGTAAACCATGGCTGGACCTATCTCTTACAATGCTGCTCAGCAGTACACGTGTGGAGGGACAGAAGATGCCGGTGCCCGTGAAGAGGGCGAAGATGACCGGCAGCGCTGTGCCCCTGGAGGGGCTGAAGAGGTCCCCGATGGTGCCCAGCAGGAAGAAAGAAGAGAAGAAGAACTTACCCGTCCATCGATCCAGCGGCGGTGAGTATAACTTCTTTCTTGCAGGTCCTGTGCGCGGGGGAAGGATGAGCCAATCAGGGCTCATCTTTCCCCGCTGGCCAATCAGCGGCCGGATGCGCGAGCCAATCGCGGCTCGCGCCCGGCCATTCAAAAGATTGGCGCCGACGCGAGCCAATCAGCGCTCGCGCCGGCTAATGACGTCACGCCGGCGACTATATAAGTCGCCGGGTGGCGCCATTTTGTCAGAAGTCCGTCGGCGGAGAAGAGAGAGGACGTCTCTGCAAGACGTCCAGCAAGAAGACCAGCGGCAGCGGCGGCAGGGGGCCCTTGTAAGGGCCGTGAGCTACCCTGCCGCCAGAAGACTTCAAGCAAGCCGCCGGAGCGGAGATCGTCGGCGGGGAGCCCTTGTAAGGGCTGAGAGCGCCCCCGCCAAGCAGCCCTCAACAGCGCCGAAGAGGAGAAGAGGCGCCGCCGGCTGGAGGGTCTGGAAGACCCGGAGAAGAAAGGAAGAAGATGGCGTGGCAAGTTGAGTATCCTGCGCAGAGCAGGTAAGTATACTCAACGTTGAATTCGGGCACTAGGCCCGTGGGCACAGTCGGGCACAAGGCCCGTGGCACGTGAATTAGGGGCACAAGGCCCAGGGACCTGGGCACTAGGCCCCAACGAGTTTAGTGGGCCAGTAGGCCATGGTATTGATATAAAGGGGACAAGCCCCTGTTAGTTAGAGAGGGGGACTCAGAGCCCCAGGTGTACAAGGGCACAAGGCCCTTAGGTAGTTAGTGGCCTAGAGGCCATAGGAAGGCCAGAGGGCCTGGTTAGAGGCTGGTAGCCTGTAGGCTATTAAGGGCACAAGGCCCTCAGTTAGTTAGGGAGGCCACAGGCCTCGGTAGGCAGGGGCTAGGACCCCTAGGTAGTAGGGCACAAGGCCCTAGTGAGTGGGCTCAGAGCCCTGAGGTAGAGAGGGGGCTGAGGCCCAGGAAACAGAGCAGAAGGCTCTGTGTGTAGCTGGGCAGAGACCCATGGTGTGTAGGGCATAAGGCCCTGGTGGTGTGTGGTAGAGGCGTGAGAGCCTCGTGAGAGTAGGCGCGGTCCTGTGTGAGGTGAGCACACGTGGTTAGGAGGTACGGTCGAGCGTAGGCTCCCGTGGTGCTGTAGCAACCTGCTGGTTGGCTAGCAGCGGTGTGCTCGGGTAAGTAGCGGGCAAAGTACTGTAGACTGTATTTATTCTGTCTGTGTGGCGAGTGTAGTTTACATTACAGTATTTTGGTGTGCTATATAACTGTGTCCAGGGGCAAGACGTCAGGCCCCCATTAAAGGTAGGCTCTTGTTTCCTGTGGTTTTCCTGTGCTAACCCGTGCTGTGGGGGGACAAGTGTAAGTACCAGCATACACATAGTCAGGGGAGAACACACGTAGTTTTCCTGTCCCTTAGGTCCCCGGGGTCACACTGGTACCCAGAGGGGGTGGCTGAGTGAGTTGGTGGCAGTACGGCACACCTTGAGGCAGTTCCAGGGGCGGCCGTGGTTCTGATCAAGGGTCCTCAAGGCCGGTTCCGTGCAGGTGGACCTGTGGTTCCGGACGTAGGGACACGTGTGAGATACCCGAGTACAGGCAGTCGGGCGGTTCAGTTCGATCGGCTGTTCCGTGCGGCAGTCGGCCCGCGGGTTAGTGTGCTGTTCTACTGAGCCTCAGCCGGGCTTAAAGAACCCGTACTTAGGGCCTGTGTGTGACTCCATAGCAAGAAGGCAGCTTCTTGGTACGACCTGGGTGAGGGGGTTAGGAACCGCCCTCCGGTTTAGGCTGTGAACACCGGCTGGTGTTCCCCGTAGCGTGTAAGTGAGTAGTTCCGTTAGTGCACCACATTTAGTTAGTTATAGTAGTTTGACGTAGTTGCGTTGCCGACCATTAGAACGTTGTTAGGGTCGGGTCGCCGTTGTAGTTAGTCCAGTTTTGTGGGTGCCATCTTAGTCTCACGGAGAGCGTAGAGGGAGGCTGTGTGTTCTTGTCATCCGCAGGAGTCGGGAAGGTGCAGGAGAACCGGATCGGAAGTGGGAGTGTCCCGGTGAGTATCACGCTCGATTCCCCCTTTCGGTTAGGCCCTCACCGGCAGGTGTGTGAGGTACTTGAGGCGGGATTAGTCCTCGGATTAGTCTTGGCCTTCAGTGCCTGTAGTCCCCCGCGTCTTGGCAAGAACAAAGTGAGGAGGCGGCAAGGAGCTTGGACTGACCGTGTCCTTGTCCTTTGCCGTAGTCTCGGACAGCCCTTACCTGGTAGGCACGGCCGTAATCCCTGTCTCTATCTTAGAAGGACGTGATTGGAGGTGACTGCGGCTGCGGATCTGCTGGGATTAGATCGCAGCTGGGAAATCGGAAGCGGACTGGAGGTGACCATCGTTTACAAGGTGAGTTCTTTTCTGTTGCGTCTGTCCCTGTCCTTCCCCACAGGGGGCGTTACACACGCATCTTCATAATACTTCCCTTTAGATTGTAAGCTCTGGTGGGCAGGACCTTCTTCCCTCCTGTTCTCATTACCTATAACTCTGGCTCACCAGCTACACTGCTCACCTCCTCTTGGGCTCTCTGCCCATTGTCTTCACTCCCCCATTGTCTTCACTCCCCCATTGTCTTTCAGTGGCTCTAAACCTGTTAGTTGAGCCCACGCTAATGGGCACAGGTTTCATCCTGCGCTGAATATACCCCTTGTACCCCATTGTACCCCTTTCACATCCAGGCTATCAGTAGCTGTGTTGAGAGTTGTAGTGTTATTTATGTACTGTATTGTACTGTTATACCATGTACTGTCTTGTTTGCCATCTGTATGACGCTGCGAACCTCATGTGCCGCCTTATACATAAAGGTTATTAATAATAATAATCATACCAAAGCCATTAGAGGGCACAGCTCCAACATGCAGAGAAGGCAAAACATATTTACTGAATTATAATACCTAGCGGTTACGTACAGGAACTGTTGTTAGTGCGCTCAGCGCTGTTACCTTGGAAACTGGAGCCGGGCGTTTCTCTCGTTCACTCAGAGACAGATTAAAGAACTGCTCAGCTGGGAAACTGCTGAGACAAGTCTGGTTGTAATTCGTGCAGTATTTCCGGGCGGCCCCTGGGTCTCCCATCACAAAGACCAGCTGCTGGAAGGAACCCTAAATAGCCAAATACAGAACGACGTCACCGACCCGTCCCAGCTTTACAGTCTAACTCAGCGGACACAAAACACGTTACAGACAAAGGTGAAATCTGTTCTAAAAGTAACTTTGTGGATGAGGTCGTGTTCGCTGCAGCAACCAATCGGAGTCACACTTCTACTGCTCTTAGAAAATGAAATCAAATATCTGATTGGTTGCTGCAGTTACCAGCGGAATAGTCTGCAAAATGCTGAACAAACAAACTGCAAAAATCAATCAGATCAAAACCCCCAAAGTGCATCTCACAGCGACGTAACCGGAGGAGAGCAGCGAGTATAACATATAATAAAGTATATCACTTTCAGAGGTGCGATTCAACAACCCAAACCAACAGGCGTCCCTGCCTGGATTAACGTCTCAGTAGGAGATTCAATAATAATCCAGTGTATTATGTAATCCAATAACTTGTAATCCTCATAGGAAAAAAAATAAATTAATAAAAGTCCAAACATTATTAAAACACAATAATAATAGCAAAATAGAAAGAATATATCTACAAAAGGCCGTGTTTCAGCAGTTATCCTCCTTATGTAAAGGTTTAGAAGTGATAAACAATGGTGACCACGGCAACAGGTTAGGATATATATATATTTGTAACAATTTGTGAAACATATTTTGGATGTTTTTTGCATTGTTGTAATTTACAGACGACGTGTCTCAGACACTTCTGGAAGCCGCAGGATAACATCATATACTGACACTTTATGGCTGTGTTTAATGTGGAAACCACATTCCTAAGACACGTTCAGGATCAGGACTGTGACCATTTTCATACAACGTAATTATGTTTGTGTGTAACGTCTACCTGTGTAGTGTTATTATTGGGGATAAGAACTGGTACAATCCTCACCCCGTCCCGTCCCATAAACCACAGACATCTGCAAAGTCTACTGTATTAACCCAGCAGTCACATCAATGTGTTGTTGTTATCACTATGATGGATATGGGAGAGATTTAGCTGCACACAAGGAGTAAATCACACGGATGTCACCAGTGTTTAGAACGCTACCAAAACAGACGTAAACAGGTCGAAAATTAACAGCCATTGTTTATAATAATACAATACCCAATGGCATAATTACGAATGTTCTGCTGTGTTTGCTAGTGTGTTTTTATAACGCATCCTGATCCATTCACTTGCCCCCCTTTTACCTTTAGATTGTAAGCTTACGTGGCTTTTGCTCTACTTTTTCAAGCAACATGTGGCCTGGACATGCTGCCCTGTGGCCCGCTAGCTATTATCTGATCCGGCGTCCTCACAGCAGACCCAGGAGAGAGCACAACGCCCAGGCAGCGCTCTCTATATCCTGCTCTCTCCCAGGTGCGCCAGGCTAGGTAGGAAACACATTTATTTGACAATACACAAATGAATCCCAGATTAGTATCTAACAAGTTCTCTTCGAGGGCGGAAAATACTAAATAATATTTTTATTGAGCTGAGTTTACTTGTGTTTGAAGTCCCTAGATTACTGTTTTAGTTACCTCTGGTGTCTATTTAAAGTGTTGTTTTCATTATTCAGCCCTTTCCCAGTCTCTTAGTGTTGTAATTTAGGGATCCCAAAAGTTACCCTGTAATCAGCTTGTGAACCATCAGGGAGACCAGGTTTGTAGTGAATGCATCGTCTGATTGGACAGCTCATCAGACGTCCAATCAGACGTGAGCCGATTACATGGTGACTATGGCAGAACACAGAGGAACCACAACACTATTACTATACAGGGGACGAGCCCTAAAAGTGGGGTGGGAACTTACCCCTTCAATTATCACCATCAATACATAAAGCAACGTCATATGTTACGTAGTACGTCAGATGGAATATTTATTTTAGTTACCTTAAAAGGAACTTCGTATGGGTCAATAAGCCCCCCAAGCATCAGAATCCCATCCGTTCGGATCCCCAGTCCTAGAAAGTTAGACCACGGCAGCATTTCCACCAGCTTACAGTCCACGTAGAGCGCCACGCCTTTGCCTGAGATCGAGAGCGCCACCCTGTGCCATTGTCCGTCAGTGAGAGAAGAGACTGGAAATCTGTGGGGACAAAGGACAATCAATGGGGAACAAAGATAGGGATCAGCTCTGTGTACCCTAACGGCACTTCTGAGAAGACATCTCCTAAACACTATGTGCATAAGCCCCAGTGCCTGTGTTTACAGTGGAACTAAACCTGGTAAGTATATATCCAACAGTATATATACAGTTGTTTTTATTCCCAATGTTATTTAGACGTTGCTCACAAAACGCTGTCATATTTCCCAGACAGTCCATTTCCGAGTCGCTGTCTCAATCTATAAACTGTCCAGCAGCTGTGTATGTTATATTTGTGTTTTATTTGCCTCTGTTACCAATATACATACACACGACGCTTACAAACAATATATATTCAGTATATAGCGCATCATATCACGAGGAGAGGAAGTGTCACTCACTCATAGTGTCCGCAGCGGCTGGAGATGAATATTACGGCGTTGGGGTTCATTCGGACCTGGAAGAGAACCTCACCGTGCAGACTCAAGATGGTGACGAGATTTGCGTTGTCCTGGAGGGGCGAGCGCAGCTTCATCAGTACGGCCAGCTCATCCGCAAAACTGCAGGAGGAGGAACGTGAAAGGGTTAAAAAACCCACGAAAATGTAGCAGATTTGTATCAACCGAACAGTAACGATATTAGTGCAGAGAGACAGCGGCGTAACTGCACATTTGTACACATAGGGCGGTATTCAATTGGCCGCATTACCATTAAAAGTAACGTGGTCCGTGCATAATTACCGTTATTACGTGAGTTCTAATGCCAGGTTAAAACTACCATAATAACGGTAATAGTTTTAGCGCTGCGGTACTTCGGGGGGAACTGAATTCGCTCATTTACAGAATTGGGAACTGACAGCGGCTGATGTAGGGTCTGAGCAGAGAGGGTATATCCTGAGTGACACATGAGGGTCAATCTTACATCTAGCGTAGTTATATCCAGACCCAATCATCACATCGACCGCAGAGCTTACACTTGGTTTATACAGACACCAACATTTACGTCTCGCAGTTAAGGGTGTTTCCGTGTAACTCAAATAGGACACATCTGATCGGGGCGTGCTTAGCTTGCGTCTGATTGACCGTACTATACGGCACTTGTACATTAATGCCCCTGACCTACCTCTCTAAGTGCAAGATACCTGCCAGTATATGTCTGCTCTCTTACCTGTCCCCAAACGCCGTTCTGGTGGCAATGCTGAGAGTAGAGTATTGCCCCAAATCTAGAGAGAGACAGGAACGTTCTGAACTGAGTGAGATGTTACCCAGCTCTGCGGAGTGAAGGGTGAGGTATTCCAGCACGTTGATCTCCTCTGGAACGACACAAAAGAGAACATAAGATAGGAATTGGAAACATGCGTTTCACATTATTAAAGCAGCTGCTACAATATCATTACACCCGGAATTCCCTAATCATCTTTGTTTCAACCAGAATTTCCCAATCATTATTGTTCTGCTCCAAAATTTCCCAATCATTTTTGCTTTGACCAGAATTCCCCAATCACCTTTGTTCAGCCCAGAATTCCCCAATCATCACTGTTTCAACCAGAATTCCCCAATCATCACTGTTTCAACCAGAATTCCCCAATCATCTTTGTTACTCCCGGAATTTCCCAATCATCTTCGTTCTGGTCGAACTTCTACTACAACCTACCGTAGAGTTAAATAAATTGACACCATGGTTACCCTGCTCTAGTTAAAGGTTATACATTCTGTACATTCTGCAGAAAGTGAAATTTGCAACTGCGTTATGCAGAACAGTGTTACAAAGGCAGAACTCGAACATTGTATCACCGGAACTTTGCCCCTCTGCAAAATGATCTTCCAAAAATACGCTGCAACTTCACTTGTCTCTATGCCCAACTGAAGAGGGGAGAAAATCTCCTGCACTGGACTGTGGGAGGGAGATCCACGAAATTGGGGGACTGCAGCAAAGTATCATTGCCAACATCCCTACTTCCAGGAACAACCCTGGGTTTCAGAGTTTTCCTATATATTTAATGACTCTCATTAGTTATCCTTATTTGCTGGGCTTCATAAACTGATATTTATTGAGGAGATAACACAGTTTCACTTTTTTTTGCTAACAAAGCTCAGTAATGACATCTCTATGGATTGTATGGACATGACGAGCTTAGATACATGTTCTCTCTAGAAATGAATCTGTTGGCAGCCATAGAAGTGCCATAAAGTATGAATTCTGTATCTTAAAGTAGAACATTTATTTACGTTTTGTGTGGAATTATCCTTTACAAAGACTTTTCCTGAAAATTATTATAGATCCAATTTGCCCTCGCATTGAATGAGGTCCAAAAACATACTAGTAGGTAACCTATTAAACTCACCTTGGTCTGTGGCGCTAGGGAAGTTAGATTGTAAGCTCCTCCGGAGCAGCGATTGATGTTTCAGAATAAACCTCTCTGATATTGCAGGGCTGTAGATATGTTGGCGCTATATAAATAATGATAACAGCACAGTCCCCTTAATGTACATTGTTACGTAACATCTTCGCCATTTATAAAGAATAATTATAAAGTTAATTGAATCGGTCACTCGCACAATATCCAGATTTGAAGGATCATGTTGACCCATCGAATTGTTAAGAGACTTGAGGCCTCAGACATCAACTGTGCTCACATCTCTGTATGATAAACTGGCATTAATATGTTTTTGCAGAGTCCAGGGGGAGATACATCATCATCATCACCATTTATTTATATAGCGCCACTAATTCCGCAGCGCTGTACAGAGAACTCACTCACATCAGTCCCTGCCCCATTGGAGCTTACAGTCTAAATTCCCTAATATACACACACTCACACACAGACAGACAGAGGTTGAGACAGACAGAGGGGGAGACAGACTGACAGAGAGGGAGAGGGAGATTTTTGATAGAAGCCAATTAACCTACCTGTATGTTTTTGGAGTGTGGGAGGAAACCAGAGCACCCAGAGGAAACCCACGCAAACACAGGGAGAACATACAAACTCCACACAGATAAGGCCATGGTTGGGAATTGAACTCATGACCCCAGTGCTGTGAGGCAGAAGTGCTAACCACTAGGCCACTGTGCTGCCCATGGATGTAATTAGGGATGAGGGAGACGGACGAAGCCCAAGGGAACTATCTACAGTAATTCTACCACTGGGAGGTGCAGCTGCCATGCCATGGATTAAGGATTGCCCTGTTTCTGTAGCTCTCCAATAGCCGCAGCCCTAGTGCTATCAGCAGGATATAATTTATGGATAAACTGACATTCCTGCACTTTGGATCACGCCTGATAAATAATCTATAAATCAGTTTATTTCCTAAATACATATCTATATGCATATTTGTCCTGACAGGACAGGGGCCACAGGCAAGATGTTCCCAGCGTGGAGAGGAATGCCGGCACTCCCCATCAATCACCGCGTTTAATTCCCATCCAGCTGTGTTGCACAGACACCTGTGTCCATGCAGAGCAGCGGGACATGGAGGGGTCAAAGACAGGGACTGTGCCCAGCTGAGCACATCGGGAACAAGCCGTAATTTACATTGTGGATGACGCCCGTTACGTAGAATTGGATCACTAAATTATAACAAATGTTCACAGTGATTTACTTCACTGACTCACACGTTTGTTTGATACGTTTATTAAGCTTGAAACAGGAGTCAAAAATTATGAAAAGAAAAAGTATCATTAATTATGCTTAAAAATAATGAGAACTATTAGAATAAAATTGCAAAAAAACAAAATATTAAAAGGCTATTAAATCTAACATGGTTTACAGGAAGGATTTAGGATTATTAATCATTATAACAAGATACAAGGAATAATTACTCTGAGTTCATCTGTAGAGATAAATTGTTTCATCAATTAAAAGATCGTTGTTATATGACAGGGGCAGTCTGAACGATGCCTCAAACACAAAATGTACCTTATTGGGGATACACGTGGGAAATGTGGACATATGACTGTATACAGAGCTGCCATCAGAAATTGTGGGGCCCAGTACAGATAATACAGACAGGGCCCCCCACCCTTCCTTCTCTCACCCCACCTCCAATTTTAAATTATCCTCTACCTACACATTTGCCTTCCCCCATCTCTCCAGTAACCCCCTCCATCCCCGGTTCTATCTAACCCATACTTGCCAACTTTTCCTCGTTGGCTTCAGGGAGATCCTGGGGAGGTGGGCGTGCGGGGGCGGGGCTTGATGAATCACATCATTTTGGCCCTGCCCCTAAGCGATTGTCACAATTTTGGCCAATTACAGCGCCCCCCCCGCCACTTATCTATTGCGGCGGCAAGAACCGGGAGGTCTCCCAGAAATGCGGGAGTCTCCCGGACATTCCAGGAGAGTAGGCAACTATGTGTTAAAGAAAAGCAGATAATAAATCTCTAGAGACTGAAGTGTCTTTTACATTTCTGTCTCCATTACTGAAGTCATGTTGTCTTACCTGTCAGTCTTTGATTAAATCTTGGTCTCCATGAAAATGGCCACCTCCATAGGCATCAATACATGGACATAGGACACAGTTTGTGAACTGTGTCATCATGCGACAGATGGCGAAGCCAACCACGTCTTGTACTGGCTGAGCATCAGGGAGAATGCCAGACTCTTCAGGGAGTGAGGGAGATCACCCCTAATTCAGGGAGTCTCCCTGACATTCAGGGTGAGGTGGACAGTATGCCTTGTTTTCGTTCTCTGTCCGAGTGCCGGACCTTTAGCTGCATCCTTAATTCAGTGCAGAGGTCTAACCCCCGCACCACCCCTCACATCTCAGGAGCTGCTACATCCCTGCACTGTGTGGGGACCCTCCCCAATAAGACTGTTTGGGCCAGGGCTGGTGGGGCCCCATACTGCTGTACTCCCTGTACCGACCGGATTGGTGCCCGGACTGTGTATATATCTACGTCTGCCATATTTAACAGGTTTACAGCTTTTTGATATATGTATTTTTAGTGACTTGGTTTTAATAATTTAATTTATCAAACTTGTAAATAACTTTGTCACATTTTTTAAATCAAATTTACATTATTTAGAGTTTGATCAGCGCTATTTATAGGTTTGTCTTTTTTGAATGCTATCTCAAGACATGTCCACAAGGTGGCGATACATATTGCAGCTATTGCTAGTCAGAGATCACACTGTAGCATACAGTGATATATGAAATGGGATATAAAGGAAAAGGATGCATCTTTCTGCTATAACACTAATATAGTAAATAAGTGTTAAATTTCCAATGCCGGAAGTGGGACACAGTTGAAAAGATGTTTTATTGACAATTTGCAAAAAATGTACTGACAACTAACACGTTTACTGATACATTATAATGTTCTATCAATTCTTCTCCATAACTGGAAACACTTTTCCAAGAAGGGGCTCATGAAGTGTAAACATGAAGGTTTAGATCTTAAATAAGATCAAATGTCACACTGTAGATGTTTAGGAGAAGTACGTCAGATACAATCCCCCAAAAAATGTACCCTCCCATCATCCAGGCGGTTCTGGTAACAGAGAATGTTTTTTATTATATCTCATCAAACTCCACCAAAATCTGGGCTCTAATTTTTGGGGTGAAGTTATCCTGTAAAAAAAGTATGTCCCCTCCTAAATCCCAGATAGTAAGAATGGTACAGTGTATATGACCCCCTCACATGAGATTACTCAGCGGGATTCCCAAATTCTGCGGTACTGAGGAATGTGTGAGCACCGGATGCTCCAGCCTGAGGCCGGGGGAACAGAGGAGGCAGACGGGAGGGCGGAGGAGAGTCTACAGGTGACTTACACTATCATTTATCTGGTCTATGAAGATATATTTGGGCTAATTAGTTATCTGGTATTTAGGCTAAACAGGTGATATGTCAATTTTCAGCCAAGTATGAGAGGTAAATTATAATGAAAACATGACTACAATCTATTCCATCTCTATCCACTATGTGCGGTTTTTATTCAATTACCTCCCAACTAAATGAATTACTCCATTGTAATTGAGGAAACATTTGGAGAGTTATAATTTAGTGTAGTTCTCTCTACATATTAGTTAATATGGGAATATGGATGAACAGAAGAGCATCAGAGTTATAATCATGCCCTTTAAACAACCTGTAATTGTCTCACATTTAAATTGTAACAAATAATAATAATAAAGAACTAACGGACATAACAAAAAATATCACTAATGGTTTTACAAACGCTGCCACATGGAATGATCTCCGACTTCTGAATAATTGTGTTCTGTAATAAATAATATTTATATTATATATTGTTACATATTGCTATGATGATCATTTCATATAGTTATAAGTTATGTAGTTGTTATAGTAATGTAGGGATGGAAAGAGCCCGAGGTGTCGCTTGTAAATGTTTTTTTGCATTTATTTAGATTTTCCACCCCCACCTGCGACCTCACCCACCTCTATTATACTATGGATATATCTAATGATACTTGTTGAACCCTCCAGCACTGGTCGTGACATCAGCACGGTCTGCGCACTGCGCAGTTCCCTACATGATTCTGTGTTACTATTAGTTGCGCACTCTGGAAATTCCGACTTATTAGCAAAAAAAATCCATTGTGCAGGGTCGCCCTGAACAGCAGATTCTCAAATAAGATTTTCATTTCCAGAGAGCGCAAAGCAACAATTTTACAAGTTGTGAGACCCCTGATCTTTGTGAGACCTCTTCTTTCCCATTGTAATGTACTATATGCATACATGCCAACACTGATACACACCCAGTTTGTGGGTGGGGCAAATGAAGCCCCACCCACAAACTGCCCAAATCAGGTCGCGATCTGCCATATAACAAGAATTTTGCGATACATATATATATATATATATATAATGTAAGTGACTGGAATGTGGTAGTATCACAATGTTACAAAGAAGACTGTAGGAAACCCCTTAAAAGGAACTCTGTTACAGCAAAAAAATTTGTGCAGGAACTGCATCCCAAACCTGCTCCTGTTTACCGGCTCCACCGGTCTGACTGAAACTGAGGGATCAATGTTAATACTTAACCGTATAATTGTATTTTGGAAGTGTCCTAATAACTTTGTCGTATATAGAAGAAGGAATTTATCCCAGATCTTCAGACCAGATTCCTCGGATACCAGAAACGAACATTCAAATACTTTAAGGCAAAAAAAGAGTGTAATAAATAAATATAGTTTTGGCTGGAAATCTATGTGAGCGCAATGAAAGTCCCACTCCCACGATCAGCCAGTTGTAGAGTTTTACTGACACTGTCAGATGCCTAAAGAGATCCTTAATATTATTATTATTCTTAGGAATGTATCAGTTTATTTATTTGTACATTGTTGTTTTATTTAGGATATGAAAATACTGTCTGTTGTTTGTTATCTCTATTCTAGCTCTTGCTTAGAGCCCCCTATTAACTGCCCCTACCTACATCTATATACTGCACCTACCTACATCTATATACTGCCCCTACCTACATCTCTGTAGTCTGTATACACTATCATACCTTGACTCACACCTATTCTTTGTTCCCCACATTGACTCTATGGGCCAGATTTACTAAGCTGCGGGTTTGAAAAAGTGGGGATGTTGCCTATAGCAACCAATCAGATTCTAGCTGTCATTTATTTAGTACCTTCTACAAAATGATAGCTAGAATCTGATTGGTTGCTATAGGCAACATCCCCACTTTCTCAAACCCGCAGCTTAGTAAATCTAACCCTATATCTAAATCCTGCTACATACATCTAAAAAACATTTACAGAATCCGCACATATCTCACGCAAGACACTGCAAAAACCTTAATTCATGCACTCATCATCTCCCGCATTGACTATTGCAATTCCCTCCTTACTGGTCTTCCCCAAAAACAGACTCAAACCCCTACAATCTATTTTGCACGCTGCGGCAAGACTGATTTTCCTTGCAAATTGTTATTCCTCTGTTGAATCACTCTGTATGTCTCTACACTGGTTGTCTGTTTTCTAATATAAAATACTTTTACTAACCTACAAGGCCATCAACAAGGCTGCACCAACATACATCTCCTCTCTTATCTCAAAATATCTCCCAACTCGGCAACTCCGTTCTGCACAAGATCTGCGTCCCTCATCCACCCTCATTACATCCTCCCATTCCCGGTTACAGGACTTTTTTCGGGCTGCACCAACTCTATGGAATTCTCTCCCTCGCACAATAAGACTCTCCTCTAGTCTACAAACTTTCAAGCGTTCTCTGAAAACCCACCTCTTCAGACAAGCTTATAATATTCCTCACCCACCCTCTTAACCTCACTACCTTACCCCATTACCACCCGTTATACAACTACCCCTTGATCACCATTGTTGTGTGACAGGATCATTTAGCTTATGAGTCACTTTTACCTTTGCTGTCTGGCTGGACCGACTGCAAACTAGACTTAACCTCGTGAGTTAAACTCCCATTGTCCAATAGATTGTAAGCTTGCGAGCAGCCTTCTCACCTCTTTGTCTGTTTCACCCAGTTTGTTTATTAGTTTACATATGTTTGACCCCAATTGTAAATCGCTACGGAATATGTTGGCGCTATATAAATAAATGATGATGATGATGATGCCCTATTCACAACATGTGTGCATTGTGTTGCAGGCTCCATCCTAGTACAACACACACTTATATCATTTCTAACAGACTAAAACCAACACAAATCCCCACTGCTCAGTCAGGACGTTTAGACGCGGGGGAAGCCTTTTATCCAATGACTTCTGCCTGTAAACACCAACCCACCTACATAATCAAATTGTGAAATATAAGCGCTTGAGCGTTACTAGTTTTCAATAAACCCACTTGATGTCAGGAACCCGTCCAACCAATACAACACCACCCTGAGTCTACTCTATAGTCAGGTGTTCGCTGGAGCACCTAGTGGTGGGGACAGACTTGGCTGCAGACTACAGAGGGTTGTGTGGTGTGTATCAGCTGCAGGGAACCCAGGAGCAGAGGATAATGACAGGCAGCACTTCCAACGGACGGGCCGAGGTCAGGGGTCACTTGCTAGGAAGAATAGTCAGGGAACACGCCAAGGGTCGAGGTCACGAGCAAACCAGCAGAAACGGTGGTACAGGCCAGAAGGTCAAGGGCACAGGCAAACAGGCAGAGGTCATACACGGCAGAGATCAATCCAAAGGCTTAACACCAAAAGTACAGGAGTACAGCAGCAGGCAGCAACACAGGAACTGGAAGCTATAACCAGCTGGGAGGCTGAGCGCTCCCTGCCTTAAATAGTACAAGCAGCCAATCAGAGCCTGACTCTGCAGTCAAGCAGCCCCCTGCATAATTCATTTATTTCATAAATTCATTAGCCCGCAGGCTGGTGGGGCCAATTCGCGCATGCGCCCGGCTTTCATTCATTGCCGGGACGCAGCGCTGCAGAGGAAGCGTCCGGCCGTTGCCTCGGTCGTCAAGGTGACGGCCGGGACTTCAGGTGGACCAGGAAGCGCCGCCGCGGCTCGTAACACTTGAAGCCTAAAATAGTTGATATCAGAGGAGTGTATCATGGTATGAAAACCTATATACTCGGTTGCATATTACAAGACGACTTTTTATATTGCATTAATGGATTATAGGTTTAGCGATCATTTAAATAGGGATAGTGTCAGTATAACATAGAAGAGAAGTTTATAAACCTTGTGCTGACAATGTAAAAATCAACCTATTGTCGGAGAGTGAACTTTTATTTTTCTTTATAAACAAAAATAACACAAAAGTTTGGAAAGTTGACCGAGTAAGAGCAGCATCTTCCCTGGTACACAGAGCTCAGGAGAGCAGTCCATCTGGGTATAACACTAGTACTTCTATGCAGACACACACATGGGAATATCACACATTAAACACAGAGCTCCAACTCCCCCACTTCTCAGTGACAATCTCTGGGACCCCCGTGGTCTGGATGGCTTTGGCCTTGGAATTCGGAAACGCTGGACCGCAGCACAGCGGGAAGAGGGGACCAATCCCAGCTGCTCTGTAATCAGCCCTATGAAATATGGATGTCAGATCCAGAGGTCACAGAGCAGATGAAGGATGTGCAGCTCTGTAATATAATAAATTCTGCTTCCATATCTTATTTCACACTTAGGCCACATTCATGTCAGCGTTAACATTCTGTATATAATATGCATTTCTAATGCGATTTACATGTAAAGATTTTTGGAAGTAAAGATCATTGTTCCCAATGAGACAAATTTGCACTTTTATGTGCATCTAACATAACACTATATTGTGTCTTATAACGCGTCTCGTTCCATGTCCGTGCGTCACACAATCGTCACCGCAGAAGAAACTTACATTCATCTAAATGGGAGCTCATTATAAACACAACGAGATGAGGTTCAGGAGAGTTTGTCCCTGCGTCACAGTTACTTGAAAAAGTATTCAACCCCCCTAAAAAGTGAACAGATTTGTCAATATTACAAGTGATACTTACACAGATTGTTCCAGATAATAATACCGTAATTTTATTGTGAACCAATAGGCTCAAAAACGAAATTGTCAAACTCATTTTACTAGAAAATTAAAAAGTAAAATTGTTGCTTAAATAAGTATTCAATCCCTGTGCTGTGGAAGTCTAGGTTCACACAGATGACAGATATCGCCCTAACAATTGGCCTCTATCTGTGAATCACTGACAGAGGTCAGTTTCTGACAGTGAAGTGTGGGGGTCTCCCGTCATGTTGTGGGGACCGGGCAGCTTGTAAAAACTGAAGGACGGATGGTGCAAAATACAGGGAGATACTGAGAGACGACCTGGGAGACAGGACAATGATCCCAAAGACAAGGTCAAAGCAACACTGGGGGTATCTGTCACTCATGGTATGAAAACCTTTACACATATTTTTGTATGTTACAAGACGGTGAATATACAAATACAAATACAAAAAGGGGAACATTCTAGTCAAAGTCCAGAGGGTGTATTTACTAAACTGCGGGTTTGAAAATGTGGAGATGTTGCCTATAGCAACCAATCAGATTCTAGTTATCATTTATTTAGCACAATCTACAAAATGACAGCTAGAATCTGATTGGTTGCTATAGGCAACATCTCCACTTTTTCAAACCCGCAGTTTAGTAAATATACCCCCAGATCTTCATCCAATAGTGAATTTATGGCAATATTTGAAAATTCCAATCCACAAGCGTCATCCGACCAACCTGGTGCAAATCTGCTATAACAAATGGGCAAAAATAACTCCCAATCAGTATGTAACCCTGGTAGAAACTACCCCAACATACTTCTATCAAGTACTAGTTTGCAGGGGTCTAATACTTATGCAAGCAGTATTTTATTCTTCATGGTTTTTTTTGTTCTGTTCTTAAATGTGCAGACAAATAGTAAGTTATAAGTTGGCAGCACGGTGGCTCAGTGGTTAGCACTTCTGCCTCACAGCACTGGGGTCATGAGTTCAAATTCCCACCATGGCCTTATCTGTGAGGAGTTTGTATGTTCTCCCCGTGTTTGCGTGGGTTTCCTCCAGGTGCTCCAGTTTCCTTCCACACTCCAAAAACATACTGGTAGGTTAATTGGCTGCTATCTTAATTGACACTAGTCTGTGTGTGTGTGTGTGTGTGTGTGTGTGTTAGGGTTTAGACTGTAAGCTCCAATAGGGCAGGGACTGATGTGAGTTCTCTGTACAGTGCTGCGGAATTAGTGGCGCTATATAAAATAAATGGTAATAATAATTATAAATAATAATAATAATCTGACGCGTTATGGTAGAAACCGTGGGTGATCCTTAAACGCCAATAAACCAAGCAAGCACGCCTGGCGCGTTTTTCACCATGATCAATGACCCCGATGTCTGCACAATATTCCGTGCGGGCTGCTTACATCGCGTTCTGTGATAGGTTAATGCAACACGACCGAGGTGCCCCTGATAGGTCATATTACTCATAACTCTCTGTATGAGCAAATCCTAAATGAATGCAGGATAAGCTCTCGCCTGAATGAGCCCTTAAAGTTCCTTCAACCAATATTTAAGTCCAGACATTATAATAATGTGCATCAAACTGCTGTACAAGTAACAGGTTACAGGCAGTGAGAGTCTATTTGTAGCCATCTCTTCTCAGCAATGATACAATCACAGGTAACTTGTTTGGAGTCTGTTACATAATATCTCATGTGATGTACAGAGCACAGACACTGCCACAAATGTACAGTCCTTTATCATGTAGCAGATAAATCACTGTGGGGGTGAGATATTCAGGTGACCTCTGACTCTTCACACAGAGAATTTGTTTCTGCATCTGGTTCCCTAAGGGCTGTGATTGAATTTGTAGGAGATAAAAGCATTGATATAAGTTTATCTTGAGGGACAGAATCTCGCCCTACAGAACAAGAGTGAAGACGGATTGTAGAATATCATTAGACAAATATCCCCTACACTATCTATACACGAGGCAGCCAATAGATGAATGTGAGGCCCGTTGCCACAAGCTCCACATCTATCTGCTACAAAACCATTTCTTGACTTCTTGTTCACGGTGGCTCAGTAGTTAGCACTTCTGCCTCACAGCACTGGGGTCATGGGTTTGATTCCTAACCATGGCCTTATCTGTGTGGGGTTTGTATGTTCACCCCGTGTTTGCGTGGGTTTCCTCCGGGTGCTCCGGTTTCCACCCACACTCCAAATACATTCTGGTAGGTAAATTAGCTCCTGACAATAATGGACCCTAGTGTGTGTGATAGAGAATTTAGATTGTAAGCTCCAGTGACACAGGGACTGATGTGAATAAATGTACTTGCTCTATATGATTGGCACTATATACATAAATATGATCTTGCCACTAGATGAATAGTGTCTCCGCAGTGCGGTTTGGTCTATCTCAGAGATACCGCGTACAGTCACCGCGGAGATCGAAGTTGCCGGCGTTACTCCCATGGAAAATATGTTCTATTTATACATGTAGTTTATTTTCTCTCACATTGGGGCATATTTAACAAATCACGGTAGTGCACTATTGTGCACTTACCGTGGAATTAAAGTCCCGATGTGCCCTCCGCAAATTTATTAAGGGGGCATCGCAGCAGATATCATGGATATCTGCTGCTTTGCACTCCTGATTGTTTTTGCGAGCAGTCACCATTCAACAGAATGGTGACTGCTCCTGGCCGCAATCTAACAAGACTTGTCTTGATAATGTACCAGCTGAAGCTGGCATACATCATCCTAATTGAAGAAATTCACTGCTGTCAGCTGTGCTACGAAGAGCAGAGCTGGACAGCGCATGCGTGGAGGGATCACATGATCCCTCCCTGTCACTCAGCGCGCTCACTCTGCAACGATAGTTGCAGAGACAGAGTGGGGACTTTGTGTGCACTGCACATGCGCAATTGACGAAAGAAGAGGAACGAGGAGGAGATCCCGAGACAGCGCATCTGAAGAGGGGGGTAAGTGTGATTTTTTCTATCACAGAAACAGCAGTTTTTCGGAACTGCTGTTTCTGTGACCCCTTTTTAATAAATTTGAGAAATAGTTCAATCCTTATCCATGCAATAAGGATTGATAACTATTTCTCACTTTTGCCAATTAATGATAAATGTGCCCCATTGTCAGTAAAACATATGGATATAGTTTACTGTGTGAAGAACACAAACCTCCTCTGTATATTTATACACGTATACATGGGCGCTGCCATCTATAGTCCCATCATCTCTCGCTACAAACACCGCTGGTAACTTTGGAGACCGCACATTACTAATCAGTCACATTCAGACCGTTATATTCCTGGTTTGTCTGTGACTACGGTAACTGCCAATCCGGGCACAGAGATCTGCGACCACTGTCAGGAATGCACCAATCATATCAGTCCCTGAATAAAGTCCTCCTGGCTTAAGAAATAAGACAAAGTAATGTGAAACTCCCGATTCCTCAGCTGCGCAGACTCACACCTACATCCAGCACCGCAGCCAATCACAAATGACAGCATTAGACATGGATGACAAACCTATATAATACCTAATAATATCATCGAGACATCTCGGGATTAGTGGAGGATTCTAATAACTGTATCATTTGTTTGTAGCACTAATAAGGGGAAAATGTATCAAGCTGCGGGTTTGAAAAAGTGAAGATGTTGCCTATAGCAACCAATCAGATTCTAGCTGTCATTCTGTAGAATGTACTAAATAAATGATAAACTCTGATTGGCTGCTATAGGCAACATCTCCACTTTTACTAACCCGCAGTTTAGTAAATTTAGCCCATAGTCTTTGATAGTGTCAGCAACTCTCGAAGTAAACATGGAGATAGTTATACTATGTAAGTTTAAACAGAAGTTTATCACCGAAAATAAACCAGGTATAAGGTAAATGTAATAAAGCAGGTATACAAGACTCTATGGGGTATATTTACTAAGCTGTGGCTTTGAAAAAGTGGAGATGTTGCCTATAGCAACCAATCAGATTCTAGTTATTTATTTATTACATTCAACAAAATGACAGCTAGAATCTGATTGGTTGCTATAGGCAACATCTTCACTTTTTCAAACCCACAGCTTAGTAAATATTCCCCAATGTGTGATTTCCCTGTGTCTATCTGGAACAACGGGACTGATATGGACCGAGGCACATTCATGATTGTGTCAGAAATTTCTTATCACTAATCGTTACTGCTTCACAATTGTAAAAGCATTTTTAATTGTGATCATCTTATTGGTTTGCAGCAAAAGATCATCTTGTTAATATGTAATTTATTTGCATCAATAAATAATACATATATATCACTTTTACTTGACTCATCCACTGTCCTAGTTTCCATAGCAACGTCCCATTGTTCTTACAGAGATTTAGTAAATGTTATTATTCACTTATTATTTGTTTATCAGCTGCCACATTTTTTATTTTCTAATTACACACACGTGTCACATGTATGAAGAAAAGACAGTTTAATGTCCCAAAACTCGTGATTTATTTAAGACATAAACAAGGTTACAGCTGCAATACAAAAGCTGGTAGTTAGTCCCCCATCACCATCTTTCGTCTTAGCCAGGGCCCCCAGGGGCCGCTGCAGCCGAACACAACCGTTTTAGTTCAGGAGACACAGAAATCCTGCTGACAATATAACCAGCGCTGTTCTGACTTCTCCAGTAAGATTCTCTGACAGTCATTCAATGCCGACATCACTCCCGAAACTTCTCCTTTTATTCCAACTTGGAAGTCGTGTCCATTACAGAGTCGACAGAGGTCACTGCCTCCGTTCACCCTCTAGTAGTAACGTATAATACACAAGTAATATATCTATAAACTCCTGTATATTTATAAACACTCTGATGTCACAGCTTATAAAACAGTGATGTCATCACTTCAGGGTATTATAAGGAATGATCCACTGCTTACTGTAACTTATTATAGATGTTAGAAGCCACAGAGAGTTTCTGTGACCTATATAATAGCACATATTCATTATACAAGTCTGTAATGTACAGAAAATCAGCACAATTATCTGTTCTGCTGGAGCTTAAAGAGTCATTAAATAGTTGAAGTATTTTTGTGGGGCCCGATGTCTGCTGAGCACAAGACATAGTTGTAAAAGGAAAGTTGTATTATTTAAATTTTAGCTCGAGCAGCAGATAAGACAGAAAATGCTGCATATTATCCTCTTATCTGCAGAAATTGCAGCGTTATATTATGCAGGAACCAGAGCTCTATGGTCTGCTGGCTGCAGACTGATTAGACGTCTGTCTCCGCTTTCTTATTTCCAGTAAACGGAGTCTCCTCTTCAGGATTATCTTGTTCTTATTGGGTTACAATGACATTCTAGAATAAGGGCCCCGGGGGCAGTAAGAGCCCTCATATCTTGGGCCCTGTTACCAAGACACACGTATGAAAACTAGAAGGGTCTATTTACTAAAACTCAGCAACAGAAAATCAATTATTGCCGCAATCTCTCACTGGAATCTGGCCGCACAGTTTAGCAATACGCGGTGATGGTTAAAGCATTTCTCTTACTTTTTCATCCTAAGCTGACAACAGAACATGTACAACGGCCGCACATACACCACCGCAATCCTTGTTACATCGGATTTGCACGGGGAAGCTAAACCGGAGCACCCGGAGGAAACCCACGCAAACACAGCAGAAGATACAAACTCCACACAGATAAGGCCAATGTCGGGAATTGAACTCATGACCCCAGTGCTGTGAGGCAGAAGTGCTAACCACTAGGCCACTGTGCTGCCCAATCAGTTTTGCACCCTATAATATATAGATCTCTAAATCTTATTTATACACTATATGGACAAAAGTGTTTGGCCACAACTGTTAATTATTCAATTGAGGTGTTTCAATCAGCCCCGTTGCCAGACGTGTGTAACATCCAGCACCCAGCCATGCAGTCTCCATTTGCAGATATTTGTGATACCCAATGGATTGTTCTGAAGAGCTTAGTGACTTCCAGCGTGGTACTGTGATAGGATGTGTGGTACTGTGATAGGATGTGTGGTACTGTGATAGGATGTGTGGTACTGTGATAGGATGTGTGGTACTGTGATAGGATGTGTGGTACTGTGATAGGATGTGTGGTACTGTGATAGGATGTGTGGTACTGTGATAGGATGTGTGGTACTGTGATAGGATGTGTGGTACTGTGATAGGATGCCACCTTTGTAATAAGACGATTGGTGAAATCACAGAGCGGGGTCAATGACTGCTAAGGCGCATGGTGCATAAAAGTCACAAACGCTCTGCTGATTCCATAGTTGAAGAGTTCCGAACTTCCACTGGCATTAATGTAACCACAAAAACTGTGCGGCGGGAGCTTAATGGATGGGTTTCCATGGCCGAGCAGCTGCATGCAGCCTCACATCACCAAGACCAATGCCAAGCGTCGGATGGAGGGGTGTAAAGCACACCGACACTGGGCTGTGGAGCAGTGGAAACGTGTACTGTGGAGTGATGAATCACACTTCGCTCTTTGACAGTCAGATGGGTGAGTCTGGGTTTGGCGGATGCCGGGAGAACGTTACCTGCCCGACTGCATTATGCCAACTGTGAAGTTTGGTGGAGGATGGATAATGGTACGGGGCTGTTTTTCAGGGTTTGGAATAGGCCCCTTACCTCCAGTGAAGGGCAATCTTAATGCTTCAGCATACCAAGTCATTTTGGACAATGCTATACTTCCAACTTTGTGGCAACCGTTTGGGGAAGGCCCTTTTCTATTCTAACATGACTGTGCCCCAGTGCACAAAACAAGGACTACAAAGACATGGTTTGATGAGTTTGTGTGGAAGAACTTGACTGGCCGCACAGAGCCCTGACCTCAACCCCATCGAACACCTTTAGGATGAACTGGAACGGAGATTGTGAGCCAGGCCTTCTCGTCCAACATCAGTGTCTGACCTCATAAATACTCTACAGAATGACTGGGCACAAATTCCCACAGAAACACTCCAACATCTTATGGAAAGTCTTCCAAGAATTGGAAGCTGTTATCACTGCAAAAGGGGGACTCCATATTAACGTATATGTATTTGAATACAATATCATTACAGTCCCTGTGTAATGGTCAAGCGTCCGAATACTTTTGTCCAAATGGTGTATATTTCATCACGCAAAAATAAATCTTGTTTTTGCATGTGAGCGCCCATCACGCATTTACTCCTCTTATCAGAGGAAGCAAAGTCTTCTGGAAAAAACTGTGCAAAAAGATGCATATTAATAGGTCCATGATGTCACTAAGCGGCTGCGTGATCCTTACTGTTGTATCCTCCTTATGTCCCTTAAACAGAATGCAAAGCAACTATAGTCTAACTTACACAATGGGACAAAGCTTATAATGCAATGTAAGAAAATAATTGTGTGTACAGGTAATATGAGTATACTGTCTAGTTTCTATATGTAAGACATAACAACACAGATTTCTCAGATGTAAAGAACGACAATAACTTTATAACTGCATATAATAGGCCCAAGGATGACTCATCGTGTCTGTAGGGTCCGTGAGATGCGCTGAGTCAGGCTCCATCGTCAGCACCGCAGCTACAGTATAATTACTAAACCCTTCCCCACGGCCTGTTTTATACATTAATAACATGTTCCCTAATGGCCAGTTCCTTGGTGTCCAACAACTTTTTCCCTTCTGTGGAATTTAATCTGGAAATAGTTTGTCATGTTTCCTGGGAACATTAACCAGGAAGGGTGGGGGGTGGGGGGTGGTCCGCCAGGAGAATGATGTTCTTGGCAAAGACCTGGACACAGGAGAGATGAGAGATCTCAATGTCAGATTGTTAAGGGCCTATTTTAGTTTTACACATCTGAGGGTAACTGTATTAACTATATTATATGTTTAAAGACAAGTTTTGCCTCTAAACACATTTTAAATTATTACGGCAAAATCACTGAATATCAGCGATTTGCTAGAATCGCTAGTTAATACATTTACCCTCTAGTGTGTGTTTTCAAAGCATATTTGATAGTCCAAAAATATAATGTAAGCGCAGTGCTCAAAAAAGTCAGTTTTCTAAAATACAATTGAGTTCATGGAGTACACGGTACACTATACACGGTACACTATACAGGGTACACTATACACAGTACACTACAGATGGTACACTATACACGGTACACTACACACGGTACACTGTACACTATACACGGTACACTATACACGGTAAACTATACACGGTACGCTACACTGTACGCTACACACAGTACGCTAAACACGGTACACTACACATGGTACACTATACAGGGTACACTATACACGGTACACTATACAGGGTACACTATACACAGTACACTACAGATGGTACACTATACACGGTACACTACACACGGTACACTGTACACTATACACGGTACACTATACACTGTACGCTACACACAGTACGCTAAACACGGTACACTACACACGGTACACTATACACGGTACACTATACACTACACAGCAGGTGTTAGGAGTCGCGGCAGTGCTCGAGCCACCTCAGCCAGTCCCAGCCGTCGCTATGATAACCAGTGCGTCACTTTCACCTTCTGCGTCCCGGCTGTCACCAGGGCAATGGCCAGGATGTTTGTTTTATCTGCGCCGCATCTTGGCAATTATGACACCCAGATGGTGCACCTGGGGGGATAATTTGTGTAGGCTGGGAGCTTACCTTCTCCGCCTGGAGCCAGGAACTAGTGCTGTATCTGCAATTACCAACTATGGAGGCAGGAACTAGTGCTGTATCTGCAATTACCAACTATGGAGCCAGGAACTAGTGCTGTATCTGCAATTACCAACTATGGAGCCAGGAACTAGTGCTGTATCTGCAATTACCAACTATGGAGGCAGGAACTAGTGCTGTATCTGCAATTACCAACTATGGAAGCAGGAACTAGTGCTGTATCTGCAATTACCAACTATGGAGGGAGGAACTAGTGCTGTATCTGCAATTACCAACTATGGAGCCAGGAACTAGTGCTGTATCTGCAATTACCAACTATGGAGCCAGGAACTAGTGCTGTATCTGCAATTACCAACTATGGAGCCAGGAACTAGTGCTGTATCTGCAATTACCAACTATGGAGCCAGGAACTAGTGCTGTATCTGCAATTACCAACTATGGAGCCAGGAACTAGTGCTGTATCTGCAATTACCAACTATGGAGGCAGGAACTAGTGCTGTATCTGCAATTACCAACTTTGGAGGCAGGAACTAGTGCTGTATCTGCAATTACCAACTATGGAGGGAGGAACTAGTGCTGTATCTGCAATTACCAACTATGGAAGCAGGAACTAGTGCTGTATCTGCAATTATCAGTTGACTGGAGACAGAAAATAACAGTGCCTGTGGCCTGAGATGTGAGGGGTGGAGTGGAGGGAGGCCTACATGCTAATTTAAAGGATGTGGCAGTGGGCCCTTTTGTAGGTAGTGCGCTCACATCCATTCCCAAGATGAGAGGGCCCCCGTGGATGCCGCCATTTTTTTCCAGTTCCAGCCCCCCAGGTGTGCATCTTCCAAAGAGAGAGGGGCTCCCGGACAAAGAGGCTCCCTTATAGTGTCGTAGACAAAATCTAATTAATGACGGCACAACGCTGTCAATGGAAAGAAGCCAAAAGGATCCAGCAAGAAGTAGCAGAGAGGCAGGTAAACTACTGTATGGGCTAGTTAATGTTGGGTAGAAGATAATTTACAAATGGGGTTGGGGTAAGAGAAGGGAGGAGGAGGGCCCTGCCTGTTAAATTTGTACTGGGCTCTGCAATTTCTGGTGGCAGCCCTCATTTGGCCACTAATTGCCAAGAATTGTACCTGCAATAACCAACTGCCAGGAATTGGTACTCTGCTGTGACTATCAACTGCCCAGAGCCAGGAACTAGCACAGTACCTGTATCCACCAACTCCCAGAGGCCAGGAACTAGCACAGTGCCTGTATCCACCAACTCCCTGAGGCCAGGAACTAGCACAGTACCTTTATCCACCAACTCCCCGAGGCCAGGAACTAGCACAGTACTTGTATCCACCAACTCCCCGAGGCAAGGAATTAGCACAGTACCTGTATTCACCAACTCCCCGAGGCCAGGAACTAGCACAGTACCTGTATCCACCAACTCCCCGAGGCCAGGAACTAGCACAGTACCTGTATCCACAAACTCCCCGAGGCAAGGAACTAGCACAGTACCTGTATCCACCAACTCCCCGAGGCAAGGAACTAGCACAGTACCTATATCCACCAACTCCCCGAGGCCAGGAACTAGCACAGTACTTGTATCCACCAACTCCCCGAGGCAAGGAATTAGCACAGTACCTGTATTCACCAACTCCCCGGGGCCAGGAACTAGCACAGTACCTGTATCCACCAACACCCCAAGGCCAGGAACTAGCACAGTACCTGTATCCACCAACACCCCAAGGCCAGGAACTAGCACAGTACCTGTATCGACCAACTCCCCGAGGCAAGGAACTAGCACAGTACCTGTATCTACCAACTCCCCGAGGCAAGGAACTAGCACAGTACCTGTATCCACCAACTCCCCAAGGCCAGGAACTAGCACAGTACCTGTATCCACCAACTCCCCGAGGCCAGGAACTAGCACAGTGTCTGTATCCACCAACTCCCTGAGGCCAGGAACTAGCACAGTGTCTGTATCCACCAACTCCCCGAGGCCAGGAACTAGCACAGTGTCTGTATCCACCAACTCCCCGAGGCCAGGAACTAGCACAGTGTCTGTATCCACCAACTCCCCGAGGCCAGGAACTAGCACAGTGTCTGTATCCACCAACTCCCCGAGGCCAGGAACTAGCACAGTGTCTGTATCCACCAACTCCCCGAGGCCAGGAACTAGCACAGTGTCTGTAGATACACCGGGGGAAATGTACCATTTGGGCAACTCCCCTCACAAACCCTAAAAACATTCTTGGCACTTGGGGAAAAAAGTAGTCCTGGTTTCCGGGACAGTCTGATGAAATTTGGACTCTCCTGCCGAAACAGAGAGGTAAAGCCTTAAATATGAGTTTCCATCCTAAACGTAAAATACCTTCTTTTGTTTTTTATTACAGCATGTTTAGAAGGGCAGAACTTACCAGATCCAAGTAGTAGATAGAATCAGGATCGTATCAAAGGGTAAATTATTATAATCTTAAGGTTTATATGGAGGAATCTGAAATACTCGGTGTACCCGGGCACAAACCTTGAATGTCTTTTCCTTTTCAGATATTCAGGAGACAAAGTAAAACATATTTGGAGTCTTCAATAGACGAGGAGCGTTTAATGCTTCCGTCACACTTTGTGAAGTTGACCCTGAATCTTAATCGATGGACTCCGATCTCCTAGAGAGTCACATAAGTGAACCATACCAGCATTTGGAACATGTCACCCAGAGGACTTTCATGGCTCATTGAGGGCAGCAGACGTCTCCACATTTCATGGACAATCGGCTAACCCAGGGGCAGCCACAATGGACACAAACAGGAGATCAGCTTCCACAAAGCTTAATGCATTACACATGAACGATCTGCCCCCCTAGAGCATTCCCTACAAGCCTCTGTGAGGTGGGATTAGTGCATTGATTTGTACACGCAGAGATTTCACAGGAAACAATAACTGCTACAGATTCTACCTTTGCATATGAGCCAGACTTAAAACTGGGAGAAATAAGACATCACAGAATGACTTATGATAACATTCTTAATGGTGTCACAAGTCAGTCATCAACCCTAACTCTGCCACTAATTGCTTCAACCAAACTACCCGTAGTCTGTTTTATGGCCGGCAGAGAAGACCAACCCTAAATGCATAACAGAACCGCTCTGAATACACTCTGACGAAAAATAATGGGGTGTTTTGGAAATAAAGTAAATCTTGTGAAGTGTCATGTTGTATTCTGCGAATGGCAGCTCGCCAATAGTTCTCAGTCATTAATTGCTCCCAAGATCCTCGCTCACATCTATAGCGTGACTATTGTTTGCAAGTCAAGTACCTTTTAAGCACGCATCTGATAGTCATACAAATCATTATCTCCTTTTCAAAATCTTTCTGATTGGCAAACACCCAAATGGCTGCCAAACACAGACATAGTCAGTTTGCTACACAGACACAGGCTCAGAGGGGCGATAAAAAGTCTCTCTGCTCACTACATCATGTGCTATGTGACTGTGGTTGCCATGGTATTCACATAACACTATGTAGAATAATAAATCATTATTAGCAGCCTAAAGAAAAAACCAAGAGAAATTATCTGCCCAACATTCTTCTTATCATCATCATCATTTATTTATATAGCGCCACTAATTCCGCAGTGCTGTACAAAGAACTCATTCACATCAGTCCCTGCACCATTGGAGCTTACAATCTAAATTCCCTAATATAGACACACACTCACACACAGACACAAACAGACAGATAGACGGAGAGGGAGAGACTAGGGTCAATTTTGATAGCAGCCAATTAACCTACCAGTATGTTTTTGGAGTGTGGGAGGAAACCGGAGTACCCGGAGGAAACCCACGCAAACACAGGGAGAACATACAAACTCCACACAGATAAGGCCATGTTCGGGAATCGAACTCATGACCCCAGTGCTGTGAGGCAGAAGTGCTAACCACTAGGCCACTGTGTCTTATAGCCTGCCCTTGATTTATGGTAAAAAAAAAAACAAAAAAAACCACATCTGATCTTATCATGGGATTCCCGCTTCAATCTGAATCTGGTATCAATCAATCTAGTTTCCCCATATTTTTGGCTTGCTTATTTTTTTAGTTACATAATATATGTAACTGCTAAAACATAACAAACGCTACTATGTGCTTGTTTCCATACAAGGTGTGGGTATAAACATATTTGGGGTTATTTACAATAGGCAAACACATTGAAAAAGGGGATTTTTCGATATATCTGCTTTTGCTTCTAGCTGTGTGCACAAAGATGGTGGCTTAACGCGCATATTTAAAATCTAACTTGCTAATAATACAGGATGGAATCCAGTCTCCATAAATCTCAGAAGTGGAGTTATACTCAAGTTAATTTGTTGGGATAAAAGAACTACATGCTCCCTACCGAAGTTACCCCCCTTCCCCCAAATGTGCCCTTTCCACCCCTTTAATTCAAGCAATCTTGTCCACAAAGCTGAATCCTTTTTTTGAATGTATGTGCCAAAGTGGCGCCCAACTTCTCCCATCGGACACTCACGCCCCAAGATGCTGCCAACTTTGCCAACATGTCCATGTGCTCACTCACAGGCCCTGGCGTTCTATAGAATTATTTGAAAGCGTTTTATATGTTTTTAGAATTCCCTGTATTCTGAGTGTGAATATCCTGCACATTCCTCTCTCCCGTCAGAAGATTAAAGAATGCTGTCCTGGCAGATATCTCATAGACATCACGTTCTGTACCATAAATATAAACAGTCAAATTTGGTATAGACAGGGGAAAAAACACGCTCCGTCTTGTTACCTAGTAAACTCTTATTCCTTGTAATCCTATCTGTCCTGAACCAGCAACAGCCCTGCCAGGGATACTACGGTTTACACTGAGCTAACGAATCTGTCACCGTCTGAGATTAAACACATGAACATAAACACACAAACTTGTTCGATGGAAAGTTAGATAAATGTATAAAAAAAAAACATAATACATACCAATAATAATATGACTTCCAAATTATTGCTCTTAACTTTTCTGCTCCCTTCGGTCAATCATATATTAAGGTGGTTTCTAACCTACCTACTTGTGAGCACGTATCACGATGATGGGACCAATTTATAAATGGCCGCATATTCCCCCCGTTAAATATCTTCACTTATTGCAATATTATTTATGATATTTCACGGCCATTTATTAATAAACCATTCCGGGACAGCGCATCCGGTAGAAGGCCGTCCTGGCGATGACTTTACGGACTTTTGCTGTAGTTTACGGAAGAGCCATGCTCTCCTCATAGGGGAGAAGGGTTAACACCATCTTTAGATGGCGATAGCCATTGGGGTCACCCTCCGAAAAGCTAAGATTTTTGGAGCTTGTTATATTGCCCCAAACGGCAGTCCATATTGAAAATGATGGGGACTGCGGCTTAATGCAAAAATTATCTTAGTGCAGGAGAGTTCATAGACTTCTCTAGGATTAAACTAGATAGAGGTGCTACTTAAAAATGCCTAAACCATGCGTTAGTACACACCTTTATACAATATTTACTAAGCAATTATAATAAAATTGTTTTATTGCTTGGCTTCCGTCCATCTTTTTCACTAAGGCCTTTAAATAGTCAGGGAGAATTGTCTACTTCCGAGCAGGGCCTGATTAAGACGATAGGCTTGTAGCATCCATTCACCTTCCACGGCAAGCTAATAAACCGTAGGCGAAAATAAACTCATCCTTAATTTAAAATCACCCCCCACCCACCACTGGTAAAGCAGAATGGAGGTACGAACAAGCACTACTAAGGGTGGATCCAATTATCATCAAACGAGCCCCAGAGGATGACTCATTGAGTTCAGCTCTTACCACGGGAATAGGACGAGATTAAAACCTTACTACATTTTTCTTTCATGTTTTCTTTTTACTTTGGAGAACAACTATTCTCTTATATTGTAAAATAAATTTAATTCTGCACCCCTAAAAATCTCATGCCCCAAAAAGCTTGCGTCCCTGGTCTGCAGCCTGGTCAGCCTATTGGATGATCTGACCCTGTACCTGAATGATATAAGAACTGCACCTGAATGATATAAAGGCGTTAATGGGGAAAAATAAAAAGCAAAGTATTTAGTAACAAGCTAAGGGGATAAGACAAAGAGAAGCAAATAAATGAAAATGATATGAAGGTGGAACATCCCCCTTAAATGTTGTTGCACAAAAGCAGCAGAAACGTTTACAGATTATCCCTTTATCAATTACGAAATACGATTGAATGAAACAACATTTTAGGTATTGAACTGAAAGTCATGTGTCTGTGATTGAAACAAAATAATCTGTTTCTGCTAACATGGAAATCCAGCAGAAGTGAATCATTCCACCCCTGGAGACCGTTCCCACCGAGCCATCACAGACTAATCCATTTACCTGACTCACTGGCTCAGCGAGCTGTGCGGTAACAGTCTCTTAGTAGAGGAATAAAACAAACGTCATCTGAGTTAAATCAGGGCCCAAACACGTCTTCATGAGACTTTAAAACACAGGGAAAAAAGTCAAACGTTTTGGAGGACTCCTGTGGCTCCTAAACATAGTGGGGAACCCCTCCTATGTTTAATAGAAGCTTTGTTGAGAAGGGAATGTGAGGAAACTAGATTTAACACACGCACAGAAATCGGAATGTTCTTAGCCAATCAGAATGTCTCAGAGAGCACCAACAGACTGGGGCCTATTTATCATCGTAGCCGCGGGACCCTCTACAGTTTCGGTAACTGCTCAGAAAAGTTCTATTTCTGTAGACAGAAAAAACCTAACAAATCCTTATCTGACATTTACAGGCCCCAGTGTCCCCCTGAGGTGGTGGGAGATTACATGCAGCTATTTCCAGGCCATTCCTCAGTATCGCTCCATCATATGGTCTCCAAATTACACTAAGAACAAGAGGTCTTTCCCTATATAACTCTTCCATTCTCCCCGCCAAAGACAGCGCTTTCATCTTATTTTACTACCAGTGTATTAACATTATCACAATCTGCTGTGTGGTTTGGAACAAACACAAAACACTGTATACAGCCCAGAGGATCAAAGAGCACGTTGTTCTGTGTATACCTTGTATCATGTGCTGTGAATTGTTCGCTAACCAGAGAGTAACAGAAGGTGAAAGACTACAGACAGTCACACACATGGGCAACAAATGTATCACAGTCCCAACAACAAAGGGAGAATGAATAATGACCCCATGATAAAAAGAAAATGTATCACTCACTAAACTTGTGCAAAGGTGAAAATACAGCAGAAGTTTAACCTCTCATTAACCCTTTATAGTGGTTTGCACCCCAATAACTAGAACAATTTAGCCTTTTTATTTTCACTTATTTTGCTTTATTTCCACAACGGGCCTTCCCTAGTTCCAGCACTGATAGATGCAATGTGAACGGGAAGGAATAGTAAGGAATATAGTAATTACTGCCAGATCCATTATGCATGGATCGCTTCGTACTGTCTTGTTTAGCGATATATTGGGGACCGCTGTAATAAATGCAGACACATGACCCCTGGTCACATCACCAGACCCCCAACAGCAGAGCACTGCGGTTACAGGAAATAGAGATTCCTGTCAAACCAAAGTTTTATTTTCCCAGTTTTTCTATTTTCCCAGGATTTATGTTTTGTCCCCTCGATTCCCCCCTGCAATCTGTGGGAGCCTCTCTGATTTTACACCATTATTCGCTGATTTCATATTATAATTTCCACATACAGTAAGTATCAAAAAATCACCCACCACCCCATCCCCTATCCACCCAAAAGACGCATATTGGCTGAAGCTCCACTCATTTCAGTGTAAACTCTGCCAATCCCAACACGTGATGGGGGCGCCCCACAGACATCGGGACAGTGGACAGGTACGCTGTAGTGTCACACGTCCAGGTTCCCTCCATGTGATTGGTTGTGAAGCTCTGGCTTCCTACTGGCCGACGAGTGGCAATCATTTCTGATTGGTCGAGTGCTAATCAGCCATTGGGAAGCTGGCACTCCCCATCCAATCTGAGTGGACACTTTGCACCACACTGAAGCTAAGTGGGACCTTGGTTAGGAAATACTGGCTTTTCATTGGCCAGTGAGCAACAGACCTTCCTGATGATCCGGTCTACGTGGGTGCTGCCAGTGTTAGGGGGTGACTGAAACCTAAATCTATTATAAAGTTTGGGGTGTTTTTTAAGTCATGTTATACTTTGCGGATATTGCACCAATTTAGTTTTTGTTCCCTTGAGGGACCAAATGGGGATTAACTGCATCTGAAAGAGTCAGGGGCTGGCTGGGCTGGATCACTGGGCTAGCTGCATTTTTTCCCTTTTAAATGTTCCCAACAGGCTGCTGAGCCTTGCGCCAGCCCCTGTACAGCATGGGTGATCTCTGATTTCTAACGGTAGAGTTTTGGGCCATTACCCTAGGCATGGGCAAACCGAGGGGGTTTCCTAGTGCCTGGAAACCCCCCTCCAAGCCTGGGGCACTGTTTAATTGAGGTGGCTGAACTCTGCCCCTGCTTCACACGGCTCTGCTTGAAAGGTGAGTGCTGTGTGCACCTAACAGTAGTGCACGCAGCATTGCCCATGTATATTATGGGGATAGGAAGAGTTGGAGAGCAGCCAAGCACTGCCTAAAATTATAGCCACGCCCCCATGCACGCTGGTCATGCCCACTGGCGGCGTGGTGTGGTGTGGAAACCCCCCTCTACAAATCCTGCGTTTGCCCCTGCTAGGGGCTTTCTTTTAGGGGTGCAACAAGCGAAAATTCATTATGTGAACGAACCCAAAGTGAAAAGAATCAAAAATTATACAATGTATCAAATAAAAGATAACTCTTCCTCTCTAGCATATTACTGTCGGTAGAGAAACTGTATTCACCAAGTGGCAACAATAACAGACACAGTAATATGATTCTTGTCCTGACCCAGAGATTTGTCTACTTCAGGATTCCCCTTGTTGATTTTTTTGTTTTGATTAATCTCAGTTACTACATTGACATAAATATCTTATTTTATATCATCCAATTACCTGGGCCCAGGTGAGTTCACTCAGAACTGAAGTGTACAGATAAATCTCTGCCTGGTGAATGGGGCACGTTGTCCACAGGTTATAGAGTGAATGTTTGGTCAACTCTGAAAGTTCTCACCGACGTTATGATAAAGGTCACAGCTTGAAAATAGTTTTCTATGAAGTACTTAGAAGCAGTAGTGAGGTAAACAGGTCTGTGAATGTACTGCTCTAAAGCACTTGTTTATTAAAGTAAATCAAGTTAAACACATTGGAGAGTTTGTAGTAAAATGTGCGTAAGTTACTTTTAAGAAAAAGCTCACACAACATAGTGCATTTCCACCCAAATGCAGAGAGGTAAATATCTTGAGAGGTGCGCAGCTCCGCACAGGAAGAATAGGCGCCAAGTCATCCCCATCAGTGTGTATTTTCACCTGCACTTAGCGGGCAGAGAATGAAATCGGGAGCAGCGGGCTAGGGGGCCACAGATGAAGGCTACACCTGTCGTCCACCACTGGATTAGACTGACTATGCTAGACATATAAAAGCTGAAATCTGATTGGCTACTAGAGGTTGCAGCATAATATTGATTTTTGCACCGTGGCTGTAAATAAGCCATGATCTGGAGGTTGGTAGTTCTGCTAACGAGGGGAGTAGTAAACTAAAGTTTGTAACAGGAATATTGTCCCTATCCCAGTGCCTGCTGCGCTGATACAAATTGAGTTGCAAGGAAAGGGTGATATGACCCGGTCGTCTAACTCTTGTGCAGACCACACGCATCCCCCGTACACAGAGGATTAAGTCCGATCACAACTCAATATTATTTTTCATATTTCTGTCAGTAAAATAGAAGACCCCGTAGGTCAACGAGAACCTCCCACCCTAACATGTGGCTAAGAACAGCTTTCACACGCCCTCGCTGTCCACAGAGACATACATTTATCAGAAAAACCTATTCTGTCATCAAACATCTACCAAATATGTTCTGCAATTGCAGTTCCTAAGTTAACAATACTGCAATTTTACTTCAATTATTTAACACTTCTTTGGAAAATACAACCAATACTAATATTATTACTGCAAGAAACACTTCTAGAAGAACGAAACACATGGGAAGCTCGCCAGATAAAACATTCTAAACTAACATACAGTCAACTTGGAGCCTAAACTAAAAATGATGATGGTTGCATTCCTCATGACTGAAGGTAGCACTGGGCTGTTTGTTGACCTTTTATTGCAAGCCTTTATAGATACAACATAGGTATCACAATGCCTGTAGCACTGCTCAGAAAAGATTCAGCCTCTGATATATCTTTAGAGGCCTGTCAGTCAAGCAACTCAACTCTTGGTTGAAATATATACTATACCTTCCTACTGTCCTCCCTCCCAGTTTAGATGGGACAGTCTTGATTTTATCCCGTTGTCTGGACTGCCAAGCTCGTTGGAAGTTGCTTCCTGCGCACTGCTGCCCTTCAGCGTATGCTGCAATGTGGGGTCTTTTAGAGGAGGGGAGAGGAATTAGGGAACACCCCAATCGCTTCAGTAGTGCTAAGCATGACCCAGGGAGATGTGGCACGCCCCAACATGACACAGCCACGCCCTAAGGGTGAGGCAGTCACGCCTCCTCTTCGGTTGGCGCTCATGCACTCTCCCAAGGAACGCAATGTTGCGAGTTACGATCTACACTAGGTGCAAATATGCTGAACACACATTTATTAAGAATTATTAATCATGTCCATGAAGCTTCCTTACTTTTTTTTACATTTTCCTCTATGTTGGGTCTGCAAAAATATTATTTAGAGGACAAAAGAGAAGCAATGTGTGTGGCAAAGACTGAACCTGCAGATGACGCTGATCTTGGCTGTATCACTGGAATGAAACGGACTCTGTGTGATGATATATAGATTTAATATTTAATATTCCTACCTAATAACCTCTGACACACAACATGGCAGCCAAAAAATATCAGACTAAAATGTAAATGTTCCGCCAGCCCTAAGACTTATTTATACGTTAGATTATATTAGTAACGGAATATTCTGTATCCAGCATTGTCTGTCAGCTGAGTATTAATCTTCATACATCTCTGTACGATGCTCCAGCCAAGCAGCAACTAGACCAGGTTATATATATCAAGCTGCGGGTTTGAAAAAGTGGAGATGTTGCTTATAGCAACCAATCAGATTCTAGCTGTCATCTTGTAGAAGGTACTAAATAAATGATAACTACAATCTGATTCCAGAAATGTATTCTGGGGAGAGTGGGGTCTGAAAATCCTTCTCCTGCGATACTCTCCCCATACGATAGAAGGACTAACGCCATCTTCAGCTAAGCTTTTAGGAGCTAGATAAATTGTTCCAGACGGGAATTATGGGGACTGTGGTATTCTGTGATAGTTGGTCTAAGGCAGGAGATATAGGTGATATGCGTTGATTTTTTTATTTTTAAATAGCCTGTTAAATTAAATTTTGCCTAAACCATGCGGAAACAGATGTTTACGTATGATTGAAGGGTTGATAAATAGGCCCCTGTGTATTTTATACTACATAATACATCAAAACGCGACTCCTATCATTACACTGGTGGACAAGGGCGTTGATACAAGTCGCACCTTTATCTATTGCTCACTCCCTCTGCATCACCCACTCTGACAACAATGACATTATATGGTAGATCTCATTGATCCAACTGGCCAAATTCTACCAATATAGTAACAACAAGGGACAATGACAGTCCATCCCCTAAAGAGCTGTGAGTGAGGCCAACGCGTACCCATTGGAGCAGTATTGTCATCTAGACATACTCTGGATTAGAGCTGGGTAGATGTAATCTTACTTCAGATGTAATTTCTGTAACAATTTCACCAAAAACTGAAAGTCCCGATGAGCAGCCGATTGGCACATACACTAGATTGGACGGACCCTTTTGGTTTGCCTGGCTTAACTTTACCCAACCCAGAGGCGCAGAGTCTTACGAGGTAGATGGTCTTCGCCTGGAACCCCCACAAGGAGGTATGGACTTTCCGGCTTCTACCGTGCAGGACGAGGTTCTTTGAGTAGGCGATAGACGAATCCGATGGGAGAACCAGGAGGCCAAGAGAGAAGAAGATGAGGCTGCAAGCTTGGAAGCCCTGCTGAATACAAAGGAGCGATAGTCTGTGGCTGCAGTATTAACCACTGTGAATAGCTGGAAACTTGCAGTGTTCAGAGGAACGATAGTCTGCAGCCGCAGTAACAGAGAACCTCTGAGAACCACGTCCGGGATGAGACTCAAAGAACAGGCACCATAGACCTGCAACAGGTCCTTTAAATATCCTCCAGTTAATGAATGAATGTGAGGAGGAGGCGATAACGGGATCGGGTCTGCGCAGGTGCAGACTCGAAATTAACATGGCGGCGGCAGAGAGGAGTTGCGGCGCTCGGTGCCGAAGGAGACAGTGGCATTGGCCAGGTAAGCATGTTGGACCCCGGCTAGAAGATCCGTGAGGCCGGCGTGTGACACCGGTTCATGTGTTCACACCTACACCATTTACCTTCACATCTGTGATCTTCATCTCTCATAACCATCTGCTGAAAAGACCATAACTCTGCACACTGTACAGATATCTGCCTACACTGCAGGTGGTGAGTGTGTACACACTGCCATATTTACCCGACATCGTTCCATCGTTGATCGTGATTTTTAGGAAGTTTATAAAACCAAATCAACAGATGAGATGTGGTTTGGTAGATAAAACATGAACGTAGGAGTGTACACACTGATGCAATATCTGACCATGTGGTCGTTTAACGTGAGATCTGCACGATGATTGCATCGCTGTGTACCCAGCTTTAACGGTGTGTTCAAGACAATGGAACTTCATGTAGACATTAGACAGAGAGCATTACTGAGCACACACTGCAAGCGCTCACTCACTGTATCAGGGTATGTGCACAATGATCACAGGGATCAATGTTCCCTACTGCAAGTTTGTGCTCTGCTCACAACTGAGTGAGGACTTTGAAGCCGCGGAGACATATAAAGACTTACTGCTCAGGTGACATCATGGAAACTGTGAAAGAAGCCGTCTCTAATAAGACTGTATTATAAATCATTTCCATCTCACCTCTGTCAGCTGTACGGCCTCCGGGGCTCTGAGTACAGAATCCACTGCACCATCCGCTCAGTCTCAGACAGAATCTGAGTGCACCAACCATACAATATTAGAAGTCACTGACAGCTGACCCCGGGACACGTGGGAAAAGAGCAGAGTAGGGAATACTGGAGAACCTGGGGGTACAATGTAACTGTGATCCGAGTTCTACAGACACGATGTAGAGGAGATCCCTGCAGGACGCAGGTGGGTTAATGGAGCCGTACAGGTAAGAACCTGTTCTTCTAGCTCCGAGATGTCAATTAAACTTTAAAGTACTTTATTCTGAGCGGATCCCTTCAATCCAGGTTTCATAGAGTACAAAGCATCTCCCACGGTCATTATAATACACAACAAATGATTCCACACAGATTCACAGGAATAAAAGAGCAATCCCAAGATAATTGTAATATAATACAATCCCAAGGCCAATATAATGTACAATTAACCACTTCACTCCAAGCTCATTATAACACAGAGCGCACTTCTACTTGGACATTGTTTTAGTTTTAGACAATTGTTACAAATGTAGCAAGTGTACAGATTTCAGAGACAGAACTCTGGTGATATTGACTTATGTTCACATGCTACAGGCCGTACATAATCTCCTATGTGCATCCCCTACTAACCACTACTAACAACCCCTCTTTTAAACTTCATTTTATTACTTGCAATAAAACACAATTTCTTCTGCTATACATGAATCAATCAGATGTGTTAATGGGACACTCTGGGCTCCTACAGTCACTGGTCTATCATCATCACCACCATTTATTTATATAGCGCCACTAATTCCGCAGCGCTGTACAGAGAACTCATTCACATCATATTTTCTCTTTAAATAATGATGAGCAGAGCTCTCTTTCCATATCTTTTTGCCGGGCTGTGCTATAATCCTCCTACGTTCCTTACACTAGGCTGTGCTGTTATCCCAGTATGGAGCAATCCGTGTTGGGATAATCTAATCCTAACAGTTGTGGAATCTCCCATCTCACTCTGGTGCAGGATCACTGCAGTCAGCGGACGCAGATGCTCAGCGACTACACAGCAGTTAAATTAACTTCGTAATCCTCCTGTTTAAAACATTTCAGCCTGTTTTAAGCCTCTATTTGCCCTGGTCTTCTTCAGGTTTAAGACAATGTTAGATTTATGTGTCAGAATGGCTATCGCAGCATCGCTGAAGAAGCTCTGCAATGTGTCTACAATGTGACCACAGTTATATTTTGTATATAGCACCACCATATTATGTAGCGCTGTACAGAAAATATTTATCATTTACATCAGTCCCTTCCCCAGTGGAGCTTACAGTCTAAATTCCCTAATACACACACACTAGGGTCCATTTTGCCACAAGTCAATTCATCTACCAGTATATTTTTGGACTGAGGGAGGAAACCCACTCAAACACATGGAGAACATACAAACTCCACACAGACGGGGCCCTGGTCGGAATCCAACTCGTGACTCCAGCGGTGCGGGGAAGCAATGCTAACCACTGCGCCACCGTACAGGGTAATGTTTTGCCCACAATTCTCTTTGTTTTATTTCTGAGTCTTTCTCAACTGTCCATTTCAGGGACAGACACGGGAGGACATGTAAGATAACTAATGCTGATTAAACCAGCAACACATTTGTTGTGTTGGTCATGTGGTACATACAGCACCAAATCCCACAGTTCGTGTTGGTGATGAATGGCGAGTACAGGGAGCACCGAGATGGACAATGACCTCTTACATACCAACGTGGCCAATAGTTTTCTGCTTTTTCTAATCAGCTCCATCAAAATCTGATCGACTGAGCAACACTAATTTGGTTGAAGACTAGTTCCGCTCTGCAGTCTTCACCCAAACTGGCCAAAAATTACTCCGTGGATGAGCCCAAATGGATTTGGGCCACTTGTGGTCTGGATGGTCCTTGGGTCAGAAAGAGAAGATCCTAAACAGAATTTAGCTCCTGTACAAGTGTTGGCTGAAAGATTTTGACTGCTAGGTCATTGTCCTCTCTGCGCTTCTGGCTAATCTTATATTATCTTCTGATCACTTGTCCTGACATAAGATAAGCTGTGTATACAATACAGAACATTTCTACCGATGCCATATTGGTAACAACTTTACCAGCGACTGAAAGTCCCGATCAGCAGCTGATTCATGTGCACACACTATACATGTTCTACACGATTTACCTTCAGATCTGTGATCTCTATCTGTCATAACCATCAGCTGAAAAGATCCTGACTCTGTAACCTCTGTGGAGATCTGGCTACATGGCTGGTCGTGCGAACACGCTGCAGAATTTGCCCAACATTGTTCCATTGTTGACCAAGGCTATTCGTCTATTTATAAAACCAATTTAATCGATACAATGTGCTTTGGAACAATAATCGTTCATCGTTGCTTACTAAGGCCAAATGGTCACGGTCAATTGTCGTGTGATTTGCCCGATAATTGGTTGAAAAACCTGTAGTGTGTACTCAGCCGTAGGTGCAAGAGATCCCTAATTAATAGGCAACAACTTTCAAGTGTGCAAGAACTATGTTGTAGCATGTGTGTCCCTCTTGGGAATAATATAAGAGTGAAAACCAGAGTTTACACTTCTAATGTGACATGATTTAATAAATCAAAAAGGAGATGAGACCATTCAGACATCTAATGCAGGGCACCCTTCACCGATATAGTGCAAATTCCTCCCCAGATACAATCTGTTTCTGTGAAGCACAGAGGAGATTAGGGCCTGTAGCGTGTGAACATAAGTCAAAATCACATGAGGGTTCTGTCTCTGAACTCGGTACACTTGATACATTTGTAACAATTGTCTGAAACTAAAACAATGTCCAAGTAGAAGGTGGAGCGAGTATAATACAGGATTCATGTGTAGCACAGAGATAAATATTGAAACAAAGTGATTTTCAAACATGACAACTAATAAGTGTATTTTACCATTACATACATTTGCCACAAGTGACTGCACCAAGCTGTGACTTTCCAGACAACACAACAGCACACACAGTTCTCACATCCTGCTGCGGGGACGCTACTTTACCCACAAACCAATGCTCTCTTTGCATGTTCAGTGCCAGAATAATGACCACAGGGACAGCAGACTATTTGGACAGCTTGGCCCTGCGCTCTGCACATCTGGAGCAACGTCTGCTGTAGTATTCGCAGATTGTAAACACCGTCGATGAGGCTGCTAAAATAGGCACAAAGACCGATGCTGTTTTAGTCTACGGTGCACAGGAAAATAACATATCCGTTGTCCCTTTTACCTTTAAAAGGAATTATCAAAATACATTAAAATTTATTCCATCAGAAAAAACAATATAGCTTTGTCTTGATGCTTTTAGTCGCTGACCAAAGCTCTCTCCGAACATCAGTAGCAACAGTGACACCTAGAGGTGGTGACGACAAACTACAGATAACTTTACAGAGGAAGAGAAGTTCCGCAAAATCCATTTGAATATTCATGTATTTTGGGATTTTCCAACAATGATCATATTTGATACATTGTATTATATTTTGTTATCTACCTGTAGATTATATATATATATTTTGTTAGCCATTTAGCCATCTCACCTCCAGTAATAGGCTACGTGCTGTCACCTGCCTTGTACATACAATCACAGGGGTTAGAATTACCCCGGGAATGGACAGGGAATCCCTCTGGCATTTCATACAGGATTTATTGCTGTTATTTCACAGTCTCTCTGGCTCGCTCTGTAAATCACGGCTGATGGGTGCCTGCTGCAGGCACTCACTTTCCAAGCATACAAACCCAGCTGATTGCCTCTCATCACTCACAGATGAGCTGCAGGGCCCCTGGGATTCATCTACATCAGAACATTACCTGACCTAAAAAATGCATCCTTGTGATCAGTTTTCATAAGGTGGTTTTACGAGTATTAAACCCAACACCGAGAAAGTTATTCCGACCCGTGGACGGCGCAGAATGCCCAGAGCGGTGAGAGACGTAGTTTAAGTGTCATCTATACAATGAGGCCCTAAGGCTTTAAACATGACAGAGTTATAGATCTGTTAAAAGAAGAGGAGATAATGGTTAGGTCACGTTATAAAGGCGCCAGGTTGGAGGAATCCATTCCTGGGTGAAATACATTAAAACTCTCACCCAATCTGTGCTCCTTCAAGCGGGCACTTAAAACTCACCTGTTCCTTAAGGCCTACCAACCATCCACTTAACCTCTCACCTCTTCTGTTTCTCCCCTGCCCCCTTTCTCTCTCCCCGTTGCTTCACTGGCTCCCTTATGTACCTGATTCTGTTTACCCTCCCTTAGGATGTAAGCTCGTATGAGCAGGGCCCCTCTCCCCTCCTGTCTCCATACCTGTTCTTCCGCTCCGTCTCTACTGTATCTGCCTGCCTGGAGTTTCTGAAGTACTGGTACTTTGTGTTTATTGTTCTGTACTGTTTTACCCTGTATAGTCTACTGTTTGTACCATGTACGGCGCTGCGGAAACCTTGTGGCGCCTTACAAATAAACAATAATAATAATAATAATAATAATATTTACAAACTCCTGCTGGAGATCAGAGACGAGAGTGACTTGTGAAGTACTTGTCATTCATGGGAGTTTAGCTGATTCCAGAATAGCAAAATTCATAACTGTCAAGATTCCCAATTTGCAGACCGAAAAAGGGTTTTGTCCTATCAGAGATCGAATGAGACTTTGCGGAAAGGTGGGAGTGGTTTGGGGGAATCAGGGGTGTGGTTTATTTTGTCCCGATTTTTCTTTTTAAAATGTTGGCCAGTCACCGCAGAGTTCAGCAATAAAAATATGATATGGGCAGCACGGTGGCACAGTGGTTAGCACTTCTGCCTTACAGCACTGGGGATATGAGTTCAACTCCTGACCATGGCCTTATCTGTGAGGAGTTTGTATGTTCTCCACGTGTTTGCGTGGGTTTCCTCCGGGTGCTCCGGTTTCCTCCCACACTCCAAAAACTTGGTTGCTAACAAAATTGACCCTAGTCTGTACCTGTGTGTGTGTTTGGGAATATAGATTGTAAGCTCTTGTGGGACAGTACAGTGCTGTGTAGCAAGCGGGCACTCTATAAATAAAAGTTAATAATTTTATAACACTACGCTATTATATTTCTGTTTTCGTCCATATTTTATCCTAGATTTTGAATGTATGTACTCAGATTGTTATAGTGAGATATAGAAAGTGTTATTTCCCATAGCAGTCATTTACTGGCATCATCCACCTTCACAATCCTCCTATGTCCCCTCACCGACCACCCACGGACCGCTGGTTCAGATCCAGAACATCCACACAGCTCGGTATAATGTTTCTCTTCTAACATGCAATATACATTCTAATATAGAATTGTCTGAATAGTGTTGAAGAACTTACGATGACACAAAATGTTCATAGTCCCACTGGTCTCTGGACTATGCAGTAACTCAATACTCCAAGTGCTTGTAGCCTGCTGGGAACCATCCCATCTCGTGCAATAAACCATGTATTAGGAACTGAAGTCATTGAATTCAATGAGCTGGAGTAGATGGATACTGTAATCACCCGTGGAGGACAGGAAGGAGTATTAACGCCTTCCGCAAACACTTATCTACTTCCATATCCCATTTCTCTCCCTCGTCAGGATGACAGTTCTGTCGTAGACCACAGTCCTTGTGATACGTGTGCAGCAGAATGGACGTCTGTCATCCATGACCCAGATCTCCGTGTGAGGTCTGGTATATGTGGAAATCACGCTATACTGCAGTATGTGACTACAGTGAGTTATAACGTCCTCAAATACTGTCCCGTTACACATCCGCTGTTTGCTGCATTTAATTTCACTTGATGGATTGTACACAGAGAACACAACAAACACATGAAATCTCTGAATAGAGAGTAGCAGCGAGCAGACAACACACTTATAACTAAGCGGTTTATTTATAAGGACGTATGTTCATAGTATTCCCAGGATATTTTGGCTGATACTATTATTGTTGCTACTTAGGGTCTGACAGGTATACCGTCCGTAGTTATGAGGCCTCCTACACCCAGGGTCTGAGTCACTAAGACATAGTGACATATCTTTCTCTCACGTCGCTCCTCCTCTGCCTCCCCTCTCTACCAGGCCTTACACTGGCTCCCTTTCCCTTACAGAATCCTCTTTAAACTCCTTACCACCCACTTACAAAGCTCTCTCCCAGTCCACTGCCCCCTACATCTCTAACCTCCTCTCCATTCACACTCCCGCCCGCTCCCTGCGCTCAGCAAACGACCGTCACCTCTCCTCCTCTCTCATAACCTCTTCCCACTCCCGAGTCCAAGACTTCTCCCGAGCTGCCCCCCTGCACTGGAACGTCCTCCCTCGCTCCATCCGTCTCGCTCCCAATCTGTGCTCCTTCAAACGGGCACTCAAAACTAACCTGTTCCTGAAAGCCACCAACCATCCACTTAACCCCTCATCCACTCTGCAGTTCTCCCTCCTCTCCCCTGGTCCCTTTTTCTCCCTTGCATCACTGCCTCCCTTCGTGCCTGTTTTGTCCTCCCTCCCTTGGGATGTAAGCTCCCATGAGCAGGGCCCCTCTCCCCTCCTGTCCTCATACCGACTCTTCTGCTCCACCCTCACTCCATATGTCTGCCTGGAGTTTCCGAAGCATTGGTACTTAGTGTTTATTGTTCTGTGATGTTTACCCTGTATGGTCTACTGTTCGTATTATGTTAGGCGCTGCGAAAACCCTGTGGCGCCCAACAAATAAATGATAATAATAATAATAATAATAAAGTGTGTTCTTTTAAAAAAACGCAAGTGAAACGGGTACACGTACGGCCCAAGTCACCGAGGAGCGGATGTGAGGATACAAGTGGTGGTGAATACGGGTCTAGGTCCTCTGTGCTCTACTACACAGAAAAATTACAAAAAAACTGCAATTATTGTTTCATGTTAATTAAAAAGTCATTAATGACAAAAAAAAAAAAAAGTGCATTTTATTGTGTTTTTCCGCTCCACGAAATACATTTATTATGATGCAATTAATGTCTACTGTACTTTAAATACATTGTTACAGTTGCTCCTGATGGCAAACACATGTCCTAGCTGTATACACAGCGTCATCACTAGTACCCAGGACGTAGACTAGCCCTGTAGCTGGAGCAAGAGATACTGCTGAAATACAAGGACCTTCCTGGTGCAACATCGCAAGGTACTATAAAAAAGCACCTGTATGCGGAATCGAACCAGGGTCTCCAACAATCCAACTGGGGGCCATTTATAAATAATAATCTGTCCAATCATTATAAAGGCAGTCATTTTGTTGAATAAATATTATAATGGATTACAAGCATGCCTAGCTATACCTAGGGTTTGGGTTGTGTCCTGTAGAGTCCTGATTTTTTAATTGGGAATGTTGAGAGTTATACTACAATGTGAGATATAGACCAGCGTTACCTCAACGAGAAACCATGGAATAGTCCTCAGCCGAGAGGGAGCCTGTCCGAGACGTAAATGGGAATGAAGAACATATTCTGAGTCCCCTGTATGTTGGTGCTGATGGCAGATATAAATACGCCCCCCCCCCCCCCCCCAGGGGCGCACGGAGAATTGTCGGGGGGATTTCCCCCCCGACCCCAAAAAACCCCAACCCGCGCGAGAGCTACTGTGCATGCGCCCGCGCATGCGCAGCAGCTCCGTTTAGGCAGCGCTGTCCTATACAGCAGCCGCGGCGCTGTCAAAGAAGCGTCCGCGGCGGTGCTGTATACACTACAGCAGCGCCGCGGCTGCTCTATTAGACAGTGCCGCTATAGTGGCCATTTAGTTAGCGCAGGGGGGGTTTCTGGAGACTCAGAAACCCCCCCTGCTAGCGCCACTGCCCCCAGACTCCTACAGTTTATTGAGGTGGACGGGGTGATTACACGACAGCCCAAACACTCAATGGCGCGAATACTGTTCTGAATATATGATAAAGTCTGAAACAAAATGAAAACAGATTGATTTGTGCATTTACTTATTTTCTACCCAAACACATTTTCTTTAAAAGACCTAAAGAGTTAATTAAATTAACAGCCGTTCACCAGATGGCAGAAGTAACCTGAAATACCCCCTTCCCCCCACCCCCCAATGTCTCTCCTGAAGTCTATAACGCCTCTGTAGGACCCAAACGCATGCACAGGAAACATCATTTAAAAGAAGAGCCCCCTGTAGCACGAAGCTGTCCGAGCCCAGTCCCGGAATTCTCTTCTCGTCAGTTCTGGGTCTAGGACCCTGGAAGCTCCGCTGGAGAAACACAACATTTTAGATTTTAACACGTCTCAAAGTTACGTGTCCTTGGGACAAAAATCTAATTATAAATGGGCAAAGCGGTGATATTTATCAGTGGATTTTAAGAACTTCCAAGTTTAAAATGACACCAGGAAGACGTTGTCCGATATATACCCCACACAGGGAGGAGAAGTTAACATGGATGTGATAGTGATCTGTACACATATGAAGGCTTGACGGAGATAAAATATTATCTGGAGAGAACACACAACTACCACATAATACATATATATATATATATACACACATACATTTACATCATACTTGCCTACCTTTGGCAAGTTGTATCTGGGAGAGGGGCGTGGCGCGGCCAATCACGTCGTTTTGGCCCCACCCCCGCGACAAAACGACATATTTGTCATGGGGGCGGGGCCAGAATGACGCGATTCACCACGAATGGCGTCATTTTAGCCCCGCAATTGCGGGATGCGGGAGACTTGCCAGCTCTACCGGGAGACCGTGAGACCGACTCGAATTTCGGGAGACTCCTGGACATTCCGGGAGAGTTGGCAAGTATGATATACATACATATATACACACACACACACACACACATACATACACACACACACACACACACACACACACATACACACACACACACATATACACACACATACACACACACTATCTTCACATTCCTTCAGTGTGAATCTACTTTTCCATAGTTTGTTGCACGCTGCAGTACAGACAATTTATGAAACGATGACATAAGGGAAAAATATACATCTCTGTCTGAGCGTCTGGACGCCTACACCGGCTGTCCGTGGCGGCATCTGAGACAACGAGGGGCTGATATACAGGGGGGCTCATTTCCGGTGACAGAAATGATATACAGTTTGCCCAATACAAACAAGGCAATAGCCAGCAGTAAACCCTGTTCTGTTATCGCCATCGCAGGATGAAGATGAAAATGATTTTTTAAATAATTTACTCTTTGAATACAGCTATTTTTATACTTGAAAGGGTTTTTAAATAATTTTTACTTCGTTTTTACCTGTATTTTTGTTTATTTTCGTGGAACAGAAGCCAAAATTCAGTTCTGGGCTATCAGCATACAATAAAAAGGTCTAAGCACAAGAGCTGACACTCTTAGGCTTAGATATGTCTGTTACACAAAAAAATGTATTTATTTTTTTATTTAACTCTTCATTGTTTCACCTTGTGTAAGGTACCAACAGAAGCCACAAAGAAGAAGCACTGTGTCTAGTTAAAGTCGCAGGCGGGCGGGTACCAACCAATAAATGAAAGTCTGGACGTGGAAAAACTTGCAGGACGATTCGTATTGATTTCTGTTTGTTTGCTGCATAATTTTGTTTCTGGATAAATGAAATCCCGGTTGATCTATAACCGTTGTTATGTACCAGCATCCTCCAGCGTAAGGGTTAACATTCATAAGCCTCCACATTCCAGCGAGGTACAAGGAAGGTCCTCTAGTCACTGACAGCTCTCTAATCTCATCTGACAGCTCTAGGTTCTCCTAACTTGCTCACAGGCTACACGCAGTTCCACATTCAAAGAGAACTCCACGGGAGCTGTGCAGCCACCTGATAATCCCACATGTCAGGGCTCAACCAGGAGAACTTTCTGCCTCTATTTCCTGCAAATTAGTTGGGTGTAAGTAAGTCAATTGCTGTAAGGAAAGTAGATTCCTGTTGGGTACAGCGCTGTGAGCTTTACAGCAATGAAGTATTTTGCATCTCTCCACAATTCCACAATTTGCATCAAATCAAGTCATCGACGCCACACCAACTTCAGAAAAAGTGAAGCGGGATCCAGGAGGGCTGCCTATCCTACCGGGAGCAAACACCAAAATGTAGTTGTTTCCCCCCACACTCCGGGAGTGTAGACAAGTATGGATCCTTATGAAATGATAGTCTGTGCTCTCAGTGATGTTCCCGTTTCCAAATTATGTGACTGCATTCTGAGTAGTCTACTTATTAATCTGCAGCAATAAGACTAATTTTCTAAAATAAATTATCAACGTAATTTACTAATATAATATTGTCGGTGCAGCTGAGAGATACTGTCCGGCGTTCCGCAGCCGGGAACGGTAAGACTTAGCAGGTCTCCAGGGCTTTGTCCAAGCGTGACCAGATTAGATAACTCAGTAATGTGCAGAGGAACGGAGAGCCCGGACTTCAAGGAAGCGGCGTCCCTTAGTGTCTCGTTTTTTCCACTTCTGAAAGTCGAGCAGCGGTTAACTGCGCTGGATACCATTAGATTTGCCAATTTATTTAAAGTAATATCAGTTCTTAGGCGGTAACAAGTTTCTTTAGAATCACACACAACAACAACTCTAGGTAGGGAATCCAAACATTCTCCAATACAACTGGCTGTGTCCCTGATGGCACCTGGAGCTTTGACAGAACACGCCATCTTTGCCCACAAAGCCGGGGCTGTCCCATAAGACAGGGTCCACGCTGTACCCTGTAAGCCGCAGTGCCGGGCCATCTGACATTTCCTATTTGCGGTCCTCTGGTGGTGGTGGGGAGGGGTCACTATCTGAGATTTTCTAGACCCAATAAATTAGAAGGTAAAGCAGGGTCAATCTTTAAACTGCATGCTGCCAACTGTCCTCTAAATTGTTGTCAGCAGACCCATGAATCCCTCTTTCATGTTAATTAATACTCTGATAGGCAAACCGAGGGGGGGTTTTCTAGTGCTGGGAAACCCCCTCCAAGCCTGGGGCACTGTATAATTGAGTGGCTGGACTCTGCCCCCGCTTCACACGGCTCTGCTTGAAAAGGGAGAGCTATGTGCACCTAACATTAGTGCATGCAGCATTGCCCATGTATATTATAGGGATAGGAAGAGTTGGAGAGCAGCCAATCACGGTCTAAAATTATAGCTACGCCCCCATGCATGCTGGTCACGCCCACTGGAGGTGTGGTGTGGAAACCCCCCTCTACAAATCCTGCGTTTGCCCCTGACTCTGCGCTTCAACTCTTCCTGGCGGAGGCTAGCTCGAAATAAAGGGTGGTGACGCTAGAACCAGAATTACCAACCTCAACAGTTATTCATTTTACCGACAATTTTGCAAAAGTATAATGACAGATTACCCGAAAAATACCAGCTAATAACAGCATCAAGGAGGGTTTACAGCTGTGATGGGTAACCTGATACACTATAGGGGCCACATGAGGTGGCCCTCTAACCTTCAAAAGGGCCACACATTACCCTTAATCTCAGTAATAAGGTAAAACAATACAATTAATCTGAGAGCTACCTCTCTGTAATAACATATCAGTGTTACATACGTGTTACACTCTATAACACACACATCTGACAATAAAGCAGTAAGGATCCGGGGGCCGCAGGGGACGGCTCGGAGGGCCGCTAGTTGCTCGTCACTGGTTTACAGGCCAGCAGTGTCTCAAAATGATTGGCTGGGCTGTGTAGGACGTGTGACACCCACCACGGCCCTCGTCCCTGGATTCCAGGTGAAGATATTTCGGGTAGTAATTAGCGGAGTTCACCTGTTGCCCCTTTCCTGAGCGAGGGGAGAATGTGACAGATCAGTGACTATTACAGTCAGTGAGAGAACTGCGATGTTACGATGGAGATGACAGCAGACGATGGCTGGGAGCCCGCGTCGTGTCCGGGCACGTTACGGAGAGACGGTTCTTCCAGAACACAACTGATTACTTCAGTTACAACTCATCAAGACATCTGACACTTAATATGTAGATAATTACTGCAGTCGTCCTCTTTTTTTAGCCATTATGAAGTCTGTCAATGGTGTTCAATATATATATATATATTTGTGAAAGTTATTAACAGTTCTGTTGTAGAAACTACCGGGCATTGTAAATTTACTGCTCCTAAAAGTAGTTTAAAAAAAACGACGTAACTTTAATTATTTTGAATTCACTTCCATTAATGAATAAATAAGATGATCTGCATGATACGTGTTTCTGCCATCTTCTGCTGGAAAAATAAAGAATGCATTAAAGTTGTTTAACCTATCTACTTGTGAACTGGAGATTTCAGATGTCATTCATCAATTTAGCTTGAAATTTATATTAATTTGAGTCCCCACGTTCCCTTCTGCTACTAGTCTTTATATTCTTGCAACAATGTAAACATTCGGTGCTACAGAACTGGTGAACTGATACAAGTCTACGGGGCCTATTGATTAAAGTGCAGCCAATAAGGATGATTTTTAGTGGCAATAAAAAAAATTACTTAACAATATTTTATTGATAAAAAGTGATTTCTTTGTAGCCCCGATAAGCAGCATTTATGGATTTGACGTTGAAGTTTGACGTTCTTCAATACGGAGTTCGCTACTTCCTCTGTAATCACTATTACAGCGTTCCAGTGATCATAAGATGGAAATGTCCCATGTTCTTATTATACAGCGAACACAAGATAAACCGTAAGACCCCCACTTATAAACACCAGCATCAGGATTCACTTTCAGAGGGGAGAAGAACCCTGTGACTTACAGGTAGAAATAGAAAAATAACATAAAAGAAATACATCAAAATAATTTTGACAGCAGCATCATCTGGAGACGTCATCAAAGGGTTTCTAGTGTGACTGGCACAGAAACGACGGGGAACAGTCATAAACACTAAGTCATACAGCGAAACGCGTCTGGTTTTACCTGTGACCCTTTCCTCGTAATTTATTGATTGTTTATTTATACTGCGCCATCATCACTGGCGGAACACCACATCTCCAAGTCCCAAAGCAAAACTTTGGGGGTGGGGATAGGGGGGCGTGATGCAGTCCGTCCATTCGCTGCACCCGTTCTGCCCTTCTCAGAATGCGTGGGGGCTGCAGATACTCAGTGAAACTCTGATGTGGCTTTCCCGAGCTTGCTCTGAATTGGCGCAGGCAGCAGCAGAACTACCTCCGTTGCAGGGTGCGCAGTGACTATATGCCCCACCACTGGACACCATATTAAACAACGCTTTACACACTGCACTGCTTTGGGGCATAGAGGATAATGTCTATGAATGTTTATCCATAAGGACTAACATAGAGAAGATGATCCTTACTGAACACTAGTAAGAGATTAATAGGAACTAAGGATCTGCAGATCTTTAGAGAGCAATGATCTGCAAATTAGTACAATTAATGGGGGTGATAACTACAAGGGTAGCTGGAAGCTACAGAGCTCGTCCTCACGGGGGGCTTTGCACAGTCTGCCTTCCCCGTGTTCTCTTAATCTGGCCACACCCAGTGATCCGGGCGCTCCGTCGAACTGGGTAAGGATCCAATTTGTCCGCACACAGGGAAGGTGCAATTAGATGAGATCCAGCTATTTAGCGGTTCGGCTGAGCAGCCGGGTGACTTCTGGCATCACTGGCCGTAATATCGAGCAGATTGTGTGGCCCCAAAAACAACCACAAGCGTCATCAGGCATGTAGGTAAGAGAAGAGAACATGTAAAGCGACAGGGGACTTCTACATCATTATTACCACCATGCCCGATGGTGTCCAGGTTCTGCAGTCATTGAAGGGCCACATGCAGCGATCTGGCGATATCACAGATTGTGTGGCCAGAATTACACACACTACATACACTCATCAGACACAACATTAAACCACAACAAGTGAAGTGAATAACACTGAGTATCAGGTTACAATGACATCTGTCAGGGGGTGCAATATATTAGGCAGTAAGAGAACAGTCAGTTCTTGAATTTGATGTTTTGGAAGCAGGAAAAATGGAAAAAGTATCTGAGCGAATTTGCGATAGGGCCATTCTGGGTCAGAGCATCTCCAACACGGCCGGTCTTGTGGGGTGTTTCCGGTATACAGTGGTTAGTACCTACCAGAAGTGGTCCAAGGAAGGACAACCGGACAACCAGTGAACCAGAGACATAAGCGCCCAAGGCTCATTGATGCGCGAGGGGAGAGCAGACTAGCCCGTCTGGTATATTCTAACAGAAGAGCTACTGTAGCATAAATTGCTGAAAGAGTGACTATGATATAAATGTGTCAGAACACACAGAGCATCGCAGCTTGCTGACTATGGGGCTGCGTATCTGCAGACTGGTCAGAGAGCCCATGCTGACCCCTGTCCACCGCAGAAAGCACCTACAATGGGCACGTGAGCCCCAGAACTGGACCATGGAGCAATGGAAGTAGGTGACCTGGTCTGATGAATCACGGTTTCTTTTACATCATGTGGACGTCCGGGTGCGTGTGCGTCATTTACCTGGGGAAAAGGTGGCAGAGAGAATGAAATAAAACACAGATTGTCAGAGAATTCCTGCATAGGATTTATAATTCTTCTATCTTTAATGTATTGTATGTGCCCAGGAGGTGAGGGGGACCCGTACAACCGAAGGAGGTCCCCACTGCTTACATACATGATCTCAGAAGAGCAGAATAGAGGCCAACTTGGGACAGATAACATCATCGGGCTATGGTTCCTGGTGACCTAGTGTCCTCCTCTGTATACACCAACACAGAGATGAACATTCATCCTATGGTGGTTCTGACTGTTTATTTCATGTCCTTTAACTTCATCGAAATGTTTTATAGAGTACTTGTCCACTTTTTACCGCTCCTCTCTGGAAGACCCAACGGTCAAGTGTGGAAGGGGAAAGTGGGACAACGGGTCAACGGAGGTCAGGTGAGATCCGGGAGGATGACCCACAATTCCAGGAGTCCGTGAGGACTGTACAGACAATAGTCACTCTCCCAATCTACTAGGCTGGAATGCTTTGTATACCCTACTAGCAAAACCAAAAGCCAAAACACTAAAGTAAAGCAGGAACATAACACCATGACATAAAATGAATGTATTTTTAATTGTAGCAAATCAATTTGCAAAATTCATGTAAGTTTAATCTACGCTCTAATTAAGAATATATACATGGATAATATAGTTTTCTGTGGTCCAATAATATATATATTTACACCAAAAATGCAAATCTCCCCCGAGAGACCTGCTGGTGAAGGAGGCGCACACATGGACGTCTGGTTAATTGGGGATTACGAGCCAAGGGTCAGGGACGCAGTCTGCTCCACACATGTTAATGCTCTGGAACTCAGGATAATGGCAAATTAATATTTTTATAAGAAATGTGCATCTAATTACCAAGCTAAACATGCAGCAGAAAGTACAATATCCTGGAGGAGAAAGTCCCCACCTCCTGTCAGATAGGAGGCCAAATGTACGAACGCAAAAAAATATATTCGGTTTATCGGCCAAATAGAGATCATTATGAAGGTCATAAACACCGAGTAAAATGAGGATATTAATCATGTTTAACGGTTCTCTGCCAATTTCAGATCTAATAACGTCTCAGGATAGTTTATTGTGGTTAAAGAATGTTCTATCACCATGTTAGAATGTTTTATGATTTTATCACATTCTCTTGGAGAACACAAATGGTGCCGTATCTGGATGGTAATAAGATGTCAGGGATGTAGTGCTCTGCGGATAATCTCGGCGGCTCTCGTCATCGGGCAGAGTTGTTTATATTTCTATTGAGCTGAGTTATGATTGAGCTGTGCTCTCTGTATCCGATGCGGCAACAGAACCTTTATGTCGTGTCCCAGACAGAGAAAATAAACATAATATATATATATACATATGATGTGCCCAGCTCTGCACCAGTAGCTTACGCCGGGCGTACATACACAGAATCAAGTCATAAGTCCAAGAAAAGGGCTGATTTGTTTTGATAGCGAAAAACACATTTGCTGTTCGGGATGATTCCAGTCTTTACTTCGTAAGCCCCAGCTCTGGTCTGTGTGATCCCTCTTATACTCTGCCCAGCGCCCACACTCACAGTCCGCTGGGGTTTTCCACTGTGGAATCACAAAACAATTTGCATTCATCGCCTCTGCAGCTGGGATACAACGGCTCTTTTATAAGACCAAGAGGGTAATGTTCACGTCCTTTATGGTTGTAATGTAAACTGGTGCGGAAATGGCCCCTCCTCAGCCCCTATATAAACCTAAGTATTAACATTGTGTACAGTATAAGACACAAATACTGTCACTTCTGTCAGTCTATATCATGTCTATCGCTAAGACCACCAGTGGAGGATACTGGGGATCGTTTACAACCGATTCCCCCATTTCGGCCATAACGGCAGCGATAATATAACACCTGCATTTCTGAAACAAACCTATCAGTGAGGCAGCAGGAACACGGTTCAGTCCCCCCGGCAATACTGACCTGAAACAATGAGAACATTAACGGATATGAAAAGAAGATTTGGGCTGGGCTTGGCGGTCTGTCATTATAATACTTCGCAGCCTGTGAGCACCCACAGGGAGAATTTCCCACTTTCCCCGGGATTCCTGCCACGAGCCGCGCCTCGCTTCTGGTGCCCTCTGGCGTCCCGGCCGTCTCCTTGACGACTGGGACGTCATTTCCGCCGGGGTCCTCAGTGAAGCGCCGCGTCCCGGCAACAGGGGACAGCCGGGATCGTGCGCAAAGGGTCTTAATAGCCTGGAGGCTATTACGCTTTAATTTATTAGTTAGTCGGGCCCTGGGTGTAATTGCAGAGCTAGGCTCTCATTGGTCCAACTATGTATTTAAGGCAGTGAGGGGTGCAGCCTCACTGCCGGTTATAGCTTCTGTTACCAGTTCTGCTGACTTGCTCTGCTTCTTGTTCCTGTCCTTTGGATATTCTGTTGGATTGCCCGTGTATGACCCCTTGCCTGGATTTGGACCCTGTCTGTGTTTCTTGTGACCCTGACCTCTGGCGTGTTTACCGACCTTCCTGTTTGCTCGTGACCCTTGACCTCGGCTTGTTTATTGGATTCCTTGTCTGCTGCCGGCCCTTGACCTTTGCCTGGACTTCACTCCGCTTTCCCGGGTTCTCCCCAGCCGGTACGCACTTCACGACCCTCTGATAGTATGCGGCCAAGTCTGTCCCCACCACTAGGGGCTCCAGTGAACACCTGACTGGCAGAGCAGACTCCGGGTTGTGTTGCACCGGCTGGAGGGGTTCCTGACAATTCCGAGATGTTTTGCAATAACTCGGGAGCCTCCAAGAGAGTAGTAATAATATATTGGAAATAAAAGATTATTCATATACTGTTGAAATGAAGAAAAACAATGATAACAAAGTGAATAGAGGGTTGCGCTTTGGCCTCTGCTCCCAGAGAATGGGTGTACGTGGGCTTTCCTCAACTCCAGGCCTGTAGTTATGCTCATTCAAATATAATTCAACATCGGGAATAAATGTCTGTTGTATTAAGCTGGGTACACAGTGATGTAATTATTGTGCAGATCACAGGATAAACGAACGTTTGGTCAGATATTGTCAGAGTGTGTACGCTCCTACGATCATGTTTTATTGTACCAAACACATCGCATCTGTTGATTTGGTTATATAAACCTCCTAAATACCACGATCAACGATGGAACGATGACGGGTAATGTGGCAGTGTGTACGCAGTCACCACCAGCAGTGTAGGCAGATATCTGTACAGTGTACAGAGACACCATCTTCTCAGCAGATGGTTATGAGAGATGAAGATCACAGATCTGACAGTAAATCATGTAGGTGTGTACACAGGGATCTGCTGATCATCAGGACTTTCAGACGTTGGTGAAATCGTTACAGAAATGACATCTGAAGTACAATGTAAAAGTGTGTAGGTAGCTTTAGCTGGAGCAGAAAGAAAGCACAGAATGATCTAATCAGAACCTTCCCGTACTTCAAGTCAACCATCAATATCCGCTACTCTGTGTCTCTCCACATCTGTGTATATATGAATGTACCAGACGTTCTTATCCCCCCTCTCCACAATTATTTACTTTCCATTTCTACGATTCACTTTTGTCCTCTTAAGCTGCAGCCTTTCAATATTTACGCTCAACATGTCAACAGCTGTGAGGACCAGAACGTGGGCTAGACTGTATGTAATCCACACAGGAGAAACGTCATAGTAAGAATGAATGATAATATTATTATGATAATACACAAGTGACTGTAATAAATGTATAAACTCCAGAAAATACTTTCTGTGTAAACAGCGGAGTTCTGTCATCGCTTCTGTGTTCATAAAGCAAACTCCGTCCCTACTGTACGGTATTATGTCTGCTGACTCTTCCGGTGTCGGGGAGGCTACCGGATTTCTGAATAAGTCTGCAGATCTATCAGACGGCGACAGCGCTGCGTGGTGATGTAACTCTCAGCGTTGTCCAGCGGTGAAGGTCCGCAGAGGCGTGTATCGTGTTATCGTCCCCCGCCAACCGATGCGCAATGACGCAATTAACTATATCGTATATAAAGACACTGTATATAATCTTTTGTTTGAGATTTTTTTAATAGACCGTTAATTATCACAAATTTTACGACATGTACAATATTATATTGCCTGGAATTTTTACATTTACCCGGTCTCTTTCCCACTAATTAATAGTTGGACAAAAAGGCTCCAATTATATGTGAACATCCCAGTTTTTACTGTCATAATTCTATCAACAATTTTTCCATCTGCAGAGAACAGCGAGTTACATTTAGCAACGTTATATAAACCGCCAACAACGCGTTTCATCGCCTGGTGCCTGACGCAGCAGTAAAAGTGCCAGTTCTTTGTGAAATGTCGGTTATAAACATACGGAGAACAGATTCATCTACATCTTTCCTAACCTCCCCATAAACAGAATGACCGGCTGAGGGTTTATAGACGTACAAGCTGTTTCTAGTTGACAGATACAAGGGAAGTCTGTTTATCATTGTGACAGAACACAGCAGCCGACAGCCCATAGAGAGCGTCCGTTACATACGTGTCCACGTGTACATGTGATTCTGACACACAGAAAGGCCTGGGTATGACACACGGTACAGGATGTCAGCCATGAGGGGGATTCTGGGAGCTGTACATGTTAATGCCACAAAGGTTGACCCCAATAAATTAAGCTTGAGGTCAGGTCAGGCCGGCAGCAAATGCTTCAGGTGAAAAATGAGAAAGTTTGAGAAACTGCTCCTGTGAGGAAACAACTGAGATCCGACCGTCTCCTGTCAGAGGAAAGAGAAACGTTCACACAGAGATACAACACAGCGCTCTTAATAGCCGGGGAACGTGTTTTCATTTAATTGTTTGTAATTGTTATTTATGCTCATCATCATCACCACCATTTATTTATATAGCGCCACTAATTCCGCAGCGCTGTACAGAGAACTCATTCACATCAGTCCCTGCCCCCTTGGGGCTTACAGTCTAAATTCCCTAACACACACACACACACACACACACACACAGACACACACAGACTAAGGGCAATTTGATAGCAGCCAATTAACCTACCAGTATGTTTTTGTAATGTGGGAGGAAACCAGAGCACCTGGAGGAAACCCACACAAACACGGGGAGAACCATACAAACTCCTCACAGATAAGGCCATGGTCAGGAATTGAACTCATGACCCCAGTGCTGTGAGGCAGAAGTGCTAACCACTGAGCCACCATGCTGCCATGTTTAGTGCACACCATAGAGTGTCAGAAACAGAACTTTTACAAATGACAACAATATCTGAAATGTACCAAGGATTTGATATTTTTAAAATGGGCCATCCCTACACACAGAGGAGGCAGCCATATTGTGGGCGGAGCTAACAACAATGCAGCCTATCCGGTCACTGAAGCACACAGTGTAAATATATAGTTTTTATCCGGAGGTATAACAGCGGGCCCCATAGCAAAAACATGGGTAGGGGCCCTATGAGGAGGTTTAGCCTATCAGGTCCCTGCTCGTTTTGTAGTTTGGGGTTATGAATGCTCAGAAGAGTACTTTGCTGTTTTGGGAGTAGAGTGGGCGCTTGGGGCGAAATGAGTATCCGGATGGGGGCGCAGTTTATGAATATTTTAGATTAATTTGATTAACACTGAGGGCTGAGGTGGGGGCAGTTTTCCTTGTTGCCCTGGGCGCTAAAATTTTAAGTTACGTCTCTGCCACCCGGAATCCCTTCCCCCCATTCCTCTCATTGTCCCATCTGAAAACAGGGGGGTGCAAGCGGGGGAACCAATGGACTCCGCAGTCAGACATAGAAATATGATGTAACCACATCAATTAGCTTTGGTTAGTCTAGTGCAAGTTGGGCCCATTAAACCTAATATCTGGATAAAGAATATTTATGCTGCGCTATTAAATAAGACTTTTTTTTGTGTGGAGATTGAGCTAAAACTGATTTATTACCTGAGCTCTACCTTTATATCCCTAAACCGGCCAGACCATCATTTTAACGCAGGGAATATATACTAAGAAATATCCATTTCTTGTGCCAAATGCGGTTTCTCGTGTCTCATAATAATAAATTAAGGTCCCTGACCAGGAGGAGCGCGGATCCGTCTGGTTGTGGGAGCTTAAAAAAACACGAGAAGGGCTTTGAAGGACTTTTTTATTAGCCAATGAGCCAGAATTTCAAAGACATCAATGACTATTCCAGATGCAGAGTTTGGTATTTGCCGAGCGCAAGAAGCTTTAATCCACGTCAGGAGCTTCTGCTCCGTAAATGTGGGCGACTGTCGCAGTGAGAGACGGGATCTCTGCTGATTACAGGCGGTAATGGCTCAGTAAATAGCGGCTATTGAGATAACATCACCCGGTCTGCTCTAATCTTGGGTTATCCAAAAAATCCAACAGGATGAGTCCCCGGCTTATAGCTTCAGTTGATGTAGTTGTGATTTTAATGCGCCTCTCCTGGGATGTCCGGGAACCTTTCAGAATAAGAGGTGATCTCTCGGACTCCGGGAAAGTATCAATCTCCTTGAAGCCGGATAAGACCGCGAAGCGATGGTCGCAGCTCAGCGCATTGACCTGATACACGTTAATGCGCTCCGCCCGCCGCTGTATAATGACAAGATTTGCACCATCTCGCTGCTGTGCGCTTCCACCTTCAGGTGACTTTTATTATTGGTTTGGGCCTTTCTGCGACTTTTGCTAAGTACATTCCTTTACTGTTCCAGCTTTCTTCTGTTTTTTTCACCAACATATTTATGTCATCCAGGCAGAATTGCTGAATGCAACACAGATCAGCTTTGTGCACTGGATACAACGTCACCTACAGAACAGTTCTGTGTCATATCCAAGGGCAATAAAATGAAACACTTCTTAAATCGATACAAACGCTTTTGTGAAAATGCACAAAAAGGAAGACAGACAGATCCAGCAATTTATTGTGAAGAAGATTCACGATCATATGAGCGAAGCAAGAAGTTAAAGCGGACAGAAGGTGGAAACCCTATTTATAGGAGATTTGGAATCATAAGTAAAGTTTGATTCAATTTAGTTTAATTAAAAGTTCATAGGAATATTTGGGGAAAAAATATTCCGCACCATGAACCTCTGGTAACCAGTACAGTCCATTCCCAATTTGCCCAGGTACGCAAGTGGTTAAAATGGGTGGAGCCAGCCAAGTAAAGTCAATCCAATACTGGAGGGTGTCAACAGCACTGAAAAAGTCTTTACTCAAGTGTGTCAGAGCCGTGAGGGGTAAACTACAGAGGGCAGATCAATACTACCCCAGACTCGCAACCTTTCTGCCCCTGGTGGGCGGGCTCATAGTAAAGAGAGAGAGAGGCCCGTTCTTTATTCCACACCTCCCAATGAGTGAGAGCACAGCAGCTGGACAGTGGGCGTGGCCACATCATGATGGTGTTGTGGCCAAGCCCCAGAGGTACATTTATGTTGCTCTGTGGCCCTAATGACTCCACCCTGGGAGCATTGCAGAAAAATCATTTATATAGATCCACGGATGCATCAAACCAAGTGACACAAGAGAACTGCGCCCCAAAAGTAACTCAGCACTTGTGAGTGGACATTGGAGATGAACTGTGCTCTCATGAGATAGAGGACAGTGCTGTATACACAGACTGTAGCCTGTATATTATTATCTTACTGTAAATGTAAAGCAGAATAACGGTGTTTTTACGACAGGTTCTCTTTAGTACCGCGCCAATCTGATCCATTCTCCAAGTCTTTGAACCTGTTAGAACTGATGATAAAAGCCTTTATGTCCATGCACACCTCTTATTACATCCATGTGTTCATTTAGGGCTATCGTCTGTGTTGTATTACAGGATCTATCTATTCCAGATCCTCACAAAGCTGCATATGGCACAGCTGCTGCACAGTTACCGTCCTCTCTGCATTATTATCCTACACTCTACATGTGCAGTATTTATACTACCAAACCACTGCAATTGTGGATGAAGTTTAGATCAGAACGTATTAAAAAAATTTGGATCATGAAATAAAATAACAGCATAATCATTTATGTAAATATATATTTTTTTTCTTACAAATTTTTTTTTTTTTTAAACAATAATTACATAAATAAAGATTTCAATGAGCACTGCACAATGTGTTTTTGCGGATGCTCTGTTGCAGACATGTTCTGTGCTAATTCCGTCTAATTTTTAAATCGAAGTATATGACATGACAGCCATCGCTCGGCACCTGCCCTGCAGTGGGTACAAATCATACATCTGATTACAAAAGCTTTAATCGCCCGTATCGGCGTCAAACCGCCCTTAGGGGCATATTTAATAAAGCACGATAGTGCTTTTAACGGGTAATTAAAGTCCCACAGTGTCCTCCGCAAATTTATTAAGGGGGCATCGCAGCAGATATCATGGATATCTGCTGCTTTGCATTCCTCTTCGTTTTTGGGAGCAGTCACCATTCAACAGTATGGTGACTGCTCCTGGCCGCAATCTAACAAGTCCCGAAAAAACTTTTTTTTCGGGAACTTGTCATGTTAATGTACCAGCTGCAGCTGGCGTACATCATCCAAATTGAGGAAATCTAATGCTGTCACCTCTGCTCCGGAGAGCAGAGCTGGACAGCGCATGTGTGGAGGGATCACATGATCCCTCCCTGTCACTCAGCGCGCTCTCTCTGCAACGACAGAGAGGGGATCTGTGTGCGCATGTGCAGTTCTTGGAACTGGACATGCGCAATTGAAGAGTGAAGAGAAGACCCGGAGACAGCGCTTCCGAAGAGGGGGGTAAGTATGATTTTTTTTATCACTGAAACAGCAGTTTTTCGGAACTGCTGTTTCTGTGCAGGGCTGTACATAAATGTGAGAAGTAGTTCAATCCTTATCATTGCGATAAGGATTGAAAACTACTTTTCACTTTATGTGAATAATGATAAATGTGCCCCTTACTGTCGCTGGCCTACGATAGTCTGCTCCTTGTCTCCACCACTCCCCTCTCATGTCATAGGCAGTCATAGGAGTCATTTGCGTTTGCACTTTCTTTCTTTGGCGTAAGATCCAGATCCGAGCATCCGCAGACTATTTCACACAAGATACGACACTCAGACTAATGTACGTACAGACATGAGTCAGGCTCAATGTGTATGGATGAACAAAACAGATTGTGTGATTAGCTTAAGGCTGCAGCACCACTTAACGTGGCTACGGTACGGAGGTGGACCAATGAAAAACCACAATGTCCGTTATTGTGGCATCTACATCCATCCTCTCACTCACACTCATCTCCAAAGCATCACAGTTTTCAGCTGGGGCTGTCAGACTCACGACGTTGCCTATAGGCAAATGACTGCTTGGGCCGCGCCCAGAGAAAGGGTGGAGCTATAAAGCCCCTCCCTAGGCGGCAGTGCACCATCAAACGCGTTGGGGGCTGCCGAGCGCTTCGGAAATGCTGGACATTCCCCTGGGGGGTGTGGCACGTCCGCCAATGCGGTGAGACCACACCCCTTTTTATGAATTCGTCCCAATCTCCACAAGTGCTAATAATATCGTGGAGTTAACCCTTTGAAGTATAGAGGGAAACGAAAAATCACTGGCACACATTTTCACAGTGGGGTTTTTGCCCTTTAAATAAATTAGCCCCATTGCCCTGGGTTCAGTTTTAGGATTTATCTCCCAATGGACAGGTGCCTGGAAGGAGGGAACACAGAGGTTTTACATGTGGGAGAGGCGTCTATCGTCTCCAGGTGGACATTGGATACCGGTATATCCACAGACCAGTTCTGTGTCATATCCAATGGAATAAAAAATAAAGGCTGCCCGGATAACAGAACGGACTCGATGGAAAACACAGATGGAAACCAAGAATTAATATTTAGTAAAATAGTTACAGGAAGTCACATAAAAATAATCTAAAAAGACAATAAACTTATTTAAACATTGTATCAGTTGCTGGATACAGAACAGGAAATTGTTACATTAAACGGAAGCTTCTCTGCTCTCCCAGTTTTGTTGGAATAAACCAGAAAGTCAATAACTCATTATAAAGTCGTACAGGACATCTCTGGATATAATATATTAAACTTCTGCTTTTGTTGCGATAAAACACAGTGAACCGTGGGGCTTTGGAGAAGATATAACTATGGAGGAAGTGAAACCTTTATAGCTTCTATCCACTTGGGGCGTCAGTAACGATCTGGAGTACAGATCTGCAGCCACGCGGTGTGTTACTTCATTCAGCAGTAATGATACATAAGAAGGTTAATAAAATGGTCCATGAAAAATCCACTTAAGCGATGTACAAACAGGCGCCAGTAAGGCACCGAGGAGTCGCGGAGCATCGCGCGAAGGTGCTTTAAACATGCTGCAAACCTTTAGAAAATGAGGGTCCAGTGACCCCTTTGGCGCACGCTCACCCTGTATAAAGGACACTCACTATGATAGCACTGGTCTGTGCCCCCATGTATGAATCGACCAATGTAAGCAAGTCTGTCAAGCTGTCACTCACTCAGTGTCTGTTGTTAGAGAAACACCGATCCCCAACCGACTGAGAGGTGAAGTAAGTACATGTTCATTCTTCAGCTCAGCCTTTAATATATTAACAGCTTCAGCACCACAAGCTGTGTCCCACATGTGAACGTTATTCACATTGTTTACAGTCTGGGAGAGTAGATAAGTATGATTAATATACCCCTTTGTTGTGGAGAGTACATGGAAAAATAAGGAACAAAATGGAAATAACTTAGCCATGATTTCTCCCCTTGTTATTTTCGTGCATTTAGTGTAAACCCACAATGAAGTTGCTGTAACGCCAATATGTGTACTTTATTACAGAGTACACCCAGGGTCCTAATATAAGGTATATAAATGGAGTTTTTCCAGCGGTTTTATTTATTCTCTTATTCCCAACCTGAAGAATCAGCATTGTGATTACATGTAACAACGTTTACTTAGATGTCACTGAGGCTAAGTCAGCTCAACACAAAGTGTTAAGATCATCTGGCGCTCATAGATCCAGGGGGCTCCCCTCCGCTACAGGGACCCTGCTAATGACGTCACCGAGAATGCAATTCTTCCCATCGTTACTTTTACTCAATTAGAGCAGCCGCAGAAAGTTACCCCAAAATGCCATCACCAAGTTCTCCATCGGATGGTAACACTAGATAGATTATATATATATATATCCCTTAGGATGTAAGCTCTTAGGAGCAGGGCCGCCTTCCCTAGTGTCTCTATGTCTGTTCTTCTGCTCCATCTTCACTACAATAGTCTCGCCTGGAGTTTCGGAAATTTTGGTGTTTGTTCTTTTATTGTTCTGAATTGTATCACCCTGTATAGGCTACTGTTTGTATTGTGTACGGCACTGCGGATACCTTGTGGCGCCGTACACAAGATACTAATATAAGATAGATAGATAGAGTTTCTCCCAGGATTGAGGTAGACATAAGGCCAGTTTGGTAACTAACTTAAACCAGTGAATAAAATCCCCGACATGCTAATGGATTCTAATGTAGATTCAAGGGGTTCATTTGGCAACTTAGTTACTTTTTAAAATTAATTATATATATTTTGTTATTTACATCATACTTGTCAAACGCGTCATTTGACAGCGGGGGGCGGGGCCAAACGCTGCGATTCCCAGTGAATCGCGCTATTTGGACCAAATTCTGTCCGATGCGGGAGATTGCCATACTCTCCCGGGAGTCCGTGAGACTCACCCGAAATGCGGGAGTCTCCCGGACATTCCGGGAGAGTTGGCAAGTATGAATTGCATAGGGTCAGATTAATTTCAACACCAGTGAACGTGATGTGTCTCTGGAACAGTCCACAAGGACGGATCGCGTCCGGGCATTTTGCAGATATTTCCCATAGAGGTGCACAGAATAATGAGCGGAGATTTCTTACCGTAATAGCCGTCAATAAGCGCATCTGACCATTAAAGAGATGTTCAGTAGCGCCTCGTGCCGAATTGAATCTGCCCCATATTGTACAAAACTGATCTGATCAGACAAACGTTTGCACGTCGGACAGATGCGGGATCGTTAGACAATCACATGATTACAATACACACGCATCAATCAACATCATTCTGATCCTTCTGTCTGAACAATGTCCTAATCCAGTTGAATTACTGATCGTTTCTGCCACCTACACCAGATAGTACAGGATCTACTGTCAATCACACATATGAAGGTAAAAACAACCAAAAATGTTTAAATGGAAAAATCGGCTTACAGAGAATGTTTCTGCACCTAAGTTTACCGGTGGCTCTCCGGTTGTTGTGGAACTACAAGTGACAACATGCCTTGTAAGCCTGGAGAGACGCTGGTTACCTTAGTTTACAATTAATTTGCCAATATAAATCTGCAAAGCTCCCAAGGACATTTCCTGCCATGATTAAATTTATTTTAGTCCATATGTTCTTCAGAGAACGGAGCAGAGTTTCCACCGTAACTGCGAGAATAAACATGTGAGGACATTTAAATCTAGCTGTGCAATTAACGCGGGGAGATCCGAGCAATTATGGAGCTGAAACACTTCACACAGAATCAGCAGCTGCAATTACAGGCGGCAGAAACAGACAGTGACTGAACGCTCGCATCAAACTGAGGGACAGTTACGTGTCTGGAATTTGGCCACTTCCAGCTGGCTGACAGAACAGACGTTTCTGTGAAACACACGAGAGTGAGCTCATCTCCCCGTGCCGAGGACAAGCAGCCGTCCCCATCACCCCCCTCCAATCACGCACCCACCAGAGTTACTCTGCTCCGGCCGTGAATTCATCGTACCTGCAACTGGCTGGGGAACAAGACAGGAAATTGGAAAAGAAGACGGGGGAAAGTGCGAGCACTTAGGAGTTATTAAAGGTTCTCCCTTTTCCATATGTGGAGAAATATTATCTCCAAGTGCACTATTTAACCCGTCACCCCTGATATTTCCATCCTGAAGGCACCAGACGTAAAGTGCCCCCCTGGGACTATTTATCAGTGAGGTCTACAGTATGATTCCTCATACCAGGAGCTAACTCGCTGCCATCGCTAATCCAAGGAGTGCTCACTGCACCCTCATTAACCTGCTCTTAATAAAATTATTTAACCAAGATTTAGGGTTAAATTTATCAATCTGCGAGTTTGAAAAGTGGAGATGTTGCCTATAGCAACCAATTAGATTCCAGTTATCATTTATTTAGTACATTCTGCAAGATGACAGCTAGATTCTGATTGGTTGCTATAGGCAACGTCTCCACTTTTCAAACATGCTGGAAACTCGCAGCTTGATATATTTACCCCAAAGTGACTTAACTTGCACTTGTAATCAGGTAATTACATAACTATGAAGTGTTCCACTACAGACATCAACGCAGGTATTGTGGTCCATTGATGCAAGAGGGTTCAACGACAATCAGGGGTTTGCTAGTTTGGGGGGTATCTGTCCCCCGAGCCGGCCCCATAGTGACCGGAGACACAGCTCCCATGTTACCGCAACTCTGGACAAACGCAACAGAAGTTGGGAGATATAGAAAATATCATTAACAATACTATAGCGGTAACATAGATAGTGACCATAGGCTAAACTTGATCTTGCAGAGTTTTTAAAGTACTCTAGAAGATGGGATAGAGGGTAAATATGAGTCTCATATTACATTAGGTACATACGTGTGCGCTCACTTACAGAAAGCCACATTACAGAAGGGCAAAACCGCCAGGGCGCAGCAGAAAATACTCTATGGTGATGCCGTAAGACTCGATTTGCCTGGTTGGACCTTGATTTACATAAGAGGGTGTTGTTCTGTGGAACAAGATGGCGGCCTTTACTGAGGAGGCGAAGTGCGCACCCGCCAGTGGGAGGAGTTAGACGGAGCAAGGGCGTGCCTTGACGGGATAGGGGCAGCATTGCATGTAGTTTTGCAGAGCAGTGCAGGAATGGAGGTTGAATACAAAGTGAGATGATGGGGTGGAGAGGATGCATATCTAGTTTCCTTGCTCCACAAAGAGAGTGCACACGTATGTGCAGTGCACACATCGGACATATCTTGTTATGACTGGACAGACGGAATAGAAGGAGAGAAAACTCTTTAAATTGATTTTTCTAGGCGTGCTGGTAATCTGGAGACCTCCTGTGCTTGGGATGGATTATGTACCAGCCACATGCATTTGAAGCATGAAAATCCTTTTATATCTGCACAAATACAATGTAAGAAAGACACAGAAACACACGTGACACGGGCAATAGAGACCACACATTAGAGAAATGTAAAGGTTACGTCATTGAAGGGGCCTAACGCACCAGCAAGCTGGACTTTGAAGTCACTTTCTGTCCTGTATTTTCATGCCCGGACGTAACTCTAGGAATATCCCCAATTTATGGGGTCAGTTCCAAAAAGTGGAATCTGGGAGAAGAAACGAAATAGGCGCATTTTGCATAAATCTAAGCACACCGCGCGCTGGCGTACGGCAGACTTATTATCTAGGTATTATTAGTTTGGCTGTAGTAGCTCCGCACACAGGTGGGAAATATATTGGGACAGAGAATAGTATTCTGGACCTGACACACCTGCAGCCACAGACAGCAGCTCGCTCTCCAGGCCCTGACATCATCACTGAAATCCTCCGTCTGGTATCTGGCGTGATCCCGCTCTCTCTCATCCAGCTCTGCGGTCGGCTGTCTGATCCTGGAAGCGCTGGGATTCGGAAGGCCTGAGACTCAGGCTGCCAAGAAGCAGTAACTCAGCAGACGAGTAGAAACCCTGCTCCTGGCAGCGGCAGAGCTTTTACCAGCTGTGCTGCGGCTCGCTCAGGATGGCGCAAGAGCTCGCTCAGTCTATGGGGAGACAAAACTCTGCTAGAAGCAGAATATATAGAAAAGCTTTCACCGGTCTACCAACTGAATGACTGATATGGATTAAGACAGTGTTGGTATGGTAAATGTAGCTGGAATTCTGATATGTTTAAATTAATTTTACATGCTTTTTAACTGACATTTTTTGCAAAAATACAAAGGGGATAAATTTATCAAGCTGTTATTTTCCGCTGAGTTTGGAAAGTGGAGATGTTGCCTATAGCAACAATCAGATTCTAGTTATCATTTATTTAGTACATTCTACAAAATGACCGCTAGAATCTGATTGGTCGCTATAGGCAACATCTACACTTTCCAAACCTGGCAGGAAATAACTAGGGATGTGCACCGGCGACTTTTGAGGTCTCGTGTTTTGTGTTTTGGATCCGGATTTTCGTTATTTTTGAGGTTCGGATTTGTCTCGCAAAACACTTGACGAAAGGTCTCGGTTCGGATTTAAGGTATTGGATTCGGATTTTTTTTGAAAAAAACATAAAAAGTTTAAAAATCAAGTTTTTGGGCTTATTTTCACTCCTAGGCTATTATTAACCTCAATAACATTCAATAACAAGCATTTCCACTAATTTACAGTGTATTCTGAACACCTCACAATATAGTTATTAGTCCAAAACGTTGCAACAAGGTATCTTTCTGGACTGCGTAGAGGAGTGGGTCACCACAATATATATTAAAAACCCTGAACTTTTATGATTCGCACCAATAATTGTACCTGGACTGCGTAGAGGAGTGGGTCACCACAATATATTAAAAACCCTGAACTTTTATGAATCGCACCAATAAATGTACCTGGACTGCGTAGAGGAGTGGGTCACCACAATATATATAATAAGAAAACCATCAACTTGTTTGATTCGCACCAATAAATGTACCTGGACTGCGTAGAGGAGTGGGTCACCACAATATATTAAAAACCCTGAACTTTTATGAATCGCACCAATAAATGTACCTGGACTGCGTAGAGGAGTGGGTCACCACAATATCTTAAAAACCCTGAACTTTTATGAATCGCACCAATAAATGTACCTGGACTGCGTAGAGGAGTGGGTCACCACAATATATATAATAAGAAAACCATCAACTTGTTTGATTCGCACCAATAAATGTACCTGGACTGCGTAGAGGAGTGGGTCACCACAATATATATAATAAGAAAACCATCAACTTGTTTGATTCGCACCAATAAATGTACCTGGACTGCGTAGAGGAGTGGGCACTGGGCACCACAATAAAATATATAAAAAACCTTCAACAGGTCTGCATTACACTACACATACGGCTGCTCCTCCATCCTCTCCATCATATACATGTTGGAGTTTTAGCGTGTGACAACCTCTTGTTTTTGATAATGTCAGTGCATTTTGAATATTTTTCAATTTGCCCCACACCACTGAATGTACTTTATCTATGATACGCATCTATCTATCTTGACTGCGTAGTGTGGTGGCCCCGGTACACAATTTGGTACCGGGGCCACAATAAAATAAATACACCCTCCACGTGTCAGAATTCCACCAAACAAGTATCTGGACTGCGTAGTGGGGTGGCCCCGGTACCCAACTTGATACCGGGGCCACAATAAAATAAATACACCCTCCACGTGTCAGAATTCCACCAAACAAGTATCTGGACTGCGTAGTGGGGTGGCCCCGGTACCCAACTTGATACCGGGGCCACAATAAAATAAATACACCCTCCACGTGTCAGAATTCCACCAAACAAGTATCTGGACTGCGTAGTGGGGTGGCCCCGGTACCCAACTTGATACCGGGGCCACAATAAAATAAATACACCCTCCACGTGTCAGAATTCCACCAAACAAGTATCTGGACTGCGTAGTGGGGTGGCCCCGGTACCCAACTTGATACCGGGGCCACAATACCTCCTCCAAACATGCTACAGACAATTCGTCATTGAGATCCCATTAAGTATGTTAAAGACAGACAGGGTCCAAGTGTTATTAGTTGACTTTGTAAAGAAAAAAACTGTCCCTGTTGCACATAGTCGTGCAATGAAGACTTACTTTTTCATTTAAAGGCACGATCTTTCAAGTGTAGTGTTTGTAAGTCTAAGTCATATTATACTTTTGGTAAAATTGGTTTTTTTGGTTCCTCTTTATGTTAATTAATTAGTAATAGAATTAAAGTAGGAAATAGAATTAAATAGAATTAAAGTAGGAAATAGAGTGGTATAGAGTTGTAGTGTGGTATAGATAGAGTGGTCCACACAATATAATAATAAAACCCTCAACTGGTCTGAATTCCACCAAACAAGTATCTTGACTGCGTAGTGTGGTGGCCCCGGTACACAATTTGGTACCGAGGCCACAATATAATTAAAAAACCCTCCACGTGTCGGAATTCCACCAAACAAGTATCTGGACTGCATAGTGGGGTGGCCCCGGTACCCAATTTGATACCGGGGCCACAATACCTCCTCAAAACATGCTCCAGACAATTCGTCATTGACAGACCCCAGACAGACAGGGTCGTAGTGTTACTGTTTGACTTTGTAAACCCAAAAAAATGTCCCTGTTGCACTTGCACATAGTCGTGCAATCAAGACTGACTTTTTCATTTAAAGGCACGATCTTTCAAGTGTCAGAAAGAGAGAGAAGACACAGGAGAGGAGAGTTGTAGCTGGGGACCTGGGGTGGAAGCTCCCAGGCTCCCCCAGCATTGCCTGGAAGTCTGAGCGTGGTGACTGAGCCAGGGCAAGGAATGTGTGCCCTGGATGAGGGGGAGAACTCCATGCCACTATAGTGAACCCAAGAGAGAGGGGGACACTGCACATGGAAGAGGCCCTGGAGTGAGGGCTGCTACAAGAGGCATGGTAGCTGTAGTGTCAGATCCTGAGGCTGAGAGTACACAGAGTGACGTGTCAGAGCACAGGAGACATTATCCCCGCAGAGGAGGGATGAGCTGCAGTTGAGAGGTCTGCTGTTGAAATAGGACATGCACACTTTAACAAACCAATCATTTCAGCGACAGGGCCTACCAAACAACTTTGACTGAAATGATTGGTTTGTTTGGGCCCCCACACCAAAAAAGCTATTCATCTCTCCCTGTACAGACTAAACAGGCTCTACTGAGGCAAGATGTCGTCCTCATCCTCAACCTCTGATTCCTCTCCCCCTACAGTGTCTACTTCCTCCTCATCACACATTATCAATTCGTCCCCGCTGGACTCCACAACCACAGGTCCCTCTGTAGTATCTGGAGGGCAGTGCTGTACTTCATTGAGGAATTGATTATTCATTTTTATAAACATCATTTTTTCAACGTTGTGAGGAAGCAACCTCCTTCGCCGCTCACTGACCAGGTTCCCCGCTGCACTAAAAACTCTTTCCGAGTACACACTGGAGGGGGGACAACTCAGTTAAAAAATAGAGCCAGTTTGTACAGGGGCTTCCAAACTGCCTTTTGGAGTTCTACCACGTCACTACCTCTAGTTAATTTAGATTGCAAGGCTTGTAAATATAAATACTTTGAAGATAAAAAAAAGCAGGCTGCACAGACTGTGGAGCTAGAAAGTGAAATTAAATGGACCACGTTACTTTGGTGGCTATCTATGCCCCCCCCCCCCCGCCCTACACTTGTAGTTGAATATAAATAAAGCAGCCTGCATAGACTGTAGAACTAGCAATTCAAATATACAAAGAAATGGACAAAGGCAGTTTGGTATCTGTCTGCATCAGATCCCCTCTCCACTAGGAGTAAAACAGAAAACTTTTCAGCCGTTATATAATCTAGAATATAAATAGAAATTGAGAAATGCAATTTGGTATCTGTCTGCATCATAATCATCAACATCCTCCTCAGCGCCAGCTACATCAATATCCTCCTCCCAGTGCACAACATTCACACCTTCATTAGCCAAATCTGTAACTGGACTGTGGGTGATCCTTCCAGCATATGCAGAGGGCGTGCTGCAAATGCTGGATGGAGTCACCTCTTCCCGTACAGTGATGGGAAGGTCAGGGTTCACAACCAACAACACCCTTGGACTCGCCTTGGGGATTTGTGATGTCATCTGTTTAGAAGGCAGAGTTCTTTGCTGTTTTGTTGTTGTTGCTGACAGCATAACTCTCTTAAATTTTTTGTAGGGGGGGGGAGGAGGGCTTTGATCCTTGGGTGAAGTTGGACCACTAGTCATGAACACGGGACAGGGCCTAAGCCGTTCCTTGCCACTACTTGTCGTAATTGGCATATTGCCAACTTTACGTTTCTCCTCAGATGATTTTAAGTTTCTTTTTTTGCTGTTTTTTGAGAACTTGGGCTTTTTGGATTTTACATGCCCTGTACTAGGAGATTGGGCATCGTGCTTGCCAGACGACGTTGATGGCATTTCATCGTCTATGTCATGACTAGTGGCAGCAGCTTCAGCATTAGGAGGAAGTGGGTCTTGATCTTTCCCTACTTTATCCTCCAAATTTTTGCTCTCCATTATATGTAGCACAAGATACTGCAGAATGTGTGAACTTGGTAATATTGCAGTACCAATGGACTTATAATGCTGGATTGGTTTTGCAAATTTGGTTATAATTATTATATATTTTTTTTTTTTTTTAATTTTTTATTTTTTTTTACTTTTTTTTTATTTTTTACAAACTTGGGAATAATGGGGAAATAACTATGCCCTTAGAAGCACAGAGCACAGGACACAGCACCACTGGACTGAACAGGACACGGCACAGGACCCAGCAGCACTACGGAACTCAGCAGGACAGAGCACAGGACACAGCACCACTGGACTGATACTGCAGAATGTGTAAACTTTGTAATATTGCAGTACCACTGGACTTTTACTGCTGAATGTGTGAACTTGGTAATATTGCAGTACCAATGGACTTATAATGCTGGATTGGTTTTGCAAATTTGGTTATAATTATTATATTTTTTTATTTTTTTTTAATTTTTTATTTTCTTTTACTTTTTTTTTATTTTTTACAAACTTGGGAATAATGGGGAAATAACTATGCCCTTAGAAGCACAGAGCACAGGACACAGCACCACTGGACTGAACAGGACACGGCACAGGACCCAGCAGCACTACGGAACTCAGCAGGACAGAGCACAGGACACAGCACCACTGGACTGATACTGCAGAATGTGTAAACTTTGTAATATTGCAGTACCACTGGACTTTTACTGCTGAATGTGTGAACTTGGTAATATTGCAGTACCAATGGGCTTATACTGCAGGATTGGTTGTGAAAATTTTGTGGTAATTAAAAAATATTAAAGTAGTTTTTGGTATTTTATAAAAAAAATGTTTTTTTATTTTTTTAAACACAGGGGAATATTGGGGAAATAACTATGCCCTTAGAAGCACAGAGCACAGGACACAGCACCACTGGACTGAACAGGACACAGCACAGGACCCAGCAGCACCACTGACCTCAGAAGGACAGAGCACAGCACACAGCACCACTGGACTGATACTGCAGAACACAGCACAGCACAGCACAGCACAGCACTAAACAGCACAGAACTAAACAGCACAGAACTAAACAGCACAGAACTAAACAGCACAGAACTAAACAGCACAGAACTAAACAGCACAGAGGACCACCTAACACACCCTCCCTCTACCCTGATCAATGCCCGAGTGAAGATGGCGGCGACTAGCGGGGAATTTATAGGATCCGAGTATCGCGAGATCCGACAACGGGATTATGAGTCAGAGCCTCAGTTTCACTTTTGAATTTGGCGCCAATACCCGGATCTGTCTCGGATCCGACTCGGATCCGCAACGTTCGGGTGGGCTCGGATTTCAGAAATCCGAGCGCGCTCATCCCTAGAAATAACAGCTTAATACATTTACACCAAGGACATATTAAGTGCTGTCACTTCTGTGTTCCTCCTCCTCTCCCATGTCACTCATACTCACATAGGACACACTCAGGACACACACTCAGGGTAACATCCAGTATACAGAATCTGGCTCTGTCAGTAATGTACCTGTCTGTGTCCTGAGACAGATCCTGGGATGGAGCTGAGTAATGAAGAAATAATTAGTATAACTCCTGGTTTGTTCATTCTGCTGAGGGAAAGTAACTCAATAAAGTTTTACCAGAATACCATTTTCAGGAGAATTACCCTGCAGTGTGTCTCTATTACTGACTGCTTTATGTAACATGGCAGCCATTTTTCTGGAGACTTAAACACACAGAGGCCTATGAAAATAGCTCAGCTACTATGGCTTCTGCATTGGAGACAGTGGCCCAATTCAACCACTGTACTGGGTAAATAGGGATGAAGGATAAAAAGGGAATTAGGGGGAGTATTGCAGGGGGTTCCAGAAATGAGCATGACCTTGCGTCCCACGACAGGGGTGTGGTCATATCACAATAGGGGCAGGGCCATGCCACAATGGGGAGTGACCAAAAACCCCAGGGGCGAGGCTGGCACTTCTGAAGTGATATGCCAACCCTAAACTGAGAGAATTAGCAGGTATGCCCTGACAACATTTTACAAAGAAGAACATGAACTATAAAGTTATGTTATGTTAAATCTTGATATCAATATTGCATTAGGACTCTAAGTATTATTACTACATACCTCCCAAGTTTTATCTGCCCATAATCCCACATGCACAATAAGCAGACCCAGAGGTCGGGTCTCTGTATTAATAAGGTGCATTTTGCACCCACTGTTTGCACTTCTGCAGAAAAGTCAGTTTCTAGATGTACACTGACCAATGTAATAAAATCTTCAGACACTCAACACTTGCTGCATGTAGCTAATACTCCTGTCCCCTCACTCTCATGACTGAGGTCACTGAAGCTCCCTGTGTAATGACCACATGTTTGAGGACATTATATCTGCAGCTTATTGTACAAAACCAGCAAACTCAGATATTACCTAGTTGACGTTGTACCTGCCTGACGTAAATGGCCCCAGGGATTTAGGTAAGAAAGGAACTAAACCCAAAACACTTCGAGATGTATTAGAGGGTGAGCTACAGTATTTTACTTTTCCTTCAGTGATAACTATTCTACTCTGAAAATCCAATGCCATATTGCTGTGCACAGGGAAGCGTAATTTAACAAGCAGTGGAACGTGCTTTTCACAATTAGAAATCACCAAAGATGATAAGAGTAGGAGAGATAAATGGAACAGATCAGTATAATGAGGTGGGGTCTATATATTTGTGGTCATTTACAAGACAAAAATACTTTAAAAAGTTAGGCATGCACTCTACAACAGTTGTGTGTGTGTGAATATATATATATAACTTTTTTTTAAAAAACAACCTCATCAGCTAAGAATGTCTCATACTGCAATCATCTCTCCCCACAATTACCAGACATAGCAATACACAGCGCTAACCCTAAGCTTGTCTGGTAACCCAGGGATTCTACGCTCTGTCGCAGACACCAGGACGCAGCGTCTGGTACCCTACCAGCAAGTGATGTACAAAACATTTCCCCCATCAGGGGATCATCCTCTATAGCTGGTAAATGACACTTCTGGATCTTTAGTGAAACCTCTCCGTAGTTACGGGTCAACCAAACTTGTTAAAAAATAAATCAGGAGGGTTAAGACCAGATCCCTGTTTAACCCCTGAGCTGCTGGGACACGGCAGATGGCGATGTAAGACGAGGTGAAGCCTAAACCACCTGCAGGACCGCAGTTAATCTCCTGAAGACAATAAACGGGCCGGCTGGGGTTTTACAGGCAGCGCTCTGAAGTATTTTCCACATTAGAAGCAATTCTGGTCTCTGGTTCCAAGAAAAAAAAACACTGGCAGCTAAGTCATGAAACGCTGAGACCGTAACCTGCATGTGTCTAGGTAGAATATATACAGGATAATGGGGCTTTGAAGCAGAAACTGTAGAACATCCGCTCGCTGCTGATATCTCAGCATCCAGGTTGGAATAGATATTTGCAACTAAACATAAACAAACATAAGGAGGGCTTCCACCTGTGGGACTACCACGTTCCCTCTTCCTAAGTAGTATAGCCGGGTCCTGGGCTTCTGATTGGATGCTTACTGACTCTAGAGCGGACTATCATTTTACCTGTGTGTTGGATCTCTCCTTTACTCCGATTGTTCTATCGGGATTCATTTAATCATTGTCGAGCATGTCTGAAATTCCAGTTGGTTTGTGTGTGCAAATCAGCCTTCCAGGCTTTCATGTGATACGGATATTAATCCCAAGCTACTGGATCTGTACAATCTGAGCCCCCACATCCCGGAGGGAGGGGGGGGGGGGCTGGCAAATTTTAGCCCGTGGGGCAAGACTCGATTCTGCAGCCTATTAGGAACATTTTAAAGGAAAAAAATGCAGGTGACCCAGCCAAGATAACCCACTAAGGGTCCGGCACGGGGGGACAGATGTCCCCTAGCCCTAAGAGACTGTCGTATAATTGGATGAAAGAAAGTATATTGATTAATATTGCTTTACCGTGCAATTGCGCCATGACATGTAACATGTGGCGTACTGAACGCACGATAAAGCACGCATGCATACACTCGCACTTTCACATTCATTTATATATATATTTCATATTTATAATGGTTCCATTCCACAGTCGTTTATGAGCAGATGTTATTTGGTTTATAGTTATATATTATAAGGTTATATGCACACTTTAGGTTGAGGTCACGGGAAGCATGTCATGTTTGGTATCATTCTAAACCCCTATTTATTCGCAGACGTCCGATTCAATCGCCGAACTGTTCGCACCTTGCATATGATAGATATGGAGTGTAGGGAATAAATAGTTAAGAATGATATTGTCTGTGTAATGCAAATAGACCAGTTTAAACAGGTTCTTGGCAGGAAGATTAGGAATGCATCTCCAGGAGAGCTGACCCCCACCTTTGGATGTGATTTTTTGAACTGGCCAATGATGACCTGTATTGCATTGGACCCTCCTGATGCCTGAACCTATGGAAGCAGGCCAACTCATCTGTATTGTTTTCACTGTATCACTAAATGTATATATACAGCTCCCTGGAACCAGCTAAACAGTCACTCTGACCACAGTCTTCAGGACTGAAGGACTGTAGCTGGTACCAGCGGAGCGCAGCATATGTATGTATCAGGTATCAGCTGTACTTTACTTATTTATTGAACTGCTAAACTCTTGCTAAATAATTTGCTTGTGCTTTGGAACCACACAAATCGCTTAGACAATGCTTATTGGAAAACGATGAAATTACTTTAATAAGACTGAGTGACAGATCTTTCATCAAAGAAGAATTGCATTATAATTGAGTCTGGACAAAATTGTCGCAGTGCCATCACATTGGTCAGGTCAAGCGATGCTGGGCGTGTTCCATCCAGGCGAGTCCTAGTTTGTGTGTGTGATGTCTAAAGACACGTACGTTAATCTGACCTCTCCTAAGTCAATTCACCAGGTGTCCTATAAAGATACATTGTTCTTGTGGCACAGTGTCACGGATCAATGTAGAAATACAGCTAAGGAGCCATGAATAAGGTGAAAAAAACAACAATGTTTATTGCTGGAGAGTATGAACAAGTGATCAAATAATGAAATTGCAGAAATTACCAGAGGTACAGCAGTTGCAGGTAAATGGGAGGTGAGGAAAGATTCCAGGCAGCATGAATCCAGGAGGAAGTGACCACAGAGTATACCATCAGGATATGACAACAATAGCCAGCAATTACTGCTGGGAGAGACAGGTTTAAATGGAACACACCCAGGTGCATGGGATAATGAGTGAACAGAAAGGTTAACTCCTAAAACACAAAAGCAGGCACAATTGCAGCACCTCTGGTTATATGGGCTGCGAACGAAAATCCACGTTATTGCGGTACCGTGGATTGACTTCGCGGGCCGTTCCGGCTCGATCCCGCGAACCAGAAAGCTAATTGAATATGCCCCAGAAGTTATTTATTAAGCGGCTGTTTCTGAATGATTAAGGCAGATAATAGTATCAGGGCTATTTAAACAACAGGCTAAAGCAGGAGATATCAAAGAAGAGATGTTTTGCGTTAACCAAACTAACACTCAGTACCGCAGTCGCCATCATTTTATATTATAATTTACCAAGCTTAGCTTTTCAGAGTTCGTAGTCGGTTGCTGACATCTCAAACGCGTTGGGTAGAGCGATCTTTTCAGATTCCTCCCCCTGTCATAATATTGGCGCATGAGCAGTTAAGTCAGACTGAGAAACCTTTACGCTTACTCGATGGAACGGTTTTCTCCGGGACAGCTTCTTATCAGGGTGATTGATTGGAGAATGTATCTTTTATTGCTGTGATCAGCAGTGATAAGAGATCCTTGTCTGCGGGCCAAAAATGTGCTCTTACATAAATAGACCCCGTTTGTATATAAAACACAGATGTTACACGTCCTACAACATCCCAAAAATTCATATATCCATCACAGGGGCGGAACACTACATATGGGGGGGGGGGGGGGGTGCAGTCCACACCCCCCACTACTGCTACACTTGAACATTTCCAGTTTCCATTAACGTTAAAACGCTTAAGTAGGTCCACTAGGAATTTGAAGCTCCTGGTGTAAGACGATGAACGTCTGGCGCTGAACAGACGGATTTTAAAACTCCGACATTTCTAAGAGATTCCGTAAACTGTATGTTTTAAAGCAGATCCAGAAATGTGACATACGATCCAAAGCTGCTCTTAAAATATCCCCGAATCCAACTCTGCATCTCAGATGGTAATCATGTCATCATTTTCCACAAGTCCTGGCTACAACCTGTTTTTTTGTTCTGTAAAATATCGCTCTGATAAAATGTATTCAGCTCAGTGTGATGAACATACGATTCCTATAAAACTCTGCGACACTTCATAACGTCTCACAGTCAGGAACCGACAGCGCAGATAAGAGCTGTCTGTAGGTGTACAGGGCACGTTACTACCTGGTTAAAGCATCGGATATTTAATCTGTGGGTTTTTTTGTATGATTATCGCTCATGTATTTAATAATGCTGTATGTATTCATAGATATTAATATAACTCCACACATGGGCAAAGCAAAGGGTGAGAGATAAAACATCATTTGATACAGTAAGTACCGAGGATTCATGACTGGTACAAAGAGCTAACAATCAATGTAGATAAAGTTACAGTGATAAGTAATGTGCAATAGAATCTTGGATGTCTGACTTTAGGGTCCAAATCAGACTGGATTTATTCAAACCGTTGCAGCACAAACTTTCCTGAAATGGGTGAAGATGTTCATTGGGAGTGTGACTTATATACCATATGCTAGAATGCAAACATGACCCAGAATCTAGCCAGTGACCCTCATACATCAAGAGACACAGAAGGTTCTGGGGAGAACGGTGGGTGATACCGAGATACATGTCTAAATGTAACTAACCCTCAAATGGATGTTTTTAAATTGCATCTAAGTGGACGTCTGACTAAGATTAGCTGTCATCAGTCTGGTGCGTATTAAACAAATGAACGGATACTGATCGGTTGCCATTGGTTACAGCATACTGGTGCTATTGGCTTTTAATGTCAGGTGTATTGTTTTAACGTATTAATATTCTGTTGATCTATTGTTATATCTGGATATCTCTGATACAACCACAGTGTGTAAAGACTCCTGTAGATTTAGTGAGAATTCCCGTCCTGCTTATTTGCAGTCCTGGGTACCGTACGTACAGTAACGCTAAGATTGCTGCATTGCAAACGCCACAGCCGCCTTCGCCTGCACACAGGGATAATTGTCAGCCATGACACGTGCACTAACAATAGTTCATATGAAGGATAAAGGTCTCTACAGTAACATCTGCAGCTATTACACCATGGGGGCACATTTATCAATAATCGGCAAAAGTGAGAAATAGTTATCAATACTTATGGCAAGGATAAGGATTGAACTATTTCTCAAATTTATTAAAAAAGGAACACAGAAACAGCAGTTCCGAAAAACTGCTGTTTCTGTGATAGAAAAAAATCACACTTACCCCCCTCTTCGGAAGCGCTGTCTCGGGATCTCCTCTTCGTTTCTCTTCTTCCTTCAATTGCGCATGTGCAGTGCACATGCGCACAAAGTCCCCACTCTGTCTCTGCAACGAGAGAGCGCGCTGAGTGACAGGGAGGGATCATGTGATCCCTCCACACATGCGCTGTGCAGAGCTGACAGCAGCTGGTACATTATCAAGACAAGTTCCCGAAAAAAATTTTTTTTCGGGACTTGTTAGATTGCGGCCAGGAGCAGTCACCATTCTGTTGAATGGTGACTGCTCGCAAAAACGATCAGGAGTGCAAAGCAGCAGATATCCATGATATCTACTGCGATGCACCTTTAATAAATTTGCGGAGGGCACATCGGGACTTTAATTCCACGGTAAGTGCACGATAGCGCACTACCGTGATTTGTTAAATATGCCCCATGGTATCTAGTGTCCTCCTTGTGACTGACACAACTGGTGCGGTCACAGTATTGTTACAGAGCTATATGCAGACATTTACAGAGTGGCAGCTAAGGGGTTAAGGTGACTACATCTGTATTTAGACTGCCTGCATCTGGAAGGTAGAATTACAACAACTGGTCTCCTGTTTCCTGAGCCGTACAGCTGGGGGCCGCGGGCTGCGAGGACCTGACTGTAGTGTTTGGGGCTCACCCTCTGGCTGTCTCCGCTTCTCTTGGCTGAAAAACAAACATTCTCCAGACACCGGCCAGTGTCTACCTGCTGCTATGTGCCAGGCTCGGCTCAGTTATAGGGCCGGTAGGGAGTCAGAACAGTCAGTAGCAACACAGCGATGCAGTGTACAGTGTACTGTGCTGTGACACCATATACTGACCCGCGCTGTCCTGCACCACTTCATACCGCTCTGTGATGTCTGTTATAGAGAGAAGGTTCACAGTTATCCTCACCTAATACAGTAATTGTTCCTCATGGAGTTAGGCAGCTGTATATACTATTAAAAATAAGAAAGACAAATATCACACCCCCGACGATCCAATTGGCTGGCTAGGCTGCAGCCTGGGGCGCAAGGCTTTGGGGGGGGGGGGGAGGGGGCAGCACAATGCTTCCGAAGAGCTGAACGCACCCCCGGGGACAGGACACGCCCCCAATGTGTGCGTTATATAAACAGACATCAAACAAATCAGTGCGGAGAGCTGACAATCTACAGGTAACCGCTCTAGGTCAGACTTCTGCAGGGAGAGATATCTCTTGTGCTTGGCACTGAGGGGGTTAACAATATAAGAGAACTGCGCAGACTGAAGGATAATAAGTTCATGGGGGGTTTGTACAGAAAACATCCTCCGTTGGGAAAGTCTCATTTTAAATCGATCCAACATACACAGACTGTTTCCAGACATATCTCACTGGTTTCCGTGCTTTATACAGTGCGTTAATAACACATAGCGCAGATCTTCTGTCCTCAGGAGGATATTCTCTAATGTTTGAGGCACTTCACCTATAGAGAAATCTGCTGACATACTCACCCCTGCTATATGACACAACATTTACTCGGGATGTGACTAAAGCAGTGATCCCACATAGAAAGTATGTCTTCATCTTTACATAGCAAGTTCATTCTAAGCATACATCTTTTTCTTAGCTATCCTCATTATCATGAGGATAGCTCCTTTTCAAAAGCTCTCCGATTGGCAAACAAAAACAGCTGCCAGGCACTGACACAGTCAGTCTGCTACACAGACACAGGCTCACAGCTCTCAGCAGGTCATGTGATTACAGGAGGGGGAGGAGAGGAAGTCACAGCGCAGACAAGAGTTAAAAGGGGTGTTCCAAAGCCTCTCTGCTGACTACACAATGTGTCATGTGACTGTGGTTGCCATGGTAGCCCCGAATCATAAACCATTATTAGCAGCCTGAAGAAAATAAACAAATCTTCCTATAGTCTTCCACAGGGATTTCTGTTAAAAAAACATGATTTTTGTTTTTGTGATATAGCTGCTTTAACTCTCCCAGCTCAGTATGACCCCTTTTCCACAATCAGTTACCTTTGTTGTACATGCCCTCCTGCGACTTCCCTAAGAACATTGCTCTACCTGTTTCCCACCTGTGCTTTACAGCCATGTGTTTACAATATCAGGCAGAACTGTTTATTTTTTGTTGTTCGGGAATACGACACAAAGCTGCTCTCTAGATACAAAACTCTGCCTGATGCTATAACGACATGTATGAAAACTACAGAGGGAACCCAGAAATATAAAACAAGGTAACTATTAATAATTGTATCAGGGCAAGTACACGTTAATAAATGAATGTATGGGAAGGCGGGAGACACCGTTAAGTGTGAGACAGACAGGAGACTTCGGTGTGAAGAAACTGATGTGTAGATTTGTAGCAGGAAACTATCTCCACCCGCGTGGAACAAAGACAAACTCCGGATTTGGAGAGAATTCAAAGACATTAAGATGCCAGTAAAGACCATCAGTATAAATCTTACGCTCTATTTCATTTACAAATGATCTGTGACCCAAATATATATGTTCAGTTGCGTCAGTCTACAGACAAGTGGAGTACAGTTAACATACCAAAAGTAATAAAAAAGGACTTTTATTATACAGTAGTTACAGGAGCTTGGGGGCAATATGGGGAAGACCTGGGGGCTTAGCAAAGAAGACCGAGCAGGAGGCTGTATGGAAAGTGTTAGAGGTCAACAGAATGCAGGTGAGAAGGGACAGTTCTCAGGATAATGTTCTATTCTGTGTCACTTTTTCAATGTGACAACCTGTACAGTACTACTTCTATGTATATACAAAACACACAGTACCACTTCTCTTATCCTATATATGTGCACAAACACACAGTACCACTTCTCTTATCCAGTATATGTGCACAAACACACAGTACAACTTCTCTTATCCTGTATATGTGCACAAACACACAGTACAACTTCTCTTATTCTCTATACTCAAATACACAGTACTGCTTCTCTTATTCTCTGTGTATACACAAATGCACAGTACCACTTCTCTTATTCTCTAGGTATACTCAAATACACAGTACTGCTTCTCTTATTCTCTGTGTATACACAAATGCACAGTACCACTTCTCTTATTCTCTAGGTATACTCAAATACACAGTACTGCTTCTCTTATTCTCTATACACAAATGCACAGTACCACTTGTCTTGTTCTATATGCTGCATGTAATTTTCAGAATATGTTCTTACTGTTGGTATGGCCACATGCACAGTACAATTTCTCCTTTACTGCACACAAAGGGGCTGATTTTGCAATATTTTGCAATATAATGCAATATCATGTAAACATGATATTGCATGCAGAGCAGATACTGCAGTATTACTGTGCACAGGTCCGGTTTACGCTGGGTGAAGACCCCCCCCCCCCTACTCTACATCTGGTTCTAAATATTACTCCCCCTCCCAGCACAAAATTGTTTTTCCAGGAGCAACTTTTGCACCCAGTAGTTGGAGCTGCTCCTATGTCTCTCCTTAGATGCTTTTCACGGTGCCAGTTCATTAGTGTATGAAACAACGTTCAGTACTACTACAATGCTCAGTACTACCGCCAAGGTTCTGTGTCTTGCGTGTAATTCTCACTATCTCCGGCCCCATCAGTACAGATACCCCTGATGTATAACGTTTAACGTTCCCCTGTTACAGCCCCGTTACACCCTCCACCAGCACAGGAAGGTGACACCACAACCACTGCACACATAATATGGGTGAGGTCATCTGACACCCGCCCCGTCCTGACCATTTATTACACCCATATATTAGAAGATAAAACACGAGCTTGCTGGAGATTTCCCCCCTCAGCTGTCATAACATGGACCCCTCCCTGAGGCGTCTCCATATCAGCCCCCTCCAATCTCAATAAGGTCTCATTAATGTGGGAGGGGGGCTTCCAGATTATCCATGGCAGCTGGCGGCCCCCAGCTTGTTCCCCTCCTGTCCTCTGACACTACGGGGGCAGATTTTCCAGCACTAGAAAAATGAATCAACGTGACCTAATATTGATTTTGGTTTGCAGTATCCGGCATCGCACCCGTGATTTATATCTAAGTTGTCTTCATGTTAGATTTATTCAATGACAGGATGTACTGTGGGCAGTACATCGCACGTATTACTCATGGCAGTGACCTGCGTTCCAGCTGCTGGGCAAAGGATAACCGAGTATGACGGCCAATCAGAGATCTGCTTCCATCGTCTCTCACTTAAGCAGCCAAATCTAATTGCTAATTGGTTAGTATAGGTTACAGCACATTTACAACTTGGTTAATACACTACGAGGAAAGGTCCATGGGCACCCTAATTGCTCCCCTCCACCCAAGGCACCACCATCTCCCTCCTCAGGCACTGCACCCCAACCCCCTACTCTCCACTTCCTACCTTATCCAGCAGGGCGTCTCCGTTGCCTCGGCGATAATTGTTTGGGGTGATAAATGATTGCCGATAAAAAGAAAACAAAAAAAACCTACTTATCGCCAGGATCAGGGGCCGCTTGTGATAAATCTACCACTTAATAAAATACTCTTCAAGAGACAAATCTCTTTAAATTCTACAGCAATTAATGCAATATCTTACCTCTCTGTATTACACAGTATTGTTTTATTACTGTGTTTGTTCCCAATTGTAAAGCGCTAGGGAATTTGCTGGCACTATATAAATAAATGTTGATGATGATGATGATGATATAAACATGTATGTAATTAACCCATTCAGTGGGGACTTGTCTGTGATGACACAAATTGAATAAAGGAGCCCGTCCACCTCCTTTCATCCCTCCCGTCCGCATTCCTAAGGTGAGTATAAGTATAAAAATGATAAATCAATGCCCCTCTTTGCACCTATGTGGAATAGGAATTACTTGCAGACTTGTCTAGTTTTTGAAAGTCCAAAACACAAGTGCGGGGGGGGGGGGGGGGGTGGTAGCAACAATGCGATTTTAATCATCACGGCCCCGCCCCTGATGATGGAGCGATTTGCATAGAATTACAACATCAAGGCACCGCCCACAATGCGGGATCCGGGAGGACAGCCTACTCTCCCAGGAGTTTCAGAGAACCACCTTGGACATTCTGGCAGAGTAGATAAGTTTGAATATCACACCTCCCAACTTGCAAGTCCCCTGAACTTCCACTGTTAGAGCTTTCATTATTTAGTAGCTATGTAATTCGTACAATTAAAAATAGGAATTTTAGAAATAGGACGGGGATCATTTTATTTCTTAGATTGTCTTCATTATATAGGGTGTTGAATGTGCTGTTATTGGATGCACATTTTGGGGGGGCACTTTGGCGCAAGTCGGCCATTGTGGGGCATTTAAGTGCAAAAAATGACTGGGCAACTAATCAACAATTACTATGTCTGCTTATCACTTGTTAGACTAGAAACGCAAGCATCCGATTGGCTGCCGTGGTTTAGTGTAATTTTAGTGTCATGGAGCCTGAGTTTGGAATAGACCTTGAAGCCCTGCTCCAGACAGACGTACCCCCAGAGAGGTGCGGAGTCTAACGGTAGAGAGGTATTCACCAGGGATCCCTGCAAGGACTTTGCGGCTCTCTAGCCGCAGGTCACGGTCCTCTAAGGGGTGAGATGGGAGAAGGACTGCTGTACGGTAAGGGCAGAGGTTCAGGTGAACGGCAGTGAACCAAACCGAGGTCCTTAGAAAGCGAATAGTTTGAGGACAGGACCGATGGTGAGGCACAAGGTTCTTGCAATAATACCACAGGTCTTGATCATGGAACAGGTAACACAGATACCGATGTGCAGACAGTAACCAGATAGAGCAGCGTCCTAACAAGTAAAGAGACCTGAAGATCGGGCACCTTGGTAGAGAAGCAGGTGCTTTAATTAGACAGAGCTGACAGGTAATTAGCCAATCAGGAGAATGCAGGAAGTTTTGAATAGACCAGGTGTGGACATGGTCAGCTCAGACCAGCAGTGAATGCAGGAAGTGAGAACCAAGGGGGACAGGTAAGAGCAGTGACCACAATGCAGGTTACCTGGTGCAATGTGTGACATTTAGCACCTAAATGCAATGTTAGTTACTGAGCCCATCTGGTTGAAATTAATTTGGACAAAGTAGTCTTAAGTGAAATTCCTAAGAGGGATTCATTGAATATCCTATGGGGTGTTTTATATTGGCATTTTTGGATGTTTGCCTTTACATTACCCTGACGGAGGCAGTCATAAATTATGATAAATACAAAATCGGATCTTCAGGGAGGTCAGTAGGCTGTTACTATTCTAGGATCAACGTCCTGGGGCCCCCACTTCTAGTTTGGGCAAAAATAAATATTAGGAAGAAGTAAGTTACTGTTTAATATATATCTGTGGAAGGCAATATACACCATGGGCCTTGCATCAATACGTCTCCATTAATTCTGTTCCACTTGGCTCTTGTACAATATTTTGGCACTTGCTAATTGCCTTTAATATATCCCATTAAATTCTAAATGTGAAATGTCTGCCTCAAACCGAGGAGGATGTGGATTACGCCGATCTGATGATCTCCGCACTTAAACGGCGTCAATTAACCTCTCTTCATTTTTCCTGTTGCCTCATAGACCATTTCCTGTTGTGCTTGTTGATATAAGCGGGGGAGGCGATTATCATGACATGAGGTTATTAAGAGAGACAGGTTCTTTATTATGTGTTTAAGGCTAATTTCAAGGGGAAAAAAAGCCAAGTTTGGCACAGAGCTGGGGGTACATTGAGGAAAGTGGGAATATTGAGTTTTTCAGGAAAATTCCAGGGCAGGATGGTGTTTACACACTAATGTGTATAATTCTGGGTGTAACGTATTTCTCAGGCCTCTTTTGCATCCAGTATCCAGAATGAGAGAAGTTGTACTGTGCAGTTGTCCACACTTACAGATACTAAGAATTACTTATAGTCTATGCCCCGTTTGCTCAGAACATACCCTCAGCTTCAATCATGGTGTAGCCAGGCCGCAGAGCAAAATTTGTCTGAGGGCGCAGCGATGCTGGTCTCCTCTCCTGCAATTCAGCCGGACGGTTAGTTCTATTCACACCTTAGGCCATAAATTGCAACATCCGTCCAAATCAACATCTCATTGGGATCTATCGGACGTTGATTGGGACTGGTACAACATTAAGTTGGACGATGATCACAATCTGACCGGTCATTAGCCACCAAATGTGCCAAATGGAATCTAGAGAATTTTACTCCATATGTCTGGCCAAATTGGACATGACCCCTCTGAGGTTGGATCAGGCGGTCGGTCTTCCCAGTTCCTGATGAGCGATCCCACTGTCCGACTAATCAGTACACTGAAAACCGAGCGTGATCATATCTGCCAACAGTCCTGATTTTACCAGGACAGTCCAGATTTCCAGATGCCAAATGGGGCAGGGCTTCCATAAAAGAGGGGTGTGGTTTCAATAAACATGGGTGTGGCATGGGAATATCAGGGAGTGGCCTGAATTGTCACGGTTTTCCAATAGTAAATGTTGGGTGGTATTCATAGTTACCAGTACTGGTGGGAACAGCACCTATGGCTATATGCTGTTTGTGCCAGAACAATTACTATTTTGCTGTTTTTTTCATAACAGTTATCGCTACATACGGTGGTGAAATTACCATATCCTGCTATATACTCAATGATACATCAGGGAGATCTGCATTGAGAGTCTAATCACCCCCCTAGGTGTCAGCTAAGTGGACACTGTCAGCACTTCCACGTCTCCCCTGGTCACCTGGGGAGTCACAGCAGCTGAAACATAGCACACAAGAGTCTGAGAGTCCATCACAAGTAATAATGTTACTTAAAAACATTGCATTTTGGTGCAAATTTGCACTCAACCATATCAACGAATTAGCTCCGTCCCCTCCCCAGAGCCCTTATCGCTGCTGCATGCAATTGTTTGTCCTGGGGCTCAGTAATTCGTCTCCCAACCAAAAAACACATTTTTGATCGGATGTAGCGCAAATTACTGCAATATTAGTAGAGAACTCTCGCTGCGTATTTCTTGCTGCAGAGCGGGACTTGGTCTATAAAATCGATTGATTAAAACGTTAATTTGCACATCCACAATTATCCTCTACAAAGAGAGAAGACGCGTGTTCATGTAAGCAGGTCTCGTGAGCTGGGTGTCAGCGGTCACATCATCCGTCTTCGTTGGAAGCCCAACAAGCGTCGGCGAGCCGACAGCGAGAGAAGTAACACACATGGTCTGAATAAATAAACCCACAGACACAGCATTAAAAAATAAACCTTATCCTAACACGTGTAATTGTTAACAGTGGAGACACGTCCTGGCCGGATGCCCATAAACATGTTTCAGATTGAATTAATCCACCACAACCCGATGTGAGTCTCGTCCTCGCCTTATTTCCAGGTTTGCGGCCTGGCCTGTAAAAATGGGACGCGATGCCAATTATTAATACAAGAGACGGGGAGGACGGAATTTGTTTTCCAGAAAAGAGACGTTAAGCCTTGGTGTAACCTGTTAGTATCGGAGAGGGCTGGGGTAACGTACTGTGGAGGAAAATGAAAATCAGGACAAACAAAGCCACACCCATAATCTGCCCATTTCGGGGGTTTAAGCGACTATGGGTGTGGCTTAGACAGTCCCATCTAAATCAGGCTTACTTGGAGGTACGTGTAACATGCAGAATCACAGAGGCACAGGACTGCCAGCATAGAGAGAAAGGCAATCGGCTTCATTCATCAAGGAATGTATCTGCCAATTTTGAGAGTATTGTCCGCAAAATCTATAACCGGACCATGCGCCAGTAAACACAGCTCTGCCCGCTCTGTGCTCCAGCACAAAGGACACTTTCTAGAACTTATGTTTTCAGGGGGTGAACGGGGCGTGGGAAACTCAAGAGTGCGCAGCAGCGTCTGAATTAAGCTTTGAGCTACAGGTCTAGTCTAAGTCCTGATCAGTAGTACTGACAGTCTCGTATGCATGCAGAATGCTAGAACATGTGTTTGCAATCACGAGCAGCTGTAAAAATGTATTTTAAGATCATCCTAATAATACTAATACTGTAGAAAATACAGTGGGATTCTCGTCACTTAAAAAGGACACAGTGAGATTGGGGGTTTTAAGGCAGCAATGTCGTTACCCGCCGCCTGTATAATGTAATCCAAGCGGCGGGTCCGGCCATTGCCGCTTTAAAACCGCCAGTCTCACTGTGTCCATTTTAAGTGACGAGAATCTCACTGCCTGTATTATCTACCGTCGCTATTTATAACAGCTGTGTCTTAGGCGTGCGGCTATGTTGTATGTCTTTTATATGGTAAGTCTCTATTTCCTCCTGGTCCCCCTTATAGTAATCAGCATTTTTTAGGTCGGTATTAATATGGTCTGAATTATTGCCACCGTAATAATGACTAATGAGTACCACCGATTATTAACAGGTGACATTTACAAAATTTTGTTTCTCTCTTTGTCCTTTTGAAAATGTATAATCCACATATGTATTAGATGTATCCTGCAGTGTTCTGTGTAGTACAACAGAGCGGACTTACACCCGAATTCATCACCGCACGTATCGTTACATCCGCTCCTGGGGAGTGCGCAGAGCTGATTTACGTGCGTAGCGCTCAGTATGCCGGCCGCGATGGATCAGGTATCAGTATGCCGGCCGCGATGGATCAGGTATCAGTATGCCGGCCGCGATGGATCGGCTATCAGTATGCCGGCCGCGATGGATCGGCTATCAGTATGCCGGCCGCGATGGATCGGCTATCAGTATGCCGGCCGCGATGGATCGGCTATCAGTATGCCGGCCGCGATGGAGCAGCTATCAGTATGCCGGCCGCGATGGATCGGGTAGGAGGCCAACAGTCGTCCGAGCGAGTCCTGGGAGATCCGTCAGTATAACACTACACACTCCTTTATTTTATTAATAGTCAGCTGTTATTTTAAGGGGTTAAATCCATTCTCCTCCAGACATATATTTTTAGCATCAGTCTGCCTGGATTTGGGCCGGTGCCCAGCGTCGCTCGCTTGGGTAAGCATGAACTGTTTTGGTTTGCAATCAAATGAAAACAAATGACGTCAGCCCATAAGCCCAGGGGATCCCTGTAGTGCTGCAGGACCCCTGAATTATGAGACAGAACGGCCGGTTACCCGGCAACATTCTCACAAACAGGCGCCGATGTGCAGGGTTGAGTCAGCAGGTTTGGGTGCTGGGGATTCAACCGAGAGGCTGTAACAAAACTGAGGTTTATGGCTTAAGATTTACAGCCTTGTTTCTGAAACCCTACAAACACCTGGTAACAAAGGTCTTCTCTCCCATCTACTACTGTTACCGCCGCTGGCGCCAAAGCACCAGACCGCGGGGAAAACAGAGCGTACGTGTTCTACAAGGCAGGAAAAATAACTGCAATGTTGGGAGAGCTTACAATCTAGTGGGCAGCACGGTGGCTCAGTGGTTAGCACTTCTGCCTCACAGCGCTGGGGTCATGAGTTCAATTCCTGACCATGGCCTTATCTGTGTGGAGTTTGTATGTTCTCCCTGTGTTTGCGAGGGTTTCCTCCGGGTGCTCCGGTTTCCTCCCACACTCCAAAAACATACTGGTAGATTAATTGGCTGCTATCAAAATTGACCCTAGTCTCTCCCTCTCTGTCTTTGTGTGTGAGTGTGTGTCTATATTAGGGAATTTAGACTGTAAGCTCCAATGGGGCAGGGACTGATGTGAATGAGTTCTCTGTACAGCGCTGCGGAATTAGTGGCGCTATATAAATAAATGATGATGATGATGATGATGAGTGGGTGCAACCATAACATCTATACAGGCTCAGGATATTAGATCAGTGGCCATATTTAAATGCCATTTCAGCCATCAAGTGGACGGGAAAGGCATTATTCCAGGAGAACTGTCTGCTCTCTTGAGAGCCCGGAAGGTCTGACCTTACTCTGGGACTCTCTCGGACATGATGGGACAGTAGGTGACTATGGTTAAGGTATGTTCTATGTCACATAAAGTGATTGGCGTGCAAGCTAAGGGCCGGTACACATTTGATCGCACACTTCTGTTTAATCTGGTATCCTGTACTCAGCCCGGACGAACGTTCTGCTCCAACTGCAGCCCGAACAGGACGGAGTCTTAGATAAGGATCATTGATCCCTACAGAGGAAAAGTGCCTACTATGCACACAGGAAGATTAACATGAAGGTTGATGATAGTGTTATAAACAGGAAAAAGTAGGACAATTTCTATCATGCTGGGCAATCCATAGAACAAAAAAGAACATACAAAAAACACATACAAGGCTTCTATGTTACACAGACCATGCATCAGTCAGTTGGGTGATTGAGCCCCAACGCGGCTTCGCATTTGTAAGGCCAAAGTTTGAGTGAGGTCATTGTTTGGCCAAATTTGACTTCAAATCTATTAATAAAGGAAATAAAATACATATATGGTGGCTGCGCGCCAGGGAACACATTATGGTTTCGTTTATAGACATAAAGTAACAATAACAAAGGCATCATCCTTTCAAAGGGGTCCTGAAATCCCCCTGACCCTCGTCCGCTAATCACAGTAGAAGGACCCACCCTTCAGCAAGGCATTCTGGGTAACAATGTGCACAAGAAGGTAGAGCACAAGTTATATTCTTTTAATTCAACTTGTACCAATGTTCTGCTGCCTCAAACTGATGTTGGACAAAACTCTTTAACTTTTAAATAAGAAGCAGATGTGATTTTCACCCAGATTGAAATGAGCACTGACCCAATGCTAATTAGTGCCAAGGCTGTGGTGCAGATTACACTTCCCCATAGTCAGGAGTAGCCACCTGCTGGTGGTAAGTAGGTATTACATCTAGCAGGGAGATTGGTGTCAACAGAAGGAAGGCTGCCCAGAGAATGGATCTCTCTCACTGCTATCTCACAGTCTGTTCTGGCTATTTAATTAGTCCTTCTTCTTCCATCTAAACCTGTCGTTCTCTTTCTTTAGACCAAAGAGCTGACTCTCTATGTTCTGTACCTCTCACGTCTCGCCTAGTTTACGGCCTGTAGTTTTGTAGTTCTTTCCTCTCATCTCTGTCTCACCCAGACGTCTTTTCTTAGTTCAACATATCTCACATACCCTCTGTTCTCTCTAACCCACTGGCGTTAATATTTAACTCCAGCAGAACGCACCAAGATGGGTCCAAAAATGGAAATCTCTGTTTCTGTGTCTCTAAATTCTCCCTCAGTTGTTACTCTCAGTTTCCTTTCAGTTATTTATGTTCTGCTCAGTGTTGTGTCTGTGTCGTCTCTCTCTCTCTCTCTCTCTCTCTCTCTCACAGTTCTCCCTCAGTTGTCATTCTCAGTTAACTCTCTCTCAGTTCTGTGCTCTGTGTCTCTCCCTCTCTCTCTCAGTTTCTCCTTTAGCCATCACTCCAGTTATTTATCTTCCTCTCAGTTATGTCTCAGTGCTCTCTGTGTCATTCTTCACTCAGTTGTCACTCAGTTACTTCTCTTCCTCTCTGAGCTGTCTCTCTTCCTCTCTGAGCTGTCTCTCTTTCTCTCAGTTGTCCCTAAGCTCTGTGTCTCCCACTTATTCTTCTTCCTCTCAGTTACGTGTTAGCGCCCTCTCTCATTCTGTCAGTTTAGCACTGTGTATCTCAGCTCTCTCTTTCCTTCTACTCTCAGATCTTGTCCTGGTAATAGAACCTTCAATACAAGAAGAGAGCTTTTATAAGTCTCATCTCCCCCCCCCCCCCCCCCCATCTAATCGGAGAGTATTCCAAGAAAGGATCTACCACGATTTCTGCTAAGGAGTTAAATCTCAAAACAAAAGTTTCATTATCCCAACAGATTTACTTATTACACTGACATATACATGTAAAAGTTTCAAGAACGTATCGGGACTGATTACTTGAGATAAATTTGTGGTCATGAGGGAATACCTTTCCCTACGCACAGCAGACTTCCTGCCTGTAATACAGCTGAGGAGCACTGGAATCAGCCACAGTTAACCACCTTTTGTAGAAAGTGTCAGAGAGCAGAACAATAGCTCACACCCAGCTGCACAGCAAATGTAAATATGAAGTGAAACATCTGAAGTTCTCTCAAGGGATGGAAACTTTTTCATATACATTTGTGAGTGTTATTAGAAGTTATATTTTATTAGGTAACTTGTATCTTAGGTTTTGAGGTTCTCATAGGTGCTTTGTCTTTTAGTTTCCTGACTCCAGTTTGGGTATCTTTTATTCTACTGTCTATTCATTATCCTATCTTCACATTCTGAATCCCTAATATACAGTACGTGAAAATCAGAGATAGAGACTAATCTCCTGTGTAACAGCTTCAAGTATATTTACATTTACCAATACTAAAATGAACTGAGAGACAGGCGATCACAACAAACCTGTAACGACCACACACATAACGGAAACAACTGGAGCACAAATCAGATGTTGTTTCAACTGTCTCAAAACAATTGGTCATAATTCCAGCAAATAGTTGAATGAGGCACCAGCACCAGGTGTCATGTACCTTCAGGGTCTACGTGAGCCTCACACTTACACCTTCAGAAATATGTGTTTATTTACTTATTAAATCTGCAACATTCCTGTGTATGGGATGTAAATGTCTTTCACACTTGTGATATCACAATATCACCAATTATTACAGGAGAAGGTCAGTGACTCAATGTTGCAGGTCTGCTGCTAAATAAGGTACAAAAGAAAATTATAACTACAGATAGATCACGGTTATTCCAAAGACACTTCTATAAATGCACCTAAGTGACATCAGATGCCGGTTGTGGTGCATAGTGACAACATTTAGTGAAGTGTCACAATATTTACACACAAACAGTAAATGTTGTAAGAATGGAATTATCCCAAATCATATGACACAGATAACCTGCAACCAATGGCAGCGCTGGATGGAGCAGAGAGTGGGATCAGTTTAGGTAAAATAACTTAGAGAAGAGATAAACTGAGGACAACACACACTGTATGTAACATTACATATACCAGATCAGAGACAGACACCAGGGGCTCTTCCTGGAACTACAAGTCCCAGCACAACCTGAAGGATCACATCTCTACAGATGTATGGGCTACAGACCGCTCACACTGATATATTATTAATGATTAACAAAGTGATTTTAGTGCATTGAAAGTTTTCAATCATTAATGTAACTATTAAATGTATCACTCTCTCCCTTCTACAAAGGGGCTTTATCTTCACTCAGTGAGGATGTGATTTGGGGAAGGGGGTTCAGCCAGCAGAGAGAGAACAGTTACATTATAACATTAATATACTCAGGGACAGAGGTTACCCCAATACATGGTCCTGTGCCCCCCTATAATATAATGAGCTGTAAGACAGAGACTCACACTCGTCCTTACCTGACATCTGCCCGGATCCTTCCTCCCAGGTGTCCTCTGCTCCGATACTGCCCAGTAATACAGCGACCAGCAGCGCCCCCAGCTGGCAGTGCCCCCGGGGGGCAGAACTTTCCTTGTCCACAGTCCTCATTTCTTGCGTGTAAATGATGCATTCAGCCCTGTGAGAGCCAGGATCTCGGGTGGGTGTTATTGTGCAGACTCCTGTGACCCAGTTATGTGGAGATGCCCCATTGCCCACCCATCAGCCCCCTCTATATGCTCTACCACACCCTTAATGTTACCAGCACCCCCTCTTGTGACCCTCCCTCATCCAGCTAGGTGGGGGGCATCATGCTGTAGATGTATTTTGGGGTCCCCTCCGGGTAAATGCCGCTTCCTCCTTAATATACAGTTACTGTTGGTAGTAGAAGGGGCAGTAAGGACGGAGCAGGAGCCCAGCACAGTGTCTGCACTGCAGCCCTAAGACCTCTGCAGCCCACTCACTGCACAGGACACGCCCACTGGGGGGCTCCGCCAGTCAGAGGATCCCGGGCTGACCCCCGTCTTCTGGTGGCTGCTCTGCAGGTGGGGTCTGAGCACCTGTGCAGGGGGTGTAATGTATGAGCCTGCAGGGTGTGTGTGTGATCTTACAAGGGGATGACTCCGCGCTGAGACCGGTGCAGGATAATCACTGTGATCAGTGTGAGTGTGTGATGGGCTCCATCAGAGGACACTGGGGCCCCTGAGTACTAACAGATGAGGGACACTGATGTACTACAACCCCCATCATGGATGGTTAGGATTGGGTTGCTTTATTATGGTATATACTCTACTTTCTTACATACTAATTGTTGAAGCCTACATAATAAAAATAGATAGTGACAATATATAGAGAAAGAGGATTAGTACAGTTTAGTAATAGGGGTGTGCATTGTGTGCAGAGATTACAGGGATTGGGGTGTGCATTGTGTGCAGAGATTACAGGGATTGGGGTGTGCGTTGTGTGCAGGGAGTACAGGGATTGGGGTGTGCGTTGTGTGCAGGGAGTATAGGGATTGGGGTGTGCGTTGTGTGCAGGGAGTATAGGGATTGGGGTGTGCGTTGTGTGCAGGGAGTATAGGGATTGGGGTGTGCATTGTGTGCAGAGATTACAGGGATTGGGGTGTGCATTGTGTGCAGAGATTACAGGGATTGGGGTGTGCGTTGTGTGCAGGGAGTACAGGGATTGGGGCGTGCGTTGTGTGCAGGGAGTATAGGGATTGGGGTGTGCGTTGTGTGCAGGGAGTATAGGGATTGGGGTGTGCGTTGTGTGCAGGGAGTATAGGGATTGGGGTGTGCGTTGTGTGCAGGGAGTACAGGGATTGGGGTGTGCATTGTGTGCAGAGATTACAGGGATTGGGGTGTACATTGTGTGCAGGGAGTACAGGGATTGGGGTGTGCTTTGTGTGCAGAGATTACAGGGATTGGGGTGTGCATTGTGTGCAGAGATTACAGGGATTGGGGTGTGCGTTGTGTGCAGGGAGTACAGGGATTGGGGTGTGCATTGTGTGTAGAGATTACAGGGATTGGGGTGTGCATTGTGTTCAGAGATTACAGGGATTGGGGTGTGCGTTGTGTGCAGGGAGTACAGGGATTGGGGTGTGCGTTGTGTGCAGGGAGTACAGGGATTGGGGTGTGCGTTGTGTGCAGAGATTACAGGGATTGGGGTGTGCAGAGATTACAGGGATTGGGGTGTGCGTTGTGTTCAGAGATTACAGAGATTGGGGTGTGCGTTGTGTGCAGAAATTACAGGGATTGGGGTGTGCGTTGTGTTCAGAGATTACAGGGATTGGGGTGTGCGTTGTGTTCAGAGATTACAGAGATTGGGGTGTGCGTTGTGTGCAGAAATTACAGGGATTGGGGTGTGCGTTGTGTTCAGAGATTACAGGGATTGGGGTGTGCGTTGTGTTCAGAGATTACAGGGATTGGGGTGTGCAGAGATTACAGGAATTGGGGTGTGTTTTGTGTGCAGAGATTACAGGAATTGGGGTGTGTTTTGTGTGCAGAGATTACAGGGATTGGGGTGTGCATTGTGTGCAGGGAGTACAGGGATTGGGGTGTGCGTTGTGTGCGGAGATTACAGGGATTGGGGTGTGCATTGTGTGCAGAGATTACAGGGATTGGGGTGTGCGTTGTGTGCAGGGAGTACAGGGATTGGGGTGTGCATTGTGTGCAGGGAGTACAGGGATTGGGGTGTGCGTTGTGTGCGGAGATTACAGGGATTGGGGTGTGCATTGTGTGCAGAGATTACAGGGATTGGGGTGTGCGTTGTGTGCAGGGAGTACAGGGATTGGGGTGTGTATTGTGTGCAGAGATTACAGGGATTGGGGTGTGCGTTGTGTGCAGGGAGTATAGGGATTGGGGTGTGCGTTGTGTGCAGGGAGTACAGGGATTGGGGTGTGCGTTGTGTGCAGAGATTACAGGGATTGGGGTGTACATTGTGTGCAGGGAGTATAGGGATTGGGGTGTGCGTTGTGTGCAGGGAGTATAGGGATTGGGGTGTGCGTTGTGTGCAGGGAGTAGGGTGTGCTTTGTGTGCAGAGATTACAGGGATTGGGGTGTGCATTGTGTGCAGAGATTACAGGGATTGGGGTGTGCGTTGTGTGCAGGGAGTACAGGGATTGGGGTGTGCGTTGTGTGCAGGGAGTACAGGGATTGGGGTGTGCGTTGTGTGCAGGGATTACAGGGATTGGGGTGTGCGTTGTGTGCAGAGATTACAGGGATTGGGGTGTGCATTGTGTGCAGAGATTACAGGGATTGGGGTGTGCGTTGTGTGCAGGGAGTACAGGGATTGGGGTGTGCGTTGTGTGCAGAGATTACAGGGATTGGGGTGTGCGTTGTGTTCAGAGATTACAGAGATTGGGGTGTGCGTTGTGTGCAGAAATTACAGGGATTGGGGTGTGTGTTGTGTTCAGAGATTACAGGGATTGGGGTGTGCGTTGTGTTCAGAGATTACAGGGATTGGGGTGTGCAGAGATTACAGGAATTGGGGTGTGTTTTGTGTGCAGAGATTAAAGGAATTATGGTGTGTTTTGTGTGCAGAGATTGCAGGGATTGGGGTGTGCATTGTGTGTAGGGAGTACAGGGATTGGGGTGTGCAGAGATTACAGGGATTGGGGTGTGCGTTGTGTGCGGAGATTACAGGGATTGGGGTGTGCATTGTGTGCAGGGAGTATAGGGATTGGGGTGTGCGTTGTATGCAGGGAGTACAGGGATTGGGGTGTGCAGAGATTACAGGGATTGGGGTGTACATTGTGTGTAGAGATTACAGGGATTGGGGTGTGCGTTGTGTGCAGGGAGTATAGGGATTGGGGTGTGCGTTGTGTGCAGAGATTACAGGGATTGGGGTGTGCATTGTGTGCAGAGATTACAGGGATTGGGGTGTGCGTTGTGTGCAGGGAGTATAGGGATTGGGGTGTGCGTTGTGTGCAGGGAGTATAGGGATTGGGGTGTGCGTTGTGTGCAGGGAGTACAGGGATTGGGGTGTGCGTTGTGTGCAGAGATTACAGGGATTGGGGTGTGCATTGTGTGCAGAGATTACAGGGATTAGGGTGTGCGTTGTGTGCAGGGAGTACAGGGATTGGGGTGTACGTTGTATGCAGGGAGTACAGGGATTGGGGTGTGCAGAGATTACAGGGATTGGGGTGTACATTGTGTGTAGAGATTACAGGGATTGGGGTGTGCGTTGTGTGCAGGGAGTATAGGGATTGGGGTGTGCGTTGTGTGCAGAGATTACAGGGATTGGGGTGTGCATTGTGTGCAGGGAGTATAGGGATTGGGGTGTGCGTTGTATGCAGGGAGTACAGGGATTGGGGTGTGCAGAGATTACAGGGATTGGGGTGTACATTGTGTGTAGAGATTACAGGGATTGGGGTGTGCGTTGTGTGCAGGGAGTATAGGGATTGGGGTGTGCGTTGTGTGCAGGGAGTATAGGGATTGGGGTGTGCGTTGTGTGCAGGGAGTATAGGGATTGGGGTGTGCGTTGTGTGCAGGGAGTACAGGGATTGGGGTGTGCGTTGTGTGCAGAGATTACAGGGATTGGGGTGTACATTGTGTGCAAGGAGTATAGGGATTGGGGTGTGCGTTGTGTGCAGGGAGTATAGGGATTGGGGTGTGCGTTGTGTGCAGGGAGTATAGGGATTGGGGTGTGCGTTGTGTGCAGGGAGTATAGGGATTGGGGTGTGCGTTGTGTGCAGGGAGTACAGGGATTGGGGTGTGCGTTGTGTGCAGAGATTACAGGGATTGGGGTGTACATTGTGTGCAAGGAGTATAGGGATTGGGGTGTGCGTTGTGTGCAGGGAGTATAGGGATTGGGGTGTGCGTTGTGTGCAGAGATTACAGGAATTGGGGTGTGTTTTGTGTGCAGAGATTACAGGGATTGGGGTGTGCGTTGTATGCAGGGAGTACAGGGATTGGGGTGTGCAGAGATTACAGGGATTGGGGTGTGCGTTGTGTGCAGGGAGTATAGGGATTGGGGTGTGCGTTGTGTGCAGGGAGTATAGGGATTGGGGTGTGCGTTGTGTGCAGGGATTATAGGGATTGGGGTGTGCATTGTGTGCAGGGAGTATAGGGATTGGGGTGTGCGTTGTGTGCAGGGAGTATAGGGATTGGGGTGTGCGTTGTGTGCAGGGATTATAGGGATTGGGGTGTGCGTTGTGTGCAGGGAGTATAGGGATTGGGGTGTGCATTGTGTGCAGGGATTATAGGGATTGGGGTGTGCATTGTGTGCAGGGAGTATAGGGATTGGGGTGTGCGTTGTGTGCAGGGAGTATAGGGATTGGGGTGTGCGTTGTGTGCAGGGATTATAGGGATTGGGGTGTGCGTTGTGTGCAGGGAGTATAGGGATTGGGGTGTGCGTTGTGTGCAGGGAGTACAGGGATTGGGGTGTGCGTTGTGTGCAGGGATTATAGGGATTGGGGTGTGCATTGTGTGCAGGGAGTACAGGGATTGGGGTGTGCGTTGTGTGCAGGGAGTATAGGGATTGGGGTGTGCGTTGTGTGCAGGGATTATAGGGATTGGGGTGTGCGTTGTGTGCAGGGAGTATAGGGATTGGGGTGTGCGTTGTGTGCAGGGAGTATAGGGATTGGGGTGTGCGTTGTGTGCAGGGATTATAGGGATTGGGGTGTGCGTTGTGTGCAGGGAGTATAGGGATTGGGGTGTGCGTTGTGTGCAGGTAGTACAGGGATTGGGGTGTGCGTTGTGTGCAGGGAGTACAGGGATTGGGGTGTGCATTGTGTGCAGAGATTACAGGGATTGGGGTGTGCATTTTGTGCAGGGAGTACAGGGATTGGGGTGTGCAGAGATTACAGGAATTGGGGTGTGTTTTGTGTGCAGAGATTACAGGGATTGGGGTGTGCGTTGTATGCAGGGAGTACAGGGATTGGGGTGTGCAGAGATTACAGGGATTGGGGTGTGCGTTGTGTGCAGGGAGTATAGGGATTGGGGTGTGCGTTGTGTGCAGGGAGTATAGGGATTGGGGTGTGCGTTGTGTGCAGAGATTACAGGGATTGGGGTGTGCATTGTGTGCAGGGAGTATAGGGATTGGGGTGTGCGTTGTATGCAGGGAGTACAGGGATTGGGGTGTGCAGAGATTACAGGGATTGGGGTGTACATTGTGTGTAGAGATTACAGGGATTGGGGTGTGCGTTGTGTGCAGGGAGTATAGGGATTGGGGTGTGCGTTGTGTGCAGGGAGTATAGGGATTGGGGTGTGCGTTGTGTGCAGGGAGTACAGGGATTGGGGTGTGCGTTGTGTGCAGAGATTACAGGGATTGGGGTGTACATTGTGTGCAAGGAGTATAGGGATTGGGGTGTGCGTTGTGTGCAGGGAGTATAGGGATTGGGGTGTGCGTTGTGTGCAGGGAGTATAGGGATTGGGGTGTGCGTTGTGTGCAGGGAGTATAGGGATTGGGGTGTGCGTTGTGTGCAGGGAGTATAGGGATTGGGGTGTGCGTTGTGTGCAGGGAGTACAGGGATTGGGGTGTGCGTTGTGTGCAGAGATTACAGGGATTGGGGTGTACATTGTGTGCAAGGAGTATAGGGATTGGGGTGTGCGTTGTGTGCAGGGAGTATAGGGATTGGGGTGTGCGTTGTGTGCAGAGATTACAGGAATTGGGGTGTGTTTTGTGTGCAGAGATTACAGGGATTGGGGTGTGCGTTGTATGCAGGGAGTACAGGGATTGGGGTGTGCAGAGATTACAGGGATTGGGGTGTGCGTTGTGTGCAGGGAGTATAGGGATTGGGGTGTGCGTTGTGTGCAGGGAGTATAGGGATTGGGGTGTGCGTTGTGTGCAGGGATTATAGGGATTGGGGTGTGCATTGTGTGCATGGAGTATAGGGATTGGGGTGTGCGTTGTGTGCAGGGAGTATAGGGATTGGGGTGTGCGTTGTGTGCAGGGATTATAGGGATTGGGGTGTGCGTTGTGTGCAGGGAGTATAGGGATTGGGGTGTGCATTGTGTGCAGGGATTATAGGGATTGGGGTGTGCATTGTGTGCAGGGAGTATAGGGATTGGGGTGTGCGTTGTGTGCAGGGAGTATAGGGATTGGGGTGTGCGTTGTGTGCAGGGATTATAGGGATTGGGGTGTGCGTTGTGTGCAGGGAGTATAGGGATTGGGGTGTGCGTTGTGTGCAGGGAGTACAGGGATTGGGGTGTGCGTTGTGTGCAGGGATTATAGGGATTGGGGTGTGCATTGTGTGCAGGGAGTACAGGGATTGGGGTGTGCGTTGTGTGCAGGGAGTATAGGGATTGGGGTGTGCGTTGTGTGCAGGGATTATAGGGATTGGGGTGTGCGTTGTGTGCAGGGAGTATAGGGATTGGGGTGTGCGTTGTGTGCAGGGAGTATAGGGATTGGGGTGTGCGTTGTGTGCAGGGATTATAGGGATTGGGGTGTGCGTTGTGTGCAGGGAGTATAGGGATTGGGGTGTGCGTTGTGTGCAGGTAGTACAGGGATTGGGGTGTGCGTTGTGTGCAGGGAGTACAGGGATTGGGGTGTGCATTGTGTGCAGAGATTACAGGGATTGGGGTGTGCATTTTGTGCAGGGAGTACAGGGATTGGGGTGTGCAGAGATTACAGGAATTGGGGTGTGTTTTGTGTGCAGAGATTACAGGGATTGGGGTGTGCGTTGTATGCAGGGAGTACAGGGATTGGGGTGTGCAGAGATTACAGGGATTGGGGTGTGCGTTGTGTGCAGGGAGTATAGGGATTGGGGTGTGCGTTGTGTGCAGGGAGTATAGGGATTGGGGTGTGCGTTGTGTGCAGGGATTATAGGGATTGGGGTGTGCATTGTGTGCAGGGAGTATAGGGATTGGGGTGTGCGTTGTGTGCAGGGAGTATAGGGATTGGGGTGTGCGTTGTGTGCAGGGATTATAGGGATTGGGGTGTGCGTTGTGTGCAGGGAGTATAGGGATTGGGGTGTGCATTGTGTGCAGGGATTATAGGGATTGGGGTGTGCATTGTGTGCAGGGAGTATAGGGATTGGGGTGTGCGTTGTGTGCAGGGAGTATAGGGATTGGGGTGTGCGTTGTGTGCAGGGATTATAGGGATTGGGGTGTGCGTTGTGTGCAGGGAGTATAGGGATTGGGGTGTGCGTTGTGTGCAGGGAGTACAGGGATTGGGGTGTGCGTTGTGTGCAGGGATTATAGGGATTGGGGTGTGCGTTGTGTGCAGGGAGTACAGGGATTGGGGTGTGCGTTGTGTGCAGGGAGTATAGGGATTGGGGTGTGCGTTGTGTGCAGGGAGTATAGGGATTGGGGTGTGCGTTGTGTGCAGGGAGTATAGGGATTGGGGTGTGCGTTGTGTGCAGGGAGTATAGGGATTGGGGTGTGCGTTGTGTGCAGGGAGTATAGGGATTGGGGTGTGCGTTGTGTGCAGGGAGTATAGGGATTGGGGTGTGCGTTGTATGCAGGGAGTACAGGGATTGGGGTGTGCAGAGATTACAGGGATTGGGGTGTGCGTTGTGTGCAGGGAGTATAGGGATTGGGGTGTGTGTTGTGTGCAGGGAGTATAGGGATTGGGGTGTGCGTTGTGTGCAGGGATTATAGGGATTGGGGTGTGCATTGTGTGCAGGGAGTATAGGGATTGGGGTGTGCGTTGTGTGCAGGGAGTATAGGGATTTGGGTGTGCGTTGTGTGCAGGGATTATAGGGATTGGGGTGTGCATTGTGTGCAGGGAGTATAGGGATTGGGGTGTGCGTTGTGTGCAGGGAGTATAGGGATTGGGGTGTGCGTTGTGTGCAGGGAGTATAGGGATTGGGGTGTGCGTTGTGTGCAGGGAGTATAGGGATTGGGGTGTGCGTTGTGTGCAGGGAGTATAGGGATTGGGGTGTGCGTTGTGTGCAGGGAGTATAGGGATTGGGGTGTGCGTTGTGTGCAGGGAGTACAGGGATTGGGGTGTGCGTTGTGTGCAGGGAGTACAGGGATTGGGGTGTGCGTTGTGTGCAGAGATTACAGGGATTGGGGTGTGCGTTGTGTGCAGAGATTACAGGGATTGGGGTGTGCATTGTGTGCAGAGATTACAGGGATTGGGGTGTGCGTTGTGTGCAGGGAGTACAGGGATTGGGGTGTGCGTTGTGTGCAGAGATTACAGGGATTGGGGTGTGCGTTGTGTTCAGAGATTACAGAGATTGGGGTGTGCGTTGTGTGCAGAAATTACAGGGATTGGGGTGTGCGTTGTGTTCAGAGATTACAGGGATTGGGGTGTGCGTTGTGTTCAGAGATTACAGGGATTGGGGTGTGCAGAGATTACAGGAATTGGGGTGTGTTTTGTGTGCAGAGATTAAAGGAATTATGGTGTGTTTTGTGTGCAGAGATTACAGGGATTGGGGTGTGCATTGTGTGTAGGGAGTACAGGGATTGGGGTGTGCAGAGATTACAGGGATTGGGGTGTGCGTTGTGTGCGGAGATTACAGGGATTGGGGTGTGCATTGTGTGCAGGGAGTATAGGGATTGGGGTGTGCGTTGTATGCAGGGAGTACAGGGATTGGGGTGTGCAGAGATTACAGGGATTGGGGTGTACATTGTGTGTAGAGATTACAGGGATTGGGGTGTGCGTTGTGTGCAGGGAGTATAGGGATTGGGGTGTGCGTTGTGTGCAGAGATTACAGGGATTGGGGTGTGCATTGTGTGCAGAGATTACAGGGATTGGGGTGTGCGTTGTGTGCAGGGAGTATAGGGATTGGGGTGTGCGTTGTGTGCAGGGAGTATAGGGATTGGGGTGTGCGTTGTGTGCAGGGAGTACAGGGATTGGGGTGTGCGTTGTGTGCAGAGATTACAGGGATTGGGGTGTGCATTGTGTGCAGAGATTACAGGGATTAGGGTGTGCGTTGTGTGCAGGGAGTACAGGGATTGGGGTGTACGTTGTATGCAGGGAGTACAGGGATTGGGGTGTGCAGAGATTACAGGGATTGGGGTGTACATTGTGTGTAGAGATTACAGGGATTGGGGTGTGCGTTGTGTGCAGGGAGTATAGGGATTGGGGTGTGCGTTGTGTGCAGAGATTACAGGGATTGGGGTGTGCATTGTGTGCAGGGAGTATAGGGATTGGGGTGTGCGTTGTATGCAGGGAGTACAGGGATTGGGGTGTGCAGAGATTACAGGGATTGGGGTGTACATTGTGTGTAGAGATTACAGGGATTGGGGTGTGCGTTGTGTGCAGGGAGTATAGGGATTGGGGTGTGCGTTGTGTGCAGGGAGTATAGGGATTGGGGTGTGCGTTGTGTGCAGGGAGTATAGGGATTGGGGTGTGCGTTGTGTGCAGGGAGTACAGGGATTGGGGTGTGCGTTGTGTGCAGAGATTACAGGGATTGGGGTGTACATTGTGTGCAAGGAGTATAGGGATTGGGGTGTGCGTTGTGTGCAGGGAGTATAGGGATTGGGGTGTGCGTTGTGTGCAGGGAGTATAGGGATTGGGGTGTGCGTTGTGTGCAGGGAGTATAGGGATTGGGGTGTGCGTTGTGTGCAGGGAGTACAGGGATTGGGGTGTGCGTTGTGTGCAGAGATTACAGGGATTGGGGTGTACATTGTGTGCAAGGAGTATAGGGATTGGGGTGTGCGTTGTGTGCAGGGAGTATAGGGATTGGGGTGTGCGTTGTGTGCAGGGAGTACAGGGATTGGGGTGTGCTTTGTGTGCAGAGATTACAGGGATTGGGGTGTGCATTGTGTGCAGAGATTACAGGGATTGGGGTGTGCATTGTGTGTAGAGATTACAGGGATTGGGGTGTGCATTGTGTTCAGAGATTACAGGGATTGGGGTGTGCGTTGTGTGCAGGGAGTACAGGGATTGGGGTGTGCGTTGTGTGCAGGGAGTACAGGGATTGGGGTGTGCGTTGTGTGCAGAGATTACAGGGATTGGGGTGTGCATTGTGTGCAGGGAGTACAGGGATTGGGGTGTGCAGAGATTACAGGAATTGGGGTGTGTTTTGTGTGCAGAGATTACAGGGATTGGGGTGTGCGTTGTATGCAGGGAGTACAGGGATTGGGGTGTGCAGAGATTACAGGGATTGGGGTGTGCGTTGTGTGCAGGGAGTATAGGGATTGGGGTGTGCGTTGTGTGCAGGGAGTATAGGGATTGGGGTGTGCGTTGTGTGCAGGGATTATAGGGATTGGGGTGTGCATTGTGTGCAGGGAGTATAGGGATTGGGGTGTGCGTTGTGTGCAGGGAGTATAGGGATTGGGGTGTGCGTTGTGTGCAGGGATTATAGGGATTGGGGTGTGCGTTGTGTGCAGGGAGTATAGGGATTGGGGTGTGCATTGTGTGCAGGGATTATAGGGATTGGGGTGTGCATTGTGTGCAGGGAGTATAGGGATTGGGGTGTGCGTTGTGTGCAGGGAGTATAGGGATTGGGGTGTGCGTTGTGTGCAGGGATTATAGGGATTGGGGTGTGCGTTGTGTGCAGGGAGTATAGGGATTGGGGTGTGCGTTGTGTGCAGGGAGTACAGGGATTGGGGTGTGCGTTGTGTGCAGGGATTATAGGGATTGGGGTGTGCATTGTGTGCAGGGAGTACAGGGATTGGGGTGTGCGTTGTGTGCAGGGAGTATAGGGATTGGGGTGTGCGTTGTGTGCAGGAATTATAGGGATTGGGGTGTGCGTTGTGTGCAGGGAGTATAGGGATTGGGGTGTGCGTTGTGTGCAGGGAGTATAGGGATTGGGGTGTGCGTTGTGTGCAGGGATTATAGGGATTGGGGTGTGCGTTGTGTGCAGGGAGTATAGGGATTGGGGTGTGCGTTGTGTGCAGGTAGTACAGGGATTGGGGTGTGCGTTGTGTGCAGGGAGTACAGGGATTGGGGTGTGCATTGTGTGCAGAGATTACAGGGATTGGGGTGTGCATTTTGTGCAGGGAGTACAGGGATTGGGGTGTGCAGAGATTACAGGAATTGGGGTGTGTTTTGTGTGCAGAGATTACAGGGATTGGGGTGTGCGTTGTATGCAGGGAGTACAGGGATTGGGGTGTGCAGAGATTACAGGGATTGGGGTGTGCGTTGTGTGCAGGGAGTATAGGGATTGGGGTGTGCGTTGTGTGCAGGGATTATAGGGATTGGGGTGTGCATTGTGTGCAGGGAGTATAGGGATTGGGGTGTGCGTTGTGTGCAGGGAGTATAGGGATTGGGGTGTGCGTTGTGTGCAGGGATTATAGGGATTGGGGTGTGCGTTGTGTGCAGGGAGTATAGGGATTGGGGTGTGCATTGTGTGCAGGGATTATAGGGATTGGGGTGTGCATTGTGTGCAGGGAGTATAGGGATTGGGGTGTGCGTTGTGTGCAGGGAGTATAGGGATTGGGGTGTGCGTTGTGTGCAGGGATTATAGGGATTGGGGTGTGCGTTGTGTGCAGGGAGTATAGGGATTGGGGTGTGCGTTGTGTGCAGGGAGTACAGGGATTGGGGTGTGCGTTGTGTGCAGGGATTATAGGGATTGGGGTGTGCATTGTGTGCAGGGAGTACAGGGATTGGGGTGTGCGTTGTGTGCAGGGAGTATAGGGATTGGGGTGTGCGTTGTGTGCAGGGAGTATAGGGATTGGGGTGTGCGTTGTGTGCAGGGAGTATAGGGATTGGGGTGTGCGTTGTGTGCAGGGAGTATAGGGATTGGGGTGTGCGTTGTGTGCAGGGAGTATAGGGATTGGGGTGTGCGTTGTGTGCAGGGAGTATAGGGATTGGGGTGTGCGTTGTATGCAGGGAGTACAGGGATTGGGGTGTGCAGAGATTACAGGGATTGGGGTGTGCGTTGTGTGCAGGGAGTATAGGGATTGGGGTGTGCGTTGTGTGCAGGGAGTATAGGGATTGGGGTGTGCGTTGTGTGCAGGGATTATAGGGATTGGGGTGTGCATTGTGTGCAGGGAGTATAGGGATTGGGGTGTGCGTTGTGTGCAGGGAGTATAGGGATTTGGGTGTGCGTTGTGTGCAGGGATTATAGGGATTGGGGTGTGCATTGTGTGCAGGGAGTATAGGGATTGGGGTGTGCGTTGTGTGCAGGGAGTATAGGGATTGGGGTGTGCGTTGTGTGCAGGGAGTATAGGGATTGGGGTGTGCGTTGTGTGCAGGGAGTATAGGGATTGGGGTGTGCGTTGTGTGCAGGGAGTATAGGGATTGGGGTGTGCGTTGTGTGCAGGGAGTATAGGGATTGGGGTGTGCGTTGTGTGCAGGGAGTACAGGGATTGGGGTGTGCGTTGTGTGCAGGGAGTACAGGGATTGGGGTGTGCGTTGTGTGCAGAGATTACAGGGATTGGGGTGTGCGTTGTGTGCAGAGATTACAGGGATTGGGGTGTGCATTGTGTGCAGAGATTACAGGGATTGGGGTGTGCGTTGTGTGCAGGGAGTACAGGGATTGGGGTGTGCGTTGTGTGCAGAGATTACAGGGATTGGGGTGTGCGTTGTGTTCAGAGATTACAGAGATTGGGGTGTGCGTTGTGTGCAGAAATTACAGGGATTGGGGTGTGCGTTGTGTTCAGAGATTACAGGGATTGGGGTGTGCGTTGTGTTCAGAGATTACAGGGATTGGGGTGTGCAGAGATTACAGGAATTGGGGTGTGTTTTGTGTGCAGAGATTAAAGGAATTATGGTGTGTTTTGTGTGCAGAGATTACAGGGATTGGGGTGTGCATTGTGTGTAGGGAGTACAGGGATTGGGGTGTGCAGAGATTACAGGGATTGGGGTGTGCGTTGTGTGCGGAGATTACAGGGATTGGGGTGTGCATTGTGTGCAGGGAGTATAGGGATTGGGGTGTGCGTTGTATGCAGGGAGTACAGGGATTGGGGTGTGCAGAGATTACAGGGATTGGGGTGTACATTGTGTGTAGAGATTACAGGGATTGGGGTGTGCGTTGTGTGCAGGGAGTATAGGGATTGGGGTGTGCGTTGTGTGCAGAGATTACAGGGATTGGGGTGTGCATTGTGTGCAGAGATTACAGGGATTGGGGTGTGCGTTGTGTGCAGGGAGTATAGGGATTGGGGTGTGCGTTGTGTGCAGGGAGTATAGGGATTGGGGTGTGCGTTGTGTGCAGGGAGTACAGGGATTGGGGTGTGCGTTGTGTGCAGAGATTACAGGGATTGGGGTGTGCATTGTGTGCAGAGATTACAGGGATTAGGGTGTGCGTTGTGTGCAGGGAGTACAGGGATTGGGGTGTACGTTGTATGCAGGGAGTACAGGGATTGGGGTGTGCAGAGATTACAGGGATTGGGGTGTACATTGTGTGTAGAGATTACAGGGATTGGGGTGTGCGTTGTGTGCAGGGAGTATAGGGATTGGGGTGTGCGTTGTGTGCAGAGATTACAGGGATTGGGGTGTGCATTGTGTGCAGGGAGTATAGGGATTGGGGTGTGCGTTGTATGCAGGGAGTACAGGGATTGGGGTGTGCAGAGATTACAGGGATTGGGGTGTACATTGTGTGTAGAGATTACAGGGATTGGGGTGTGCGTTGTGTGCAGGGAGTATAGGGATTGGGGTGTGCGTTGTGTGCAGGGAGTATAGGGATTGGGGTGTGCGTTGTGTGCAGGGAGTATAGGGATTGGGGTGTGCGTTGTGTGCAGGGAGTACAGGGATTGGGGTGTGCGTTGTGTGCAGAGATTACAGGGATTGGGGTGTACATTGTGTGCAAGGAGTATAGGGATTGGGGTGTGCGTTGTGTGCAGGGAGTATAGGGATTGGGGTGTGCGTTGTGTGCAGGGAGTATAGGGATTGGGGTGTGCGTTGTGTGCAGGGAGTATAGGGATTGGGGTGTGCGTTGTGTGCAGGGAGTACAGGGATTGGGGTGTGCGTTGTGTGCAGAGATTACAGGGATTGGGGTGTACATTGTGTGCAAGGAGTATAGGGATTGGGGTGTGCGTTGTGTGCAGGGAGTATAGGGATTGGGGTGTGCGTTGTGTGCAGGGAGTACAGGGATTGGGGTGTGCTTTGTGTGCAGAGATTACAGGGATTGGGGTGTGCATTGTGTGCAGAGATTACAGGGATTGGGGTGTGCATTGTGTGTAGAGATTACAGGGATTGGGGTGTGCATTGTGTTCAGAGATTACAGGGATTGGGGTGTGCGTTGTGTGCAGGGAGTACAGGGATTGGGGTGTGCGTTGTGTGCAGGGAGTACAGGGATTGGGGTGTGCGTTGTGTGCAGAGATTACAGGGATTGGGGTGTGCATTGTGTGCAGGGAGTACAGGGATTGGGGTGTGCAGAGATTACAGGAATTGGGGTGTGTTTTGTGTGCAGAGATTACAGGGATTGGGGTGTGCGTTGTATGCAGGGAGTACAGGGATTGGGGTGTGCAGAGATTACAGGGATTGGGGTGTGCGTTGTGTGCAGGGAGTATAGGGATTGGGGTGTGCGTTGTGTGCAGGGAGTATAGGGATTGGGGTGTGCGTTGTGTGCAGGGATTATAGGGATTGGGGTGTGCATTGTGTGCAGGGAGTATAGGGATTGGGGTGTGCGTTGTGTGCAGGGAGTATAGGGATTGGGGTGTGCGTTGTGTGCAGGGATTATAGGGATTGGGGTGTGCGTTGTGTGCAGGGAGTATAGGGATTGGGGTGTGCATTGTGTGCAGGGATTATAGGGATTGGGGTGTGCATTGTGTGCAGGGAGTATAGGGATTGGGGTGTGCGTTGTGTGCAGGGAGTATAGGGATTGGGGTGTGCATTGTGTGCAGGGATTATAGGGATTGGGGTGTGCGTTGTGTGCAGGGAGTATAGGGATTGGGGTGTGCGTTGTGTGCAGGGAGTACAGGGATTGGGGTGTGCGTTGTGTGCAGGGATTATAGGGATTGGGGTGTGCATTGTGTGCAGGGAGTACAGGGATTGGGGTGTGCGTTGTGTGCAGGGAGTATAGGGATTGGGGTGTGCGTTGTGTGCAGGGATTATAGGGATTGGGGTGTGCGTTGTGTGCAGGGAGTATAGGGATTGGGGTGTGCGTTGTGTGCAGGGAGTATAGGGATTGGGGTGTGCGTTGTGTGCAGGGATTATAGGGATTGGGGTGTGCGTTGTGTGCAGGGAGTATAGGGATTGGGGTGTGCGTTGTGTGCAGGTAGTACAGGGATTGGGGTGTGCGTTGTGTGCAGGGAGTACAGGGATTGGGGTGTGCATTGTGTGCAGAGATTACAGGGATTGGGGTGTGCATTGTGTGCAGGGAGTACAGGGATTGGGGTGTGCAGAGATTACAGGAATTGGGGTGTGTTTTGTGTGCAGAGATTACAGGGATTGGGGTGTGCGTTGTATGCAGGGAGTACAGGGATTGGGGTGTGCAGAGATTACAGGGATTGGGGTGTGCGTTGTGTGCAGGGAGTATAGGGATTGGGGTGTGCGTTGTGTGCAGGGAGTATAGGGATTGGGGTGTGCGTTGTGTGCAGGGATTATAGGGGTTGGGGTGTGCATTGTGTGCAGGGAGTATAGGGATTGGGGTGTGCGTTGTGTGCAGGGAGTATAGGGATTGGGGTGTGCGTTGTGTGCAGGGATTATAGGGATTGGGGTGTGCGTTGTGTGCAGGGAGTATAGGGATTGGGGTGTGCATTGTGTGCAGGGATTATAGGGATTGGGGTGTGCATTGTGTGCAGGGAGTATAGGGATTGGGGTGTGCGTTGTGTGCAGGGAGTATAGGGATTGGGGTGTGCGTTGTGTGCAGGGATTATAGGGATTGGGGTGTGCGTTGTGTGCAGGGAGTATAGGGATTGGGGTGTGCGTTGTGTGCAGGGAGTACAGGGATTGGGGTGTGCGTTGTGTGCAGGGATTATAGGGATTGGGGTGTGCATTGTGTGCAGGGAGTACAGGGATTGGGGTGTGCGTTGTGTGCAGGGAGTATAGGGATTGGGGTGTGCGTTGTGTGCAGGGAGTATAGGGATTGGGGTGTGCGTTGTGTGCAGGGAGTATAGGGATTGGGGTGTGCGTTGTGTGCAGGGAGTATAGGGATTGGGGTGTGCGTTGTGTGCAGGGAGTATAGGGATTGGGGTGTGCGTTGTGTGCAGGGAGTATAGGGATTGGGGTGTGCGTTGTATGCAGGGAGTACAGGGATTGGGGTGTGCAGAGATTACAGGGATTGGGGTGTGCGTTGTGTGCAGGGAGTATAGGGATTGGGGTGTGCGTTGTGTGCAGGGAGTATAGGGATTGGGGTGTGCGTTGTGTGCAGGGATTATAGGGATTGGGGTGTGCATTGTGTGCAGGGAGTATAGGGATTGGGGTGTGCGTTGTGTGCAGGGAGTATAGGGATTTGGGTGTGCGTTGTGTGCAGGGATTATAGGGATTGGGGTGTGCATTGTGTGCAGGGAGTATAGGGATTGGGGTGTGCGTTGTGTGCAGGGAGTATAGGGATTGGGGTGTGCGTTGTGTGCAGGGAGTATAGGGATTGGGGTGTGCGTTGTGTGCAGGGAGTATAGGGATTGGGGTGTGCGTTGTGTGCAGGGAGTATAGGGATTGGGGTGTGCGTTGTGTGCAGGGAGTATAGGGATTGGGGTGTGCGTTGTGTGCAGGGAGTATAGGGATTGGGGTGTGCGTTGTGTGCAGGGATTATAGGGATTGGGGTGTGCATTGTGTGCAGGGAGTACAGGGATTGGGGTGTGCGTTGTGTGCAGGGAGTACAGGGATTGGGGTGTGCGTTGTGTGCAGGGAGTATAGGGATTGGGGTGTGCGTTGTGTGCAGGGAGTATAGGGATTGGGGTGTGCGTTGTGTGCAGGGAGTATAGGGATTGGGGTGTGCGTTGTGTGCAGGGAGTATAGGGATTGGGGTGTGCGTTGTGTGCAGGGAGTATAGGGATTGGGGTGTGCGTTGTGTGCAGGGAGTATAGGGATTGGGGTGTGCGTTGTGTGCAGGGAGTATAGGGATTGGGGTGTGCGTTGTGTGCAGGGAGTATAGGGATTGGGGTGTGCGTTGTGTGCAGGGAGTATAGGGATTGGGGTGTGCGTTGTGTGCAGGGAGTATAGGGATTGGGGTGTGCGTTGTGTGCAGGGAGTATAGGGATTGGGGTGTGCGTTGTGTGCAGGGAGTATAGGGATTGGGGTGTGCGTTGTGTGCAGGGAGTATAGGGATTGGGGTGTGTGTTGTGTGCAGGGAGTATAGGGATTGGGGTGTGCGTTCTGTCCAGAGATTACATTAATTGGGTGCACATGTGACTCATGCAGACCTGCATACACGCCAGTTAGGAGGGGTATCTCCCATATTGCTCTAGGGCGGGTGCAGATTCTCGCTCATGGTGATGACCTGTCCTAAACCAGACGCATACACGTCTTGAGGCGCGTGTGACACTCAATGTGAGCGGAAATATAGTATTTTTGTGTTTTGTTTTTTTTATAGAGTAATTAATCCCATTTTGCGATAAATTCTACATCCGCCCCATTATCCCTATATAAGGATATTATAATTTACCTCCAAGTCCCATGACCTGGATGTTTATTTATACTTGTCCACTTTTGAATAATTATTTCAGAGAGATTGTGCAATAAGTAGCATCTGATGTGGCGTGCGCTATTGCACCTGTCGGCGTTCCTAGTGTCACCCTGGAGTGTGTCCAGCACCACCGAGTATAACTCGTAGTACGGTGTGCAGCATTGCCACCATACGCTATAGTGTAGCGCTGGAAGCCAAGATTATTTTAATTTTACTGTAAAATTTATGGCAATGCTGTCAACAAGCTAACATCACAGCCGTGACATTACCGCCGTCCTGCTCCATGAACGATAAGGTCTCCTGTGCAGAGCTGCAATAACATGGTGGATGAATAAAGCGAAACAAAAAAAGCCAAATCACTGTGATAAACATTTTATCGCGTTTATAGAGCACGATAAATTAGCCCTAAAAACCTGTGACAAATATTTCTCTATCTCACTTTAACAAATACATTTTGGACATCTAATAACTTACTAATAAAAATAAAATAAATATAAAGAACAAAGACAATGTACTTACTGATATATGTACATCCTGGCCAGCACGCCTCATCACATACACAGGCCGGAGGCTCTAGAGGCACAGCCGGGATCCGGGAGCTGTCCCAATATTCCGGGAGAGTTTGCAACTATGTCACATACAGAGACACAAAGGAGAGTGGCGGACATTTTCTTGTAGTCCACCACTTCTTCGTAAATGCCTCGATGTGTAAATAAAAGGAATATCCTGGATACAGTATAGATCTGAAGCTGAATTTTACTATTATATTTTGTGCAGGACACTGGCCAGTTATCCTGAGGAAACACTGGGGAGAAGAATAAGTAATGACTGCAATTATATGCAGGAGGACGGTGGCCATTTTCTTGTAGTACAGACTTTCATCCTGCTAAATATGTGACTGAAACTCATTGTTATACTCTATATGTAGAACAATCTGAGAGGGAAGATATCTAGAGGAAATTAAGGCATAACAACACATGTTCCCTTTTATGGGCAACAGCCATTTTCTTGTAGTCTGGTAGGCACAGCAATAATCGGGGAGATTAGCCCACCTTCCCTCCTCCCAATATTCTGTGAGTCTTCCAGACATTCCAAGAGAGTAGGTAGCTATGTGCTCTCCGGTGTGAAGCAAAAGTAAGTAAGGCAAACCATGTTGCATTTGAGGGGGAGGTAAACTTAAAATGTGGGGACAAATTTATAGTTGGGGTAGGACATGTCCTAGATCAACTTAAATTTCAGTGTACAAATAAGCTATCAAGTATTTATGTGCTACATGGAAAAACAGACAGTATTTTTCTTATGTGCAAAATAATAAACTAATTTGCACCCCTTGCATTGTAACTTGTTTTTGTCCAGAAAACTTGAGTAAGAAAACTTACTGAATTTTTTGCTTACTTTCCTTAATGAATCAGGCCCACAGTGCACTTTTCCTGAATGCAACAAGTCACAGCAGGAATTTGTCAGTGTGCACTGTGACAGTTGTTTCACTATAGGGAACATTAATTTCTATTTTACCAGTTGTTAAAGCTGCAAAAATAAGCTTCCTAAAGGAATTGTTGTCTTATGTATGTGTTTAGCCTGCTCTGTGACTTCTGATATTCTTATAATCTACACTATAGTATATATTACATATGGCTACTAGAGTAGTAAACTATGATATTAAATTAGCTTGAATGCAAAATCTCATTGTTTCAAAACCTCACTAAGAAAAGAGTTCAAAGTAAATAAAACACAACACCAAAATAAAACACAACATTGTTTTATTTGCCAAGTTTTATTTTAATTCAAGGACCTCTTGCTTCTTACAAAACTGGTAATTGTAGAATCAATCGCACAATCTGGTGTCTGGGCCGAGAGTTATTATTCAGACAACAGACTATTCAATGTTTCAATGTGTTAAAGGGAGGAAAAAAGTGTGTGTGTCTAATTTTCAAAACATTTTTTTTTTTTTTCATAGAAAGTTTTGCAACAAACCCCCAATTATTATCAAATATAAATAAAAATAAACAACAGAAGAGTTACATCGTATCAAAAGAGTACGAAGAGATGTTTAGCATTTTTCATGCAAGTAATGTTTTTTTTTTTTCTGTGTTTTTTTTTTTTGGTAGCTTTTTATAATTTCATATGTATATAGTTTACATGCAAACATTAATTATGCAAGGAACGGCCAGTTCAGTCTGGTTTGGGATGCAAACAATTAAGTGGAGGATTTTAGGTGGCAAAAAGCTGACAACGCTAGCCATTTTTATTGAGGTGCATTGGTTCAGACGGCCGCCCTACCACCCATGCTAACAAAAACGCAACACCAGCTCTCTGACAGCACGTGGGGTTTTGGTGCTACTTTGCCCCACTGCAAATTAGTTTCATTTATCTACAAACATCTTAACAGTACAATATTAGGTCCCCTCTTTGTAGGGTCGGAGGAATCATTGCCAGCTTGACCTTACCCCTCCCGTCCTCAAAATAGATCCTTAGTGGACACAACTAGAATTTCTGCAAGGAATAGGACAGGTAAGAGATACCATATGACCTACGTTAGGACTTCAGCTGTTGTGGAACTACAAGTCCCAACATGTCCTTCTGCTGGGACATATTTTACAGCTGGTGAGATACAAGTTTCCTGACGTAAACTCCAGTGCTCATTGTAACAGCAGTTGTGGGATTGTGTGGGGTTTGTGAGGGCGCTACAGCATTGCAGCCCACATTCAACCAAAAGATCTTTGAGGCCGACTGTCCAGATTGTGGTGCACTATACACAAGGAATTGTGTACAAGCAGGAAATGAAGGCTGCTTAAGTCTACAAACAATCCCCAAAACCCCATTCACAGCCCAATTGATGTCTCATTTTGGATAGAATTTATCTTGTCAATATGCTCAAATAAAGTTGCCAACTTTTGTAAAACAAAAAAGTGCAAAAACCTCCATCAAGCTCAAAATACTTAAAATTTTGGATGCAAAGGTAAAGAGGGAAGGTAGGTGAAATATGTCGGCAATTTAAAAACAGCTCTGCATAGCATAAAGCACACATCACCCAAAATATGTCAATCAGTACAGTGCCAGAGGGTCTCACATTAAAGATAGGTCCTCCTACAACAGATGGACTTAACGTACATGCATTGTAAGGTATAAGAGTGCTTCATCCTAGGGGTGAATCATCTGATGTGTACACATCTAGGAGACCTAGCGGTGTCCGCACATCCACCAGCCTCCACGTCAGCCAAGTGGACAGCTATGCTTTAAGCATAGTCTAAACAAGAGATGCAATTACCCCTCTCACGCCCGGACACTCTGCTCACAGCACTGAGACACAATCCGTACAGCCCATAGGGTGAGGGGAGAACCAGGTGTGAGTGTGTGTATAATCCAGCGTATAAAACTACAATGTCCCAATCCCTGGCAGGATGATTGACAGGTTCATGCTGCAGGCGCAAAATGCTTTTTTGTTCGTTTTCAAAGTTGTTGTTTTTTTTTTTTTCACTTTTGTTTTTTTATTCTTAAACAGCATTTTCTTAAAAAGTTTTTTTTTTTATGTGAAACTTGTGCCTGTTTTTTATTTTTTTCTTCGTTTTAGGGGGAAAAAAAGTAGAAAAGATTTGGTCGCATTTCTCGATAAGCCTTGAAATGGGAGGGTCCAACAGACAAGGCTGACAGCGTTGGATGAAAGGTGAACTACTTGACGTCTGCGGATCCACTTCTTGCATAGCCCTGTGGGAGAATACGGTTCATTTTCCATGCAGAGACCCAGTCTGATAAAGGGGCGCTTTGGATGTTTGGGGGGTAGAGGGCTGGCACCCCCCCCCTGTTGGAAATTAATTTCTACACATATAAAAATCTAGGCCGGAAGATAATTGCTGACATTTTCATTTTATCTCCATTTATCCATAACTTCTATAAAGTTGTATCTGATACAATTACCTGGTGCTCCAACAACTTGTAGTTGTAGTAGAAATTTTGTTGCAAAAATAGGGTCTTACATAGGCAGGAGAGAGCTCCATCTCTATTATATACATCTACCCTCTTTTCTATGATACAAAAAAAATCCTTCAGCTCAAATTCAAACACTGCAAAAGAATCCTGTATTTTAGACAATTTGCCCTTGTACGCAAATAAGCCGTAAGCCCTTCTGCGGATAAATGAGTAATTATAGACATGCAGATATGTTGATAACGGAATGCTGGGGGTATTCTTCGCTGACTCTGTTGCTTCTGAGCATTCCGAACACAGATCAGTGAAGGGCACCGATACATCGATGACGTATGATACAACGGATAATGTTGTTCTGTGACCCCTGCTATCCTTACAATACAAATACTTATTTATAAACATCTGTTCTCCAGCACCGAGAGCCAGAGCCACACGAGGACAGATATGGAAGTCAGATAAACTGATCCAAAAACGTTAGAAAAATGAGCAAAGTCCGTTACAATGAAAGCAGTTTCATGTCCATGTTGCTAATATGATTCAGGACCCAAGCAGGTATATGTTATAGGCAATATAACAATTAAGGAGAGCTCTCACTCTCAATCTCAGAATTAAAAAAAAATGTACAAAAAAATGATCTATCTTAATATAGCATAAACTACAGTCCATGTAGCCATTAACATAAAAGTGGGCGGGTCATGTGCCACCTAAACACAATTCTTTCAACCGGCGGGTGTCTGGTATTTGGCATTGGTGGTACAGTGAGGGCATCTTGATACATGGGCACTCACTGACTTCACACTGGTTAGACGGTTCTTATACAGTGTCATGAAAAATTTACATATATTTTAAAAGGTCTTTTTTTAAATGGACACTAGTAGCTTTACAAAACTAAGACTAAGGTGACACAATTGACATATATCGATGTTGTGGCTCTTTCAGAAGACCGTTATCAGTTAAATGTAGGCACTTAGCAGTGAAATGAAATATACAGCTTGGAACAATGCGGTAACCCGACGCCAGGCTTGAAACGCTGTATGTACATGGTGATCGTCCCTTTGTGTCTTCCACGCGATGTACCCACCCACCAAGAGGCTGACTTTGTAGTATATTGTGCTAGATAGAATACCCTTTTTGTAAAGGAAAAAAAAAAGCAACCTACAACACATCCGCAGACCAACAAGTTAATTACTCCTGTAAAAATATATGATAGAACCTTTAAGGGAACCAGCTACTAGATCTGTTGATCAGTCCTTTGTCCGACAATTTAACTATTTGACAAAAAAATTCCTTTTTTTTTGGATAGACAAAGAAATTATGTGGCTGAAGTGGTCCATTAGTCACGTTCTACTAGATGTGAAATATTATAACCTCTAATGCTGTTTTTCGTGTGATGTCTGAAAATGTCTTTGGAAAATCAGCTTTGCCCTTAAAATAGATTACTATTGTTATATAATATGCACAGAATACATACAATGTTTCTCGATATCGTGCCCACCATAAATCTGTATTGTCTTGTGCTTGCGGTTTGGGTTATATGCTACATATGAATGTCAAGGCCACAAAGCGCTCATCAGAATCTTATTCGTCCCAAGTCACGGAGAGCCTTATTGCCATAGGACAGATATACAGCTCAAGCTTTGCCGAAATTCATGAGCGTGGTACACTGGGCAAGATAAGGTTGGCACAGTGTCTACGAGACTCAATGCATTTGGCACTGGGGCAGAGTACATGTTGCCTCTAGGATTGTATGGCACAGGACACCATAATAAAAACGCTCAACCAGACCAAGACTACAGCTGCTCTCTACGAAGAATGGGTCATACAATCATCTGTAGCATTGGGAGCCATAGAAGTGGAAGGAAACTATAGACTGCTATGTGATATCCCGTCTTCAGAGTTGCTCGGTGCAACATGTGACCGTAAGCCTAGATCTGTGATAGACAAGGAACAAGCTTTCCTTCAGTTGGTGATAAGGGGAGGTTCCCCGTATGAGTTTTAAAATACAATTAAAATGGAAACCACTACAAAAAACACATTAGTGCAACTTCATTGACCAAATCATGTGCAAAAGACACACTAACTAGTAACATGCATGCTCAGACCTGTGCATGACCAAAATCTAGGCTATGCGGAGGAGAGGAAAGGCTTGTTGGTGAGTTTTAGGACAGAGAACAGATATGTGCCCAGGAGGGTCCCACCATCTCTTCGTTTGATGCGTTGGAGGAACCTCCCGTACGGAGAAGTTACATTTTATATCAGCAGCGCACACACACACATACACACAACACAAACTTCTCAAAGGGTTATCATAACTTTAGTTTCCAGCAGTCGTGGCCACTGCCGCTCAGGCACCACAACATTTCCAAAATATAAAGACTAAGGTCATCTGTAGACACCGGGCAGGTGTGGAACCTACGAGGGTGCTCCTCAGATTTGACATGCCACTGAGCCAACGTCATCAAGTGTCTCAAACCCAAGGACATGTCATGCTTGAAATACCAACTCTCTTACAAAAAAACAAAAGTCTTAACCGTGAGAGCAAGAAAAGGTTTAGAAGTATAAAACCGGACACTGTATTGTGTTCATGTGAACTAGACTTTCCAAGTAGAGTGTCCTCCACTAAGCTCACCCCTGGTAAACTCAAGAAGAGACGTAGAATGGAAAGAGTTGGAGGAGAGATGATGAGATGTGAAGTGGTCCTTAACATCTTCTGTGACTTTGTGGAGGACGGCGTAGGTAGGTGAAGGGCTTCACAATAAATCCCTTGTATCCTTTAGGTATATATAAATAATAAAAAAACAACCTCAATACTTTGTGGTCCTAATCTTGCTTCTCTATTTTTATTTTTCTCTCCAAGCTCCATGTTTCCAGTTTCCTCATACTTCTGGTATTCCGATTACTGAAAAATAGGCATCTTAACACTCCCCAAAAGGAAGACTCTAAATCACGTTGATAGAACAAGTTTTATCTGAGACCTGCTCTGGCTTCCCTTCTCGGTCCTTGCTCCTTCCTTAAAGTCGCTCCTGTTTTTCCATGTTCCGATTTCTCTCAAGTTGGCCGCCTCTGATCTCCCGTCCCATGCTCTGATGTCGCGGCGATCTGTCAGCTGATGATAAAACTCATCAGTAGTAACTCATACAAGTGCCCCCTCTCCACCCCCGGCCTTGTCTTGCTTCGGCTTTCCATTGAAGTTGGGGTTGGGAGTGGGAGCATGTCTTGTTTCCCTGTGCTAGCACCAGTCGTCCTCGTCTGCTTCATGGTAGTAGCTTCGTACTCGGGGAGCTGTGCCTGGCCCTGTACTGAGCCCTAAGGTGTAATGATAGCCATTTGGAACCCTGCAGAGCTGGTGAGAATGGGAGGTGAGAGACGATACATAGGAAGTCCGAGAGGAACGTCCAGAGTTGCTGGCCAAGGCCTCCTCAAAGGTTAAGGTGTCCTCGGGCAGAGGGCAGTAACGGTCAGCATCTTGACGTGGCCCGAGATACGGGTCAGAACCAATGCGTGTGACTGTGCAGGCAGAGGGACTCGGAGATTCGCTGTACAGCAAGGTGTTGTGCTCTGATAAGCCCCGGCTCAGTCGCCCAGGAGAGTAAGCGGACCCCCCAAAGTGTACAGGGGAAGAGTGAGCTGTCCGGTAAGTTACATTGGGCCGAGGAGTAAGAGGAGTCTGTGGGAGCTGTCTCCGGATTACCCGGCATGGGGTGCTAGCACCGGAACTGGTCAGACGTGGACTCCCGTTGGCCGAACCGCTGCCCTAGATTGAAAGGGTGAGAAAGCACATCAAAACGGCACAACACGTGATGGAAACATGACAAAGACAGATACGCCACATACAGAACGAGAACACAACATGTCACAACAAATGGAGATTAGTGGTCACATAGACACATGAAACACATGGCATGGACCACGTGATGGAAATAAAGAAGACCAAAGACAAAAAGTGTCACAAAGCCACAAACACATGGAACCAGGAAGCCAAATATAGGACACAGACACCAGATCAGAGGGAGAGAGAGGTAATGGGTATAGGAAAAGAGAGAGAAAAAGGAGAGTTTAGAGAAGCAAAAAACACAACTCTGAACCGACAGCTTTAGAAAACGTACAACATTCCCCGCATCAGGATTAAAGTCTGAAATACAACCATTGGGCAGTAGATGACACTAAGATTTCCTCTCCACTAAAACTGAAATGTACTCCCTGTCCTCCATCTTTTAGGGCTGATAATAACACACAGATACTTGCATCCCCTTTTGAGAGCAGCAGTGAAAGTAGTGCAGGCTGCAGATCAATTGACCTCTATGCGGTGTCGCACATTCTGTCTACAAGGACGATGGAATACCCAGTAAAGTCTGGTGTACAAAGAAAATAAACTATTTCCTCCATAATGCACACCCTGTTCCTGAAACATTTTCCATACTTGTGAATGTTACCTTTATATACATCATGATATTCCTGTGTCTGTAGGACAGTGTCCAAGAATGAGATGAGACTCCTGGGTAATATTTTTTTCTTGCCTTGTTTATAATAGCAGATTTATGTCCCCTCCCCACACTTGGTACCGGTGCAATCTTGTTCAGATTTTGCCGCTAAAAGGGGCGTGGCTTGGGCGGTATTTCACAGGGGCGGTATTTATTAAATATGCATCAGTTCTGGGACTTTGTTAACCCCCCCCCCCCTCCCCCCTCAAAAACAAGGTGCACAATTAAAATCAGCATACGCTGGGAGTACGGCATGCGTTTAACCCTTTCAGTGCTAGAGCTTTGGGTGGATATTGGGTTTAAAGTGTCAGTTTTGTCAGGCATAACATTTTCTACTTTTTCCTCCACGCTGTACAATATGATATTGTCTTTAGGGGGACAGATAGGGTTTTCTTTCTGTACTATATTTAAAAATAAATATCTTTATAATTTATAAACATTATAGAGGGGAACAGTAGGTGGTAAAAATGAAAAATATCATTGACACAATTAATTCAGCTCACAACATACCCTCAAATTGTATTCTGCAACTTGTAACAATTCTAGGAATACCAAATATTTGTACTTTATTCTGTGGGTCTGTCTGTGCTATGCTACAATGTAGCATTACAGCATGTTACCACAAGCTCTAACAATAGGGGCACTGTGGGTGAGCTGCTGTGAATTGTATCACATCCAAAATCTCCCCTCCCTGCAGGAAAATACCAGTCCCGGGGTCCTCCCGGGGACAGGCAGATCGCTGTGTTTGTGCTCAGGAAGTGATCAGGAGTTGCTGGTTCATTGTATGAAAGCCGAATTCCTCCTGACTCGCTCTTTATTGTGGTCGCTGGTTGTGATTGGCAGCGTTCTCAGAAGTCCGTATGGACGTTACAGATGTTGAGGTATCTATAGAAGCTGTTGACATTTTCCTTAAATGCCGGGTAGGGTGAGGACCCCTTAAAAAGTAACTAAATCTGGGCAGCACAGTGGCTCAGTGGTTAGCACTTCTGCCTTACAGCACTGGGTTCATGAGTTCAATTCCCGACCATGGCTTTATCTGTGAGGAGTTTGTATGTTCTCCTCGTGTTTGCGTGGGTTTCCTCCAGGTGCTCCGGTTTCCTCCCACACTACAAAAACATACTGGTAGGTTAATTGGCTGCTATTAAATTGTCCTTAGTTTCTCTCAGTCTGTGTGTGTGTATGTTAAGGAACTTAGACTGTAAGCTCCAATGGGGCAGGGACTGATGTGAGTGAGTTCTCTGTACAGCGCTGAGGAATCAGTGGCGCTATATAAATAGCTGATGATGATGATGATAAATCTGCCCTATTCTTGCCGTGTCTTTTTTCAATACACTTCCCCCACTGTATGAAACTGTCTTTTCAAGATCCAGCACTCGCCTGATGATACACATACCTCCCAACATTTGGTGAGGCAGCATCGGGAAGGGGCGGGTGTGGTCATGTCATGATGGGGGGGGGGTCACACCCATATGGGGCCTGTACCACACCCCAGGGAGTGTCTAGCGCTTTTCAAACGCTAGGCTGCGCCCTCTATCCTCCCTTCTAATTCCCTTTATTGCAGAGAAGCTGTGATCAGAATACCTCCCGACTTTCCCACCGATTGGGATGAAGCTGCCCCGATCGGAAAGGTGGGACAGAGCCCTTAAATCGGGACTGTTCCACCTAAATCTGGACGCTTGGGATTTATAGATACCTATTAGACAGCAGTCCAAACTCCTTGTATAGATTCCTCCGTCATAGATTAGGCCTTGAAGTCATTGTCATGGACATCATGGATTGGAGAAGAGCGTAACACATTGTTAAGGAATTACTCTATTCCGGCGTTTATTTAACGGATAGTACTTCTGCACAGAGCTTTTAATGTTAGAACGGGGGTGTTGGTAGGTTGTGTATATTTTTAGGATCCTACTGAAAGTTGGTTCTACAGAACTTTCAGGGCAAACTGTAAGCCGAGGAAAGACCTATAGAGCCACCTATGGATGTTATACAGACCCCCTCGGAGGTCCTACAATGCTGTTAATTCCAAGTCATTACTGATAATAGGGGATTTCAGACTTTAATCGTGTTATTTACACAGCATAACAAGATTCTACAATGGCAATCTGACACAATGACCCTAATCCTGTATGCCATGCTCCGTAAATAAACGTACAGAGGTATAATTACACACACCCGAAATAATATACCGGCCTGACAGTGACAGGAACATGTATAACACAATATTACACCATATTTAGCTGTACACAGGATTACCTGAATATATATTTGAGGATGAAACATTTAATAAAAAAAGATGTGACTACACCCAAACACAGACATGTTACCGGAGCCCAGCGGTCAGACAACACCATTCTATAGGACAGTCACCCTATCAGACCGCTTCTGTAAACGTAGATTCTCCCATTCCCTGTGTGCGTCGTATTCTAATTCTCTGGTTACTCACATGTAGCAGAAGCTCCCAACTTAATAACTTCTGTGAATTTAGTGACATTTTACTGTGAAATGCTCCAAAATTTGGGGAAAATGTAAAATTGCCAAACTTTTTTTCTCTACTTCTAGCGACAAATTCTCCCATTCCCCTAATATCACAGATCCTGAACACTGTGGGGTACATTTATCAAACTCCTAAAAAGGAAAAGTGGAGCTGTTGCCCACAGCAACCAATCAGACTTTAGCTATCAGAATGCCAAACCTTAACTTTTGCTGTTTAGAAGCTTTAGTGAATATATCCCCTATGTGTGCTAGTAGTGAGCAAGTGGCAACATGTGAGGTGCTGAGTACATTGTGGGGTGCGGCCTGCTTTATTGTAGACACCAGGGTAGGGGGGTTCCTATAAAATAGCCATCAGATAGTGTGTCTGCTTTATGTACTAGCCACCAGATTGTGTGTCTGCTTTATGTACTAGTCACCAGATTGTGTGTCTGCTATATATACTAGCCACCAGACTGTGCCTGCTTTATATACTAGCCACAGACTGTGTCTGCTTTATGTACTAGTCACCAGATTGTGTGTCTGCTTTATGTACTAGCCATCAGACTGTGTCTGCTTTATGTACTAGCCACCAGATTGTGTGTCTGCTTTATATACTAGTCACCAGATTGTGTGTCTGCTATATATACTAGCCATCAGACTGTGTCTGATTTATATACTAATTACCAGATTGTGTGTCTGCTTTATGTACTAGCCACCAGATTGTGTGTCTGCTATATATACTAGCCACCAGACTGTGCCTGCTTTATATACTAGCCACCAGACTGTGTCTGCTTTATGTACTAGCCATCAGACTGTGTCTGATTTATGTACTAGGCACCAGATTGTGTGTCTGCTATATATACTAGCCATCAGACTGTGTCTGATTTATGTACTAGTCACCAGACTGTGTCTGCTTTATGTACTAGCCACCAGACTGTGTCTGCTTTATGTACTAGTCACCAGATTGTGTGTCTGCTATATATACTAGCCATCAGACTGTGTCTGATTTATGTACTAGTCACCAGACTGTGTCTGCTTTATGTACTAGCCATCAGACTGTGTCTGATTTATATACTAATTACCAGATTGTGTGTCTGCTTTATGTACTAGCCACCAGATTGTGTGTCTGCTTTATGTACTAGCCACCAGATTGTGTGTCTGCTGTATATACTAGCCACCAGACTGTGCCTGCTTTATATATAGTAGCCACCAGACTGTGTCTGCTTTATATACTAGCCACCAGATTGTGTGTCTGCTATATATACTAGCCATAAGACTGTGTCTGATTTATATACTAGTCACCAGATTGTGTGTCTGCTGTATATACTAGCCACCAGACTGTGTATGCTTTATATATAGTAGCCACCAGACTGTGTCTGCTTTATATACTAGCCACCAGACTGTGTCTGCTTTATATACTAGCCACCAGACTGTGTCTGCTTTATATATAGTAGCCACCAGACTGTGTCTGCTTTATATACTAGCCACCAGACTGTGTCTGCTTTATATATAGTAGCCACCAGACTGTGTCTGCTTTATATACTAGCCACCAGACTGTGTCTGATTTATATACTAGCCACCAGATTGTGTGTCTGCTATATATACTAGCCATCAGACTGTGTGTCTGCTATATATACTAGCCATCAGACTGTGTCTGATTTATATACTAGTCACCAGATTGTGTGTCTGCTGTATATACTAGCCAACAGTCTGTGCATCTGCTTTATGTACTAGCCACCAGACTGTGTCTGCTTTATATACTAGTCATCAAATAGGGTGTCTGCTTTATGTACTAGCCACCAGATTGTGTGTCTGCTTTATGTACTAGCCATCAGACTGTGTGTCTGCTTTATGTACTAGTCATCAGACTGTGTGTCTGCTTTATGTACTAGCCACCAGATTGTGTGTCTGCTTTATGTACTAGCCACCAGACTGTGTGTCTGCTTTATGTACTAGCCACCAGACTGTGTGTCTGCTTGATATACTAGCCATCAGATTGTGTGTCTGCTTTATGTACTAGTCATCAGACTGTGTGTCTGCTTTATGTACTAGCCACCAGATTGTGTGTCTGCTTTATGTACTAGCCACCAGACTGTGTGTCTGCTTTATGTACTAGCCACCAGACTGTGTGTCTGCTTGATATACTAGCCATCAGATTGTGTGTCTGCTTTATGTACTAGTCATCAGATTGTGTGTCTGCTTTATATACTAGTCATCAGATTGGGCTTTGTTTTATACACTAGCCATTGATTTCTGATGTCAGCCCTACCGTTGATTAGCTTATATTATTTAAGTGATTATGTTATCCAACAGAATAGAGCTGTCAAGCAAGCTGGGGCCACAAAAAAGACTTTGGGGCCAGCATCATCTCACAGGCCTGACTTAGTTGGTGGGGTGTCAGCAGCACTGGGAGAATGGGAGAATGTATTGTTAAATAAACAGTCTGTCAGGTTGTCACATAGAAAGATATGGGTCCGACAGATGGTCTGCGATGTGGGAGGAGTCTGGTAGTTTGATTCCAGTGGCAATATCACAGCAGGGGGCATATTTAGAGTTGGATGTGCGTCAATTTGTTTGTGTATAATACTTAGACAAAAATGCATAAACCTCCATCTGCAGGTAGGTATTGGTGCAAGGGCAGAACGGGTGCGGACAGGGGCATGTGAGCATAGACTGGGAGCAGTAATGGCGTGCTCGCGTAACAGAGTCCACAGAGACGTCTCTTGCGGGCGCTGGTGCATCATAACCATCAGGACTATTTAGCCGCTTCTGATTGGCTGATTGTGTATTAACCCCTCCAGCTGACATCCGCTATATTATATAATATTCGTATTACTTAATAGACATTTCCACTTGAACTACTGCAGGAAAAAAGTTTGCTGCTGACTTTAAGGGGTAAACAACTGGTAATGAAAATGTAACTATCATATTTATGAATAACTGCCGTCACTATTCTCTCCTGTATATGACACTTCATTACATGATTACATTGTGTACAAATAGGGTATGGTGACTTTAGCACTTACTACTGACCCTGTATGCACACGTGTACGCCTCATTTACGCCAATGCCACAGTTTTGGAACGGACATCTCAACATTTGCACTAAGTATGATTTTCCTTGTGTGCGTCTGTTCCTGTGTACGCTCGGTGCGCGCGTCCAACTCTGAATTAGCCCCATGTCCTGTACCCCAATGTACGGCACACTGTGCGGTATCTCTATGTTACCCAGCCTCACCTGTCTATGGGTTGCATGGTCCTGTACGGAACTGGGTGACGGCGCCCGGCTGTGATCAGAATGGCGTGGATGGCCTGAATCCCGGCTGCCGTATCGGTCACACGAGTAGAAACGCTGTTTCTCTGATGACGATGGAGGCTGCTGTTTGCGTTCCTGGGACCTTCCTCTCTCCTGCCTCCTCTCTCGGGGGACGGCCTCTGCTGTGAAATACCCACAATTATCAACCTATAACTATCTCTGGTCTGGTCCTCACTCCGTACCAGAAAGCAGAAACCTACAGTGCTATATATTGATTTATTCCATGGACGCTACACAGTTAGGGTCATTCACTAGGATCAGTATAGTACAGGCCTGGCCAACCTGTGGCTCTCAGGTGTGGTGAACTACAACTCCCAGCAGGAGAAGCATGCTGGAGCATGGAGAGCCACAGGCCAGGCCTGGTATAGTACTGAGGATAGGCTGCCCTGGTATTGGGTGCTGGTGGCACAAAGCCGTAATAAGACACAGTGTTACCTTCATTTTGCTAATTATCCGTACCTGCGCCATCTTATTTAACGACACCTATAGAATTAGGATAAGAGAAGTGCGTTACCAGTGCTGTCGTTCTGCGTCGACCTCTCCATGGACTTCTGCTTCCTCTCTTTGCGCCGGTGGCATCGATGATGGTGCTGGTGACCGCGCTCGTGAGGCACCTTCTCCAAAGAGTATTCGTACAGCTGAGGGCGCTGCGGAGGGTTCAGGGTGGAAACCGAGCGTTTCATGGGACTGGTGTCCGCAATGGGCTGCAATCAGAATACAGATGACCTCAGTGACCACCCGCAGCGTTCACATTCCTTATCCGAGGACGACTTTACCACATTGATGCTGACAAAGTGCAGCTGCCATATTTGTATTTAAAATGAGGGGTATTTAACCAACCAAAATGGCCTCTCTGGGCACATAAGAAAAGCACCATTATGTCATTATTCTCTCTTATAAATTACAATATTCCTGTGGACTTTAAAGTCTGTGTGTGAGAATCTACCCAGAATCCTCCAGCCTGATTCTCTTCTGCCCTCTAGTGGCCACAACTGGTTTAGCACAAGTCAAGAGATTAAATTCTTGCGATTGGTCAAGCAACTTACCAAAGATACAAAGGGACCTAAATATAGGCTATAGAAATAGAGACCTAATTCTGTCCAGGTTTGTCATTTATTCATGGACCTCATTTCATAATGATCCTTTAAACTTGTTGCTGCCAAAGCAGAGAAAAGAACTGTTTCCCTCCAGTGTGACTCCTGTAATGCTGTCTGTCCCGCAGCTTCAGTGTATGGTATCACAACTTCATCAGTCAGTGCAAAGAGTTACGTGGTCACGGCAATGGATTTGGCTCTGTCATGACCAAACAAATGTCCAATTCCTTCACAGTGAAAAGAGGTATACAATCTGTGACTCTGTGTCTGTAACTACAAGACCCAGCATGGCCTATGCTGGGACTAATAGTTCTACAGTCACAGATACCCTACACCTGATATACAGTCTTATTGTGTTTCCTGTATAGTAGAGGCCTATAGCACATACATATTTATATTGTTTTGTGGACCTTTAATAAAATAAAGGTAATTTAAAAAAGTTAACAAGTCGTATTTACAGTCATATTAAAGGACAACTAACTGATCCTGGAATCCAAGTTGTTTTACATGTGTTACGTTCTATTACAAAAAGACCTGTCCAAATGTTTCAGGACCTAATTATAGTTAAATCAAGTGCACAGACAATGAAACATCTGAAAGAGATACCTACAAGGACAATATATTAAATGTTATTAATTTAATGTCAGAGCTGGTTGCAGGTAAGGAGGCCTAATTATTAAACATAGGTGCTAGTGATTTAATGTCAGATTTGGTTGGGGGGAGAGAGGCTTAAAGTGCTCACTGATCATCACCATTTATGTATATAGCACCAACAACTCTGCACTTTACAAAGAAGTTGTTTTTGTTTTGGAGTGTGGGAGGAAACCGGAGCACCCGGAGGAAACCCACGCAAACACGGGGAGAACTTACAAACTCCACACAGATAAGGCCATGGTCGGGAATCTAACCCATGACCCCAGTGCTGTGAGGCAGAAGTGCTAACCACTGAGCCACCGTGCTGCCCAAGGAGTACTATCAGATGGAGGGGTCAATACACCAACAGCCAATCAGAAGCAACTAGATACAACATGGAGCTTTACACAGTGACTCTGGTGCCTACAACAGATACATCTCCTAACAACAGTATCTGACTATACGTCCAAGTTACCATACACAGGGTCGGAAAACCCGGATATATCATACAAATTAGTACATATAAGCCCTCACCCTTGGTGCCTCGGGATTCTGCTGGCCTTACTACCGCGCAAACAAAAAAACCTAATACTGATCCTTAAAGAAAAATGCATTTTGTTATTGATTTTCTTCTGTATTACAGCGGTAAACGGTGAAGATGTCGCTGGTGGATTTTCCTGCTGGCGCTGGTTACTGTCCGCCATAGTACCGCTATGTATAGAGCCAAGCGCTGTCGCCGTCAGGAATGTCCACAGGGACTTTTCACCCTTTAATAAATAGTCTTGTGCTGTAGTTTCAGTCATCAGTGATTATACTGATATAATACCTTCAGGTCTGTTTATTAATAGGAGAGAAGCTCTATCGAAAACAGATTCTCCCAACCCGTGAACGGCAGCCTGGGGAAGTCTGTGTAACAAGGATGGTGATAGCCGGGTATATGAAATGAGACAAAGATTATTTATTTATTTAAATAAAGTATTTTCTCCAGTCGGTGTGACAGCAAATTATTTATATATTTTTAGATATTTTTATTTATTATAAGTGCAAATACATAAACCGGTAAAGACTTCTCTGACTGCCGCCAGCCAGGACCGCTGTAAAGATCTTCAATATTTAATTTCCCAACACAAAATTATTGGGCGGGAGCAAAAAATGGTATTAAACTCATTACATCTGCTGTCCACATTGAGGGGTCTATTTAAGGTTGGGCGATCGCCTAATTTAATAATAAAGTGTTGCTACTGGCTGTGAATCCCCCTGATTCGCCAGCCGGTGCAGGGCCCCTCTGCGCATTGCCGGCTCACACATGCGTAGTACTACTGGAAGCCTCGGGTAGTCACTTTCTATAAAAATTAAAAATATGAAAAAATATAAAACAAATAAAATATTTTAAAAAAATTGATTTTATTTCCCCATAAAGCTAAATTAAGAAAAATGCTTTATTTACATGAAAAATCATTTTTTTTCTTGTTCTGACTGTCGACTATCGCCAATCCTGAGATGGCGTTAGCAATAGGAGGATGGTGGTACTTGTTTCGCCGCTGTCCTGGTTATACAGACTTCCCCGTCCGTTACATCACACACTAATATTCGTTATGATACCTGAATATATAAAAGCGTCTAATTTAAACAGATACATTCTGCAGCCGGTCAGTCAGACGCTTCTAATTAAGCTGCTGAGTTTCCAACTGTCAGACAATAATAAAATTTAATATTTATTCATAATATTCCAACGTGTTGGGTAAAATATATAAAACTTGTTCATATATTGAGACCATATACTGTACGCGCATCAGAGAATAGCGATGTTATCAATTAATAGAGGACTTTTCTTACAATCTTGTAGTGGATCTGTTCCTTTAATCAGTCATTGTATCCAGTCTTCCATAGACTTGGGCATAGCACGGGCATAACCCCAGATAAATGCCATCATAGCAGTCGGGCACATGCACTGGATGTACCTGGTCTTTGGATTTCTCTATTTTTCATTCTGTTTATGTCACAAGCGGTTAGTAAAGGTCCGTACATGACGCAGATCGCTAGAAAACCACCCAAAATAAAAACACTAGGCCATCTTTCATTTGGACGATGTTTTTGGCAAACAGGAGAGGAGAATGAATTATGCGGAACTTGATCTTTGCCATAAATCTGGTTGAGGGCTGGTACTTTACAATATAAACTTGCAGCAAAGCAAAACAATGGCTGCATAGGATGGAATTTGCTGGCACTGTATAAATAAATGTTGATTATGATGATGATGTGTGTGTACTCAATATACAGACATTTCTGTGTAACCCCTGGGGATGCTGCAGTTGTACTTGAGCACCCAGGGCCTAATAATCACACCTGTATCAGTAAGAGAAGAGATGGATATAGCTATTTACCAGTCCAGGAAGAGAAACTACATCTCCCACAAGGCTATTGTGAAAAGGGGGCGGAGCCTAAGAAGACTGAGAAACCAGAGAGCGGAGAGAGAGGAGCATCCTGGGAGAGACTGAGCTGTGTGACCAGCCCAGATAGGTGACCCTAGGCACAAGGGCACTGGATTGGTGGTCTGAGCAGAGAGAACAGACAGTCTGCAGAGATATCAGAGCTCAGTGGAGTCCTGAACAGAACCTGCTGGAAGTCACAGTGTGAAGCTGTAGGAGGAGGTTTGCATGCACCTCTGAAGAAGGACATTTTACAAGTCAGCCATTTTGGAGATAATCCAGCTCAGACCTGTGACACACACTGGTGCAGATAAGTTACTGGTTATTTTACCTAGCTGTTATTATTCAAGTGGGGTTTGGACTATATCTGGCCACAAGGGCTGAAGAGTTAGGGAGAGATGGGTGGGCAGGTAAATGTTTGTCTAATCAGCATTTGTGGAACTACAAGTTCCAGGATACAAATAAGAAAGGATAAAAGTTGAGGATCTTACAGTTGTTGCTACAGGAGGGTTTGCATACTGTGACTGCTGTACCTCACTGCAAGTGATTTATAGACCTCTACAAGCTGCAAACTGGACCCATGATGCCTCCATGCCAGGCTGCATCCATACAGGAGTGTTTGGCATTACATTGTAGAGCTATAAGGAAAAGTATATACATTCACCCCGCAAGATATTCCCAGTATCAGGAGCCAGTAAGGCATCTGATATATTTTTCCAGTGTATAAGGCTGTGACAGTTAATGTTTATATTGCATGCTGTTAATGTTATTGATTTATTGCGAGTTATTGTGTTAACTGGGTGTTCATAGTAAGAAGTGGTGCTCCACTTTCATCCACACTGTCTTATTACTGTATTGTGTTGTTTGCACTATTATTTCAAATTATACCAAAGTATATTTTTCCATAAAATCACAAAGCTGCATTTAGTGGTTTCCATTTCAATAAATGTGCCTGGATGGCTTTTGCAGCACACAGTGTGTCACAGAGTGTTAATACTGGGCAGGGGGTTTCCCGAATCTTCCCCTGGTGTATCTTTAGAACACCCCCCAGAAGAGAGAACAGTGATTCGGGTGGAGGCACTGAAAATCAAGTACAGAGGTGTGAAGCATCTGCATCATTCAATATATATATATATATATATATATATATATATATATATATATATATATATATATAGGCCCCACCAATAAATTAAATTGCCCCACTATCACCCCACAAATAAGATATCATCCATTAAATAATTACCCATCACCTAAACTCCACCATTAAATTAATAGCCTACTTTCCACCCATGTACTATGCCCCCCCATTCCCTCACTTACATGTAGTTGCTCTCACCATCGCTTCCTGTCTGCCGCACAGCACTTACAGCCTGCGATTGGCTGCCTGTTGCTGTCCCACTGACCACCAGTGTTTTTGAGCATTTTCTCCAACCCCCCCCCTCCCGCAATCACATCCCCCCCCCCCCCCCCACGCGATCGCGTCCCTCCCCGCAATTGCTATGAAGCCAGGACTATCCCGGCTCCCCGACGGGCCAGTCCGACGCTGTATTTAACCCTGCCAGGGGGAGAACGTGGCAGTGCTTGAGGGCAGCAGCTGAGACAACAGTGAGGCGTAAGGGTCCCTGGATGAGGAGCAAGAAGGCGATTAAGGTGAATAGTTCACAACTTCCCAGATAGTGTCTGGAAAAGAAAAAGTACTTGGAAAAGGAGATCCCAGAACCATCTTATGTCACATGGCAATTCAAACAAGACTATGGCACTACCAGCGATTCGGCTGTTGTAAGCACCGGGGCCCATGGAGAAAATGCGGCCCGGAGGCAGATCGTCCCCAGGAACCAGCCACCTTAGTACAGGTGCCGCGTAGATCAGCCCAGGACTGATCCGTTCCTCCCCTTCCTGATCCCCACCTCCTCTTTCTTACCTCTCTCCCACGCTCCAGCATAAAGCCCACAATTCCCATAATAAAGCATTTCAGTTATAAAATGATGACTTGTTGTTTTATTTTGTTTTGAAAACCTAAATAGTATTTACATTAAAAGGCTAATCACACGTTACATTTAGCAATGCTTTAAAGTATGAATTCTTATCCTGAAAGACCAATAAATATAGAAGTGAATTAATGGCTTATTTATATTGGTCCTCCCCCTGCCTGGGCTTCTGTAGGACCAAGCAACATAGCTAGACAGAAGAGCTGGCGATCGATCTGTCTCTACAATGGGTTATCGGTAAATCTCCATCCCATCTGAGATAACGGCTGCTGCTGCCGGAACGGTTAATGGAGATTAATGAATTGTCACAGGAATGTAACTGATCACCACCTATAAATGTGGACTCAGGACTGTCATCGTATTCAATCCTCCAATGGCTCATTGAAAATCCAATATACACAATGGGAATAACGCTTCACAATGCTGTGAGTTTAGTAAACCCCTTTAAAGGATCGGCCATGAGATAACAGGATGTTATTATTCCAGGATACTTTGCTGCTTGTGGTAGATCTTACAATGCTTTGTATGTCACGGTGGTTCTTTAGAGGTATTACATTGTACATTCCTCACAAATCCTAGTGTTATCTTAATGTATTGTGTATGATATCCTGAATAGAATGTTAAAAACACACACTAAATAATAAGAATTGCTTGGGAACACTGAGTAGAGTTAGAGGACGTCCATCTAATCTCCGGGACAATAGTCCTAGACATTAATTATTTGCAAAGGGAATCTAAGGCTTAATGTATGTTGTATGACAAGAAACTCTAACATTAACACGGGCTTGTCACAACGTACATATTAAACTTCACACAATGGAGGAAACCATTCTGACAATGAAGAGCTTGTAGACCTGACTACCAGTGAGTCCAACATTGAGGCCAAAACTTCTACCACACCCAAATCTATACGTTCCTCTGCGCTCCTCTACTGCAGCTAAAGGCGAGATCTCATACTCTCCCATTCCACATCTAGGTTCTGACTGGCTGTAGGGAACAACGGGGAAATGGGCAGAACACATAGATGCTATCAGTGGGCAAAATCATTTCTAATCTCTTCACTCAGGAAACAACAGTGGGAGGACATTTCTAAAGGATAAAGGTAGAGTTACCTATCGAAACCAGATTGGTATTTTAGTGCAGTTTAAAAGAAAAAATTAAGGAAACATCCGATTGGTATTTGTGGCCAACAAACATTTTTCCTTTGTGCTAATTTTCAGAAATGTCCCAATTGACTTGACAGCAGATGCTGAACCACAGATGGATGGCTGAGGATTCTGGGTACAAACCGGACATTTTTTGTTTCCTTTTCAGCATTATTAATTAATAACCCATACACTAACGAATAAGATGGTTTCATTGAGCATTGTAAAACCATTGTTATAGCCAGCTCACTGCAATTTACTATTGTCACTCCATAATGTCTCCTTATAATGAATAAGACACAACAATTTGTATAGACTATGATAACACAACGATAGAGGCTGACTCAATGCACCGGACACTTGGCGGCGGTGCTGAATAGGAGATTCTGATTGGATGATGCACAATGGTCTATATAAATGGTGCTACCGGCAAAGCCATACACACAAGTGACATGAAATAACAAGGCTACATACGGGCAGGTAACCGTTCCTGGGGGAAGGAGCGCGGCTCCGCGGCTGATGACAGACAGACAGGTGAAGCGTTTCCACGGAGACCAGCGGCAGACAGCATGGCGGGAAGGGCGGGCAGGAAGTGGAGGAGAGTTAAGAGATAATGTGGGGTGGAAACGGAGGAACGGAAACACAAAAGCAACACAAAGATCAGAGCAGAGACAATCACAGGTGAGGATGGGATGGAAATGGGGCAAGTGGGGGTGTACAAAAAGGAAAAGAGACAAGTCAGCGACAATTTGTGTAAGAGTCAAGTATACAGGTTAAATTGCGGATACCTGATCGTCTGTGTCTACAGCACTTTAGAAATTGAATAATGTTGACAGTGACCAGACACTGTCAACCACAGAACCATAAGATAACCAACAAAAATAATGACTTTAAGGACTACTGCATAATAAGGACTACTGCAACCTTCTCCTCACCGGCCTCCCCCGCTCTCGCCTCGCCCCCCTCCATTCTATACTCAATGCAGCTGCGAAGCTCATCTTCCTTTCTCGCCGCTCCTCTTCTGCCTCACCTCTCTGCCTTGCCCTTCACTGGCTCCCCTTCCCCTACCGTATCCTTTTCAAACTTCTTACCCTCACCTACAAGGCCCTCTCCCAATCTACTGCCACCTATATCTCTAACCTCTTCTCCATTCACACTCCCGCCCGGTCCCTGCGTTCGGCCAATGACCGTCGCCTCTCGTCCACTCTAATAACCTCATCCCACTCTAGAATTCAAGACTTCTCCCGAGCTGCCCCTCTCCACTGGAATGACCTCCCTCGCTCCATCCGTTTGTCCCCTAACTTGTGCTCCTTCAAACGGGCACTCAAAACCCATCTCTTCCTTAAAGCCTACCAGCCTTCCACATAACCCTCTCTCCATGCTCGCTCCCATCCCCTTGCTCCTCCTCTGTTGGGGTGCACGCTTGCTCCCCCCCTCTGACTCCCTTTGTGCCGGCTATCTGTTTCCCCTCCCTTCAGGATGTAAGCTCTTATGAGCAGGGCCCTTCTCCCGCCTGTCTCTCTACCTTCTCTTCTGCTCCTTCTCCATTACATCTGCTTTGCCTGGAGCCTCTGAAGTTTTGGTACTAGTTGTTTATTGTTCTGTACTGTTATTCCCTGTACTGTCCATTGTTTGTACTGTGTTCGGCGCTACGGAAACCTTGTGGCGCCTTATAAATAAATAATAATAATAATAATAATAATAACTTTAGGGTAATTAACACCCAGGTGACCAGCAGCTGGCAGGAGTGTTACCGAGGGAGGGAGGGGGCTACTTTACCATTTAAGAGTCTCACAGTTGTACACACACAGCAGAGACATTCTTTTTCAGGTATTACGCACAAATTCCGTCAACCCCTCAGTCTAGTTCCACGCGGATGGATAGGTCACATTCCCACTATCCACGCCTGCGGCGTGTGTCCAATTTCAAGCGTCTACTCCAGTGGGTAACTGTATCAATCTGCACATTCTGCAAGTTGCCAATATTCGTCGACGTTGCAGGACAGATTTAAATGTCTACAGGTGACTTGCAGAATGCGCAGATTGATACATTTACCCCCAGATCTCTTGGGTTTAAAATCACACCCAAAATGTGCAAAATTGTACCTATGTAAGATGTTCGGGATAATGTAGACACCATTCACATGCACATTATATATATATATATATATATATATATATATATATATATATATATATATATATATATATATATATATTATCTCAGTTATCAGCTTGGCTTACATCTGCGGCGAGACGTGGCATGGACATCGCTCGCCCCTGGGTCTCCAGGCCCGTGGGATGGTCTCCGCCGTTAGACAAACTTTGCCCAATTTCTTTCATTTCAACAGACTGTGGAAGAGAAATCTCCGTGTTACAGGAATCTGGTATTACTGAGAGGAATGTGCTGGACCTGCACAGAATAAGGTCTGTTTCTCTGGATATTTCATGCTGGACCTCATCACACCAGAGATTAATGTCAGTATGTGACCCACCAATGGGCAATACTACCCCACTCTTCAATATTTACCCCCCTCCACTCAGGACCACATCCAATGCATACTGCAATTTTTTGCTTACAATAAAAATATATAAAAAGTATCGTCCCCCCAACACGTAGGTGCCAAGTGTAAAAAGGTTTTGACTACACACAAGGTCATATATACGCCGTATTATTTAGAGGGGGTAACAGGGCGTGCGCTGTCTTAGTGGGTGTTATAAATACAACATGTCAGAATGAAGAGCTATGAAGACGGCCGTGCCTGTTTGCCCTGCCACGGCGCGTGGATCTCCTCTGAGTGACCTCTCTGAAATGCAGTACTCCGAGGGGTGGAGAACGGATCCGGGGCTGGCTGTGTCCCCCACGAACTTGACTCCCGGATTCCAGTGTCCTGATTGGGCCTGTAAGACAGACAAGTTCTTTTATGCCCTTCAGAAGGTAGTGTGTATATTGTCACACCTCCCCCCACGTGTCCTTAGCTCTAATGATCTCCCTGGGCTTCAACGTTACCCCTAATCCTCCAATGGCCCAGTACTGCACTCCTCTCTCCTACACACCCTCAACATCCATCCACTGCAAACTATAATTAAATGGACGGGAAGTACAAAGGGGAGGGGCGTTGACAACACTTCTGTTTATACAGACAAGTAGTAATAGGAGTGAGGAATGGATTCCTGGATGACGCAGATTGTAGCAGACCCTACTGAATTCTCCAAAACCTAAGTGTCACATTTTGTTCTTTAGGATTATTGCTTCCATATAAACTCACTATAATAGTTTCTTATGCAAAATAACATAAAAATATCATATTCAGATATACGGTAACAACACTGGTATTGTTTAGAATCTGGAACAGACAGACACTTCCTGGATCCAATAATAATTCATACAGGTATCAGAGCAAAAAAATAAATAAGTGCTACTTACACCACGCCGCCGTTGTTCAGAGACGCGGAGCTCTTCTGACGCAGGAACATCTTGGTGGTACCAAATGGCGCAGGGAGCGTCTGTTCCAGAGTTGCTTTCAGAGGCTGGAAGAGGGAGACTGGTCCAGTCTGCAACAGAGAAGACAGTCAGTGTGAATTGGATTTTTCACCAGACCTGGGGGTAAATGTATCAAGCTGAGCGTTTTCCGGCGGGTTTGAAAAGTGGAGATATTGCCTATAGCAACCAATCAGATTCTAGCTGTCATTTTGTAGACTGTGCTAAATAAATGATAGCTAGAATCTGATTGGCTTTTCAAACCCGCCGGAAAACTCTCAGCTTGATACATTTACCCCCCCCGCCGGTGTCTGAATAAGGGCTGGCAATGTTTGGTCCAGGGGCAGGTGGAAGTAAGTGGCCCATGGCACCGCCGAGGACATACACTGACACTGGGGGGAAGAGAAGTATTAGAACATGAGGACATGTACTGACACTGGGGGGAAGAGAAGTATTAGAACACGAGGACATGTACTGACACTGGGGGGAAGAGAAGTATTAGAACACGAGGACATGTACTGACACTGGTGGGAAGAGAAGTATTAGAACACGAGGACATGTACTGACACTGGGGGAAGAGAAGTATTAGAACACGAGGACATGTACTGACACTGGGGGGAAGAGAAGTATTAGAACACGAGGACATGTACTGACACTGGGGGAAGAGAAGTATTAGAACACGAGGACATGTACTGACACTGGGGGGAAGAGAAGTATTAGAACACGAGGACATGTACTGACACTGGGGGAAGAGAAGTATTAGAACACGAGGACATGTACTGACACTGGGGGGAAGAGAAGTATTAGAACACGAGGACATGTACTGACACTGGGGGGAAGAGAAGTATTAGAACATGAGGACATGTACTGACACTGGGGGAAGAGAAGTATTAGAACACGAGGACATGTACTGACACTGGGGGGAAGAGAAGGATTAGAACACGAGGACATGCACTGACACTGGGGGGAAGAGATGTATTAGAACACGAGGACATGTACTGACACTGGGGGGGAAGAGAAGTATTAGAACACAAGGATATGTACTGACACTGGGGGGAAGAGAAGTATTAGAACACGAGGACATGTACTGACACTGGGGGGAAGAGAAGTATTAGAACACGAGGACATGTACTGACACTGGGGGAAGAGAAGTATTAGAACACGAGGACATGTACTGACACTGGGGGGAAGAGAAGTATTAGAACACGAGGACATGTACTGACACTGGGGGAAGAGAAGTATTAGAACATGAGGACATGCACTGACACTGGGGGGAAGAGAAGTATTAGAACACGAGGACATGTACTGACACTGGGGGGAAGAGAAGTATTAGAACACGAGGACATGCACTGACACTGGGGGGAAGAGAAGTATTAGAACACGAGGACATGTACTGACACTGGGGGGAAGAGAAGTATTAGAACACGAGGACATGTACTGACACTGGGGGAAGAGAAGTATTAGAACATGAGGACATGCACTGACACTGGGGGGAAGAGAAGTATTAGAACACGAGGACATGAACTGACACTGGGGGGAAGAGAAGTATTAGAACACGAGGACATGTACTGACACTGGAGGGGAAGTGGGTTCAGAGGAAACTACATCACAGAAAGGGTAGTGGATAAGTGGAATAGCCTCCAGTCAGAGGTGGTAGAGGATAATACAGTAGAGCAGTATAAACATGCTTGGGATAGACATAAGGATATTCTTACAAAGAACTAAGGATCAAATAGGGTTTGAGGTTACTGTAGGGTAGAAAATGGGCAGACTAGATGGGCCCATCCCATAGACTATATCACAGGCTGATCCAGCTCGATTCATTATCTAAGGGCAGAATCATTGTTCACAGACCTTTTTAGACCAGCCTCAATTGAAGACCCAACTCTGGTCAAGTAAATCCAGCCTTGCACCTCGTTTTCCTTGATTTAACAAACTATGTAAACATTTCAGAAGTAAATTCTTCATGCAAGCGTTGAGTGTCCGCTCACCTGCGATAAGACCCCCGGCTGCTGGTGGGACTGGTCACGGTTGTTCTTATTCTGCTTGTAGAAGTCAAAGATCATGAGGGCAGCGTAAACTTTCCCGACCGTCATTTCATCCGCTGTGAAGGAAGACAGGGAATGAACCAGACAATCCCCCGCACCCTCCTCCCTTATCCCACTTTGACTCACAAAGGGTTTAGGTTTATTTCTAGAGTACGTGAGTCCTGACAGATGGGTCATGCAAAAAGAAACATTTGAATAAGAATAATTTTGAGATAATAAGAGGACAGGAAGTGGCAGCACAGGGGGTCCTACGTTTATGCGGAGGAACCAGTAAGTCCAGGGTCTTCTGCGACAGGTTGGGCCACACAGAGGAGATTTCCTTACGCAGCTCAGCGTCACTTTCGTGTTGTTTTATTCCCCCTGGAAAGAAAAGAATTTATCCACAATTTGTACTCCGCTTTTTACCCTCTCTTCACTTGCCCCTATGACGATGAGCTGAGATGATCACTGTTGATCTAACCTTCTGCACGGAGCTGGGGCAACGCTGAACTGGACCACAACCAGAGCATGATACCGTCTGGGGAAATCCATTATACGGCATCAGTCACCCCGTGTGTATTATTGCCGGGGCAAGCACCATATAATGTACGGAGAGACAGCGGGAAACAGGTAGTGGGTGAGGGGTAGGAGGGGAGGTTTTAAGTGCACCTTACAAGGCAATGGCTGTACTACGGCTCTTAAAAAGGGCCGGCAAGACTGAGGCCTCAACATGTCTCCTGATGTCCACAGTTCCCAATATCCCCCCAACATTGCCTGCTTGATACCTTCCACATGCAAACGTGGAGTCACCACGAGAGCCAATTATTTTGGCACTTACATCCAAGTTCACTGAGTCTGATTCATCAGGACACGTATCTGCCGATTTTGTGCGTATCATGCGCAAAATCACTCTGCGCATCCGCAGAACCGGCCCATACACAACTAAACGCAGCAATGTTCAGTCATCTACTACGCAAAGTGCACCTACCACTGTCTACGATATCTGGGAATCAACGAAGCGGGGAAGGGTGTTCCGTAGTAGTCAATGTACAGTAAGGGCAGGCCAAACTAGAGCCACGTCCAAATCAAGCTTACGGCATCTCAAAGTTACCGGTTTTTCTACTGTATTTCTTATTCCTGAATCCATCAGCGTACGCATCTTCAAGTCCGTTCTGTGTTTAATTCCGGAGTACACAGAGTCGATGTACATGCACTTTAAAACAAACGCACGTTGCGCTCAGTATACGTGCCTTGGTGAATCAGGCCCTTTGGCTGTTGAGCCGTCTTTGCAAAGTGTTTCAGTGCTGCGAGGCAGGCGGGTGAGCCTGGCTCCCCTAGTACAGCTCCTGGTCCTAAGTGCACACCTAGGTTGTCTTGTGGCTGTGGATGATTTAGGCATGACTAGGCAACCTTTTACACTGCGCCCGACCTACACGTCCCACAATGCTCAGCGGCAGGATATGCACCCACCTGAAGACAGTTTAATATCCAGCGCGGTCCGGATTAAAGCCATCAGAGTGGATGTGAAGTGGACGGTGAGGTCTGTATCAGAGATGGGCATATTCATCCTAACAAGACGCTGCGGAAAAACCCATATTGTTATAGCGGCTGTCGCCGATCCCTGTTTTCCGTAGCATGCTGCCGCTACTATTCACGGGGCAACAAGCCGCGTTTCCCAACCAGCCGCCGTGATCACAAGTGTTTTAGTTTGCTCAGATTTATATTTTGCTTCATTGACTATTAATTAATATGTGGCCTTGCTGTTAATTATACAGTGCTATCTCCACTGCTCAAACATCATGGTAGAAACATTAGCGTTTGACTATGACGAGACTAGGATGCAATGACTGCTAGAAGGTTGTAGGGGGCGCTATCCGCCTTCTTCTATATGATAGGCGTTTTATCAGCAAAATATTTCTGCAGAACGTGCATCTCCTTTAAGGGATTTTCACTATACATAATTTCTAAATTTGTGGATATTTTAGTATTTATGTCCATTCAGCTGTATAAAACACGACTGGTTGAGAGTCACTGACTTGCTGGCTCCGTGCACAGTAACAGTACACAATCTGACATGCATCTTGCAAGTAGACATCAGAGGAGGAAAGAGAGAGATCAGTAGAGTAATCACCTATTCACTTGACGGTTCCCCAGTACTTCTTTCCCCATTCCCCAAAATATTTTTTGCCCAATACTTTAGCATATGTGTTAAACATGGTTCTAACATTAGCATCCAAGAGTCACAGAGGATTATGGGTGGACAGGAAGAGGGTGCGTCAAGGGAACAGTCAAGTTAAATATGGAGAGAATAAAGGACTTAGATTTAGCCTCAACTGACTGAAAAGTGATAAAAATGGTTTGGGAATAAACCCTGCTCCTTTCAATATTCTAAACCTTTTTCTTACACACACTGGAGGCAGCCATATTGTAGGCTGAACCAATATCCATAAGAACTCATTCTGCCCATTTTCTAGGAACTCGAGAAGTCACCGAAGCCGCATAGTCATGGATATTGGTCCTGCCTAGAAAACAGCCACCTGCCATGTATGCCCCATGAATTGCCTCCGCAAGGTCCCTGGGTCCTGATGATTGGATAGGCTGTAAGTTGGGATTTTTCAAATAACGTCCATTTTACCAATAAGTAAACTGAGGCTAATGACAGTCAAAGGGCGGCACTTCGCACAGTTATACAGTTCAACGGGAATTACAAACATGCAACAAGTCATGCAAAGGAAAATAGTCTAAACTAGGATCACAAAGGTCTATCTACTTGTGTAGAAGAGCCTGGGAGTAATGAAGAATAGATGGGAGACTTGGAGAATGGGTTTGTGGGGAGGGAACAACTCTATGAGTCGGGAGGTCCCTAGGAACCGTTTGTACTTGTAGGGGTTGGAAATCACGAACCAGGACAGCTACTTGTTAGATCTTGTATAAGGCAGCTCCACATAGACCACTGGTTAAATAGATAGGGAGAGAGCGGACGTAATAGAGGGAGAGGGGTTCACAGGAGAGATACACAGCACGTTACGGCCACAGTACAGAGACAGGAGAAGGCTGGAGACCAGCGAATTACTGGTGGAGGGCGACACATCTCTTCTACCTTATATGCCACACGTGCAGGGCATTTCTTCCCCAGGCCAAGGGGAGGGGGCATATGTCGTAGCATCTCGTACATGTCAGTGTAACCAATGCGGCCGCTGCAGCAACGGGAAGGAGGAGGAGGAGGAGGGGGGGGGGGGTTGTAGCGGCGAGGACAAAAGATGAAACAAACCGATGGACACACAAGAGGTGGAAACACAACAAGAAGGGTGGAAAGCGTATGACAGAGTGATGGACGAGAAGCCCAAAGATACAGACAATAGAAAATGAAGAACAAAATACAAGAGGGGATATGACAAAAATGAAACCAAGATACAGAACAAAGAGGACGCGGAACATGGCGGATCGAGGGCCAGAATGACAGCGGTAGGACAAGAAGAAGGGAAAGGGCAGCAATGAGAGAGAAAGAGACAAGAAGGAAGATAATAGGAAATTTAACATTAAGGGGGGAAAATTGCATTGAAAAGAAAAACAACCCACAAAGGCACAATTGAGACATGGAATGAAGGAACAGTGTAGACAAGCGGAGGAAGCGGATGGAAGCCGAGCAAGGGATTGAAAATGGGAGGGAAACAGACAAAAAAAACATATCTGATTAGCCTGATACTGTACACTCCTGACATGAAGCACAGGTATGTTTTTTTGTATCATTAAGGTGAGCGAAGGTTAGTCGGGTTAGGATGGGCCGCAGCTTCCTCTCCGCTCAAACCCTGTCTGGAGGTTCAGCGGCTGGAGCAGAGAGAGTACAAGGTGACGTGTCCATGACCCTCGGCCTTACCAGAGGGGTGGGAGGCACCGGTTTAAACCCTTCAATGACAAGCTCATCACATTCCCCTGCAGCATTGAAGAGAGTAAAAAACGTTCTGATCATCATGCTTGGAAAAGGGGTCAGGCAGCCTCACTAACGAGCACAGTCCTGCGTTATCCCAGCCACCAAGAACACTTCTCAATTACCCTCCACCCGGCTAATTCCCAGAAGGCAGCTGACGAGCTCTCCAGTGAAGCTGCCTGGTACCCTTGTCGGCAGGGGGGTGCAGCATGATGAGGTGGCAGAGGGCTGGCCTCGCGTTCCCATGCAGGCCCAGAGCCCTCAGGATTCTGTCAGACGCCCCGTTTAGTATGGATGCAAACTGGCTTTCGGTTGCAAACCTTGTAAGCCACCCGCGACGGGCATCGCTTCCCCAGCCCCAGCGGAGGGGCAATAAAACGCAATAAATTGTACATATCCTTATAGTGAATTCGGCAACTAGAAAGAGAACAGCACAGGGTATCAAGGACAAAACAAGCCACACTGTTACCTGTCCAAAAAAACAAAAGATGCAATGGGAGAACACACATTAGGAGACATTGTATTAAAACTGGCGCACAGGAAAAAGATATTTGTTACAGCATCTTTCTGCTGTGCACCCATTTCATAAATGCCCCCCAGTAGTTTGTATATTAGGTTACATTTTTCAAATATAAAAGACACCTTGTTAGAAAACTACACTACTGATATCACTTTAAAAATAAGGTAAATATAATAATAATAATAATAATAATAATAATAAAATAATATTACATTTTTATTAACCAATAATTTGCCTTTTAACACCTTTACGTCTGTATAGTACTCAATAATGGAGACATTGCAATAGGTAAACGTAAAAATGTACAAATTGTTAGTTTGTTTACACCATTTAGAATAATGTTTGTTGTCATGTATGTGTTTAGTAAGTTAAAAGTTAAGTGTAATAAACTTTAAAATAAACAAGAAAACATCCAGAAAGTTAGAATCTGACAGTAGGTGAGATGAGTGTAAGAAGCTGTTTGCGAGATGTGTAACCTGTGATCTAACTCCAATCATCGGACAAGGTCCAGAACGAACGTCTACAAAGAGCTTATGGATTAGGATAAAAGTCAATGTCAGAAGCAAAAGGAAAACAGCAACTCAATGAAGTCTACATTGGTCAAGATGACAAAACCAGAACCACCAGTTATGGAAGTGTAAAGTAAGAATGTTACTAGGTAGGTGGAGATATACATGAAGCTGGCTGTGACCACACTTGATGCTCGACCAGATGATGCGCTCACATTACAATATGTCAAAGGGGAGCTAGCGGATGAATGGAAGTGAGAAACACGAGAGTGTAACTAACAGTCCACATCAAAGACTCAAGATTGGGGTAACTATAGTCAGCAACGTAAAAATGTTTTATATGCAAGAAGAGAGGTCATCTAAACGTGGGCTGCCGAGTTTGGAAAGTTAGAATGAATCAAAGAACGTCAAAGACGATGACAACACTTCAGGTATTGAGGATGGGATGGGATGTGACACCATCCATGACACCGAAAACACGAGTCATAGGACTAATCTGAATTCATTCTCTCACCTTGACTAAAGCAAGGAAATGAGTTACCGCAGCTAATGGACAGTACATGACCTCAGGGGGGAATAGGGGAAGCCGCACAGAAGATAACCGTGGGACATCATGACAACAAAACGGTCCTTCTCAATGGTGACATTGAAGAGAAGTTGTAGATATGCCAGAAGAAGGGCTTGTTTGCAAGTTTCCATGATCATTCTATGGACTCAGGACAAGGAACTCTGAGATAAACAAGGTTTTGTTAGCGGAAAGGTCCACACAAAGTCAAGCTGCCCCAGGCTTGTGCTCCAAGTGTAAGGAAGAAAATGGATGGACCTGTTTCTCAATGTGACTGATCTGATCCCAGGAAGAGAAAGAAATCACAAGTAACGTTCTCAACAAACACTTTGAAACTAAGGACACGGTAAATGTGAAATACTACTGGGAAATTTAGATTCATAGAGAATCAAATGTGAGAGGTCTACTCAGAGTGTGAAGATCAGGGCAGTCAGTTTGGGATGGGAGAAACCAAAGATGCATTAACACAGATGGATACAGCCGACCTGAAGTTGGAAAAAGATGATCTTCTAACAACGAGAGATACAGACAAACAGTGGGTGGTGTTGTTATTCATGGAAGCAACTCCCAATATTGCAGTCGCCATGAGAATTCTCAGTAGATGTGCAAGTAAACCTCGCCAAAGACAATGAAATGCAGTCAAGAGAGTCAATATCTTAAGACTTAAGAGATATCAGCAGAAGATGACCTTAAACTTACAGGCTATGTGGACATGGATTGGGCTGGTGACTTCAGTGGTCACAAGTCAACAGGTGGTTGGTTATTCAATCTTCTGGTCCAGCAGAAAGAAAGTGCCAGTCTAGAGAGGCAGAATCATTTTCATACTATTCAAGAGGTTGGTTGTGCCCGTTGGTAGAGGACTTTGGAGAGCCAACAGCTCAACCAACAATGATATTTGAAGACAACCAACGGAACATCGAGCTTTCAAATAGTGAGAAGATGATTGCTAGGACTAAGCATGTTGATATTACACACCACCACCTAGGTGACCTAGTGAATCCTGATGTGATTGTCTTTGTATACTGTGAGACTGACAAGATGAAAGTTGTTGCTTCGACTGAGCCACTACCAAGACCCAAGCTTGGAGAACTCGGAACCGACATGGGACTTACATGATAAGAGTGTAGTGTAAGAGGCGCTGCTAGACAATTATGTCATGTAGCATCACGTAGATGTTGCTCGTGGCTTCAGTAAAGTAATAGTCTGTATGTAATGAAGAATGCATAGGACACGTCTCCACTTTGTAGGCCTCGGGCACTCATTACATTATGCGGACAAAACAAATTACAATATAGTTATTTTATGATGAATATGCCAAATGAAAACTCCCATAATTCACCAGTGTTTTTGATTAGCAAGCCCCGTACTCGCTGCTTTATAGGTACCCAAATTTCTGAGCCATTGGGGAACACAATGATGGCTGCCATTCAATATTCTTACCTCTGCTGGTATAAAAGTTACATAAAGCACCAATATATAATCTCCCCAGACAGTTCCATATCTCTGAGATGTGATATATTTGTATGCACTATACATAATTCCCCATCATACAATCATATTTGTTACTATGAACCCTCCTCCCTGCGATGATGTTCTTGAAGTGAACACAGAAGAGCAGCTTTTCTTTCTGTTACTCCCCAAGACGGAGATTGGCAATGTTTGGCGCTCTACCTGTTGCTGAATTCCCATGATGCTCAGCAGTTAGGCACAAAGGGTGGAATGTAGGACGCTGTTTATAGAACGCATGATGTGGACTCAGATTTTGGCACAACCCGTTATTTCATTATACACAAAATAAAACTTAATATGTATCCCTCTGGCCCACTGATAGCCGATTGTTACATACAAGGACTAGTTGCTGCTCCTTTCCAACCTGACCCCTTACCAGATTCTGGAGGTTTATAAAATGTACATGTCATATGTACATATCATTGGTAAAACACAGCCATATAACACAGGTGAACATACCAGGCAGCCGGGTCATACTCTGCCCAGACGCGGATAAATTCGTCCAGGTGATGGGGGCCCAGGATGGAGGAGTCTCGTGTTAGGTACTCGAAATTATCCATGATGACAGCCACAAAGAGATTGAGCATCTACTCGGGACAGAAGGAGAGAGGAAGAGGTGACACACCAGAGAACAGGGCAGGTAAAATGACAGAGAGGAACAGGAGATGTCACGATGACATTATAAGACTGATCTCTGTGTAACCAGAATATCAGGAGATTCATAACCATATAACGAGCAGCAATAGACAATCATAAACAGACATGTAACCATCTTGGCCATTTCAATGATTGAGATGTATGATAAAATGCCCTCTGGTACCCAGCTGGCCGGTTGTTTCAGACTCTGTGCTGACTGTCTGGGCACAAATACAGGACCAATGCCAATGTTTACAGCTGCCACATTCCTCCAACATTTATCTCTAATGTTATGTTCATTGCTCACAGGTTGGCCATAGTGTGTCTGTCTCTCACTATTATCTCATAGGTTGGCCATTGTGTGTCTGTCTCCCACTATTATCTCATAGGTTGGCCATAGTGTGTCTGTCTCCCACTATTATCTCATAGGTTGGCCATTGTGTGTCTGTCTCCCACTATTATCTCATAGGTTGGCCATAGTGTGTCTGTCTCCCACTATTATCTCATAGGTTGGACATCATGTGTCTGTCTCCCACTATTATCTCATAGGTTGGGCATCATGTGTCTGTCTCTCACTATTATCTCATAGGTTGGCCATTGTGTGTCTGTCTCCCACTATTATCTCATAGGTTGGCCATAGTGTGTCTGTCTCCCACTATTATCTCATAGGTTGGTCATTGTGTGTCGGTCTCTCACTATTATCTCATAGGTTGGCCATTGTGTGTCTGTCTCCCACTATTATCTCATAGGTTGGCCATAGTGTGTCTGTCTCCCACTATTATCTCATAGGTTGGCCATTGTGTGTCTGTCTCCCACTATTATCTCATAGGTTGGCCATAGTGTGTCTGTCTCCCACTATTATCTCATAGGTTGGCCATTGTGTGTCTGTTTCCCACTATTATCTCATAGGTTGGCCATTGTGTGTCTGTCTCTCACTATTATCTCATAGGTTGGTCATTGTGTCTCTGTCTCTCACTATTATCTCATAGGTTGGTCATTGTGTGTCGGTCTCTCACTATTATCTCATAGGTTGGCCATTGTGTGTCTGTCTCTAACTATTATCTCACAGGTTGGTCATTGTGTGTCTGTCTCTCACTATTATCTCATAGGTTGGCCATTGTGTGTCTGTCTCTCACTATTATCTCATAGGTTGGTCATTGTGTCTCTGTCTCGCGCTATTATCTCATAGGTTGGTCATTGTGTGTCCGTCTCTCGCTATTATCTCATAGGTTGGTCATTGTGTGTCGGTCTCTCACTATTATCTCATAGGTTGGCCATTGTGTGTCTGTCTCTCACTATTATCTCATAGGTTGGCCATTGTGTGTCTGTCTCTCACTATTATCTCACAGGTTGGTCATTGTGTCTCTGTCTCGCGCTATTATCTCATAGGTTGGTCATTGTGTGTCGGTCTCTCGCTATTATCTCATAGGTTGGTCATTGTGTGTCTGTCTCTCACTATCATTTCACAATGTTGGTCATTGTGGCACTATTAACTCACCAGAAACGAGCACAGGAAGATAAACGAGACAAAATAAAAATAGGCGAAGTCGCTGCCACATTTATCGTTGGTGTTGCCGGAGCGCGGGTCACATGGTCTGTTGCTGAGACAAGAGAGCATAATTTCGTGCCAGCCTTCTCCAGTGGCGCTCCTAGAAGTGGGTGAGGTGGGGGGGGATGACACACATAAACACAGCGTAATTGTATATACTGCACACAAACATCACAATCTTATCTAACTTTGTATAACTTGTATCAGCAGATAGATCTATTGTTAGTGGTCATTATATGGCAACTAGAATATTATTGCTTCAATATGAAAATACATTTATAATCTTGTCATCTGCGTTAGGTATATGGAAACAGGACACAAGTGAATAAACTTAAAAAGACGACCATCTTAACGCAGATTGATACGGTGCTCGGAAACATGGGCACATTTGCTCAGAGAAAGGTCATTCGTAAACGACCCTGTGTGTGCGCCTCCTGTAGATCCCAACAGAGAGCCAATCCGAGCATGGAATTACAGATAACAGATGCTGCACGTGAAACTTTTGGGTCTACTGTAACGATTCAGACATTACACAAGATAGAGATGAAAGGATTTACCGAAACAGGAGCATCAGGGCTTGGAAAAAAGTGCGAAAGTTATTGTGTCCATTGATCGCACTGTCGTCAACCAGAGCGATGTTCCCAAACACCTGAAAACAGAAAAGAAATAAAAAAATATATATATATATACACTATATAACTCATAAAGACTGTCTTTGGCAATCTCCACCCAACAGACCCTACAAAACAAGCATGGCTTACTGCATTGGGGGCACGACCATGACAAAATACGTATTAGCTTTTGGGCATCAATAAGACTTCAAAAACCTTTATAATACAGGAAACATCTCCCCGCCTCACGTACGTAACAAAAACAAAAACAGTTGCTTAAACACGCACACAAAAGCATAACAGCCAATCACAAGCCAGGTCCGCTATTGCTGAATCACTTTCATCATTATCATCCACTATTTGTATCAGCCCGTGATTACTATATATATATATATATATATATATATATATATATATATATATATATATATATATATATATATGTATGTAAGTGCCCCAGTCTGCAGCTGTTCCGAATTGGGCACTACGCTTATGTAAGAACTCCAAACGGGCGTAAGTGCCAGGATCACGCAACTCCACATAGACGCATATATACGTGTAGCCATTGGGCACGCACAGACTGATGTTACTGGCATAGTGCTCACTCTGCTGAGCCCCTAAAAGTTCACAGATATTTCCAGGGATGGCAGAAGGTTTATCTCATCCAGTTACCCTGGGACAGATAGTCCACCAAGCGTCTTATAAAGTGAGAGCGGGAGCAGCCCCCCCCCATCTGAACCGTCACAGTCCGCAGTCTATCTGCCGCCCACTCACCGTGCCTTCTGCCTCAGTAATGTCGCTGGTTACTAGTGAGGTCAGAGGCTTCATCCACATGAATGTTGTTTCATACCGCAAAATAGCCACCTTGGCGACAAGTACACTTTAAGGGACCTGCGTCTGTAATTACTTACAGGAACTGCCTTCCTGTCTGTCCCTTATTTGTTTTACTGAAATTGAACCAACATATTTTTAAAGTGACAAGAAAACGATAACAAGTGTTATCTAGATATTTAACGTTGTTTTTTACATGTCAGTTACCAAATGAGTGACTTTATGGCTACGTATCTTACCTGCATGCCAATGATGGCGTAGATGAAGAACAGCATCGCGATGAGAAGACAGACGTACGGCAGAGCCTGTGGACAGAGAGGAGACCACATGTGGTTACTGTGGATATGTTCATAATGAAAACACAAATTTCCTTCCCAGTTTATCATAAAATATCCCTATTTTCCCAGCAAGGCACCAGTGGAGTGAACTGCGAGATAGAGTGGATTTAGAACTGTCCACCAATCACAGCTACTATGGGGTCAAAAGCGCGACGGTCGTTGGGACTGGTGGAAATTGTGGTCGGCAAGGACCACTTCTGACTGTGTCATCCAACTGCACAAATTGTGCGATTTTACCAGATTGTATGATCTTACCAAATTGTACAAGTTTACAAAATTGTGCAAGTTTACCAAATTGTATGTGATCTTAACAACTTGTTAGAGTTTACCAAATTCTAGGATTTTGACAAACTGGACATAGATCAATGTGCTTGGTTCCTGGGTTGAGTGGCTGGTTCTGCCAATCTATGGGTGTCTTTATTCTATTATATGACCAATGAGATTAAGCTGAAGGAACATTTTTCAGATAACAATGGCTATGTGGCCTAACCTTGAATGACTGTACAAAGGTCCAGAGAAGGATTCGGATGGTGTAGCCTTGACGTAACAGTTTAATCAACCGGGCAGCTCGGAAGAGTCGCAAGAAACTCAAGTTGATGAAATTTTCCTGGAGCAGAAGGAGAGATGTTGTCATTGGTAATCTGGTCCAACCACCAATTGGCTCACAACGTCCCCAAGAGCCCCACCCCGGTAAGTCAAGCCCATCTCACACCATTCCATTCTCAAGCAGAACACTTGCAGATTGTACGTCAACACCAGATCCAATCACATGCAAGCTGCCTCCCTCCAATCATATTCGCTGGTAGACCCCAATACACTGAGATCTGTCTCTATTTACAAGGAGAGCTTTGAGGACATTCCTTTGGCGGTAAGTTCCTGTGCACACAGATTACTCTTTGGTTCCATGAAGCACCTGGCCAAAGTCTTTAGAAGATCATTATCTATTTTATATATCTTACAGAAAGGAGCTATTGTCAATATAGGGATTTATTTGAGCTTGCTCTTCAGTTTTAAATTAAACTATGTTTTAGAACTTGTTGGTCATTTATTTTTTATTTTTTCTATTGTATTATCCCATGTTTTTCTGAAAAACCACTAGCAATCTACCCCTCCCAGCCCCCGGGCCGTCTCCTAAATAGCCCCTGACTCTCTTCCCACTTAGTCACATGAGCTGAGTACTAAAAGCGCAAGCAGATGCCGCAGACCAACAGATGACAATCTGACAGTAAAGCTGAGAGAGTGGTCTGGAATAAAATGAAATAAAACAAACAAAAATAGTGAATAAAAGATAGGAAATATGCAGCAAAAATGGGAAAAAGAGTCAACTAATGGTGAGATGTTTATAATGAGTGTAATCATCAATACTTCTCCGATTCCACCGATCATCAATATGAGACCATTCTGATGGCAAATTACACATTTGCTTTATAGGGGTAATCTAATTTCTGTGTTTGGGAGATGAAGCTCTTCTCTGATTGGAGAATTCTTAAGATAGCCCTTTGAGGCGGGGCAGGAGGCTTTAATTATAACTGGTGCACGGGTAACTGGCAAAAAGTTTGCATAACCCATAGCAACCAATCGGGTGTTTGCTTACTCCATCAGAAAATGACGGTCAGGATGTGATTGGTTGGCGTAGATTAGAAAACCTTTTCTCAGTTATCTGTAGACCAGTTCCCGGATATATCCTCCTGGGAGATGCCGTCATCCCCAATCCTGAGAGCTCATTAACAACGTTCTGCTGTCCATCAATGACTCTGAGATGTATAATGAGTGAACTGACAGAAACTCATGTAACGATAAAGCGTTGTAACATTTTATTGGTATAGAGTGAGAGCGCAGATAGCGTAATTGTTTTTTTTTATTTGATGTGAAAATGTAATATAGTTGCACAATATATTTTCTTAGAAAAAAAATATATATATAGACGTCTCGTTGTTTAATACCGTTTAACGTGCTTGGTGTTTTGAACAATGTAATTTCCTGTATAGATGAGAGTCCCTGATGCTATTAGTGTCTATGAAGAGGCTTAGTCAAAGGCACAAATAGCAACTTTATAAACAAATCACTATACAACACTATAGTCAAAACTATGTACGTTTGTCTACTGAAACAAATTGTAGTGGGGCATTACATGGTATTTTACACAATTATAAAACTATATTTGGGTGCCAAAAAATTAACTTTTTTTTATAATATATATTCAGGGTACTCTAGTTTTTTCCAGGACAGGCTTGATATCTGGTTTGAGTCAAGGGGTGTGGCCTAACAAATCAAGGCGTGTCAGGACTGATGAGGGGGTGTGACCTATTTTGCTCCTATCAGTACAGGCGTAGCTGTTACTATTGCAAACATTACATTTGGAGGAACCATTTTCTAGGGCAGAGTCCAAGTTGAGCTGGATTAGTGAGAATATGTCATGAATCTCGTGATATCAGTGTGTCCCTGTTTTAAAATAACGTGATCCCACATCTTACCGAAGGACGCTCGCCCCTCTAGCTGGGGATGAACATTTTTTTGTGGCTTCCATCTCTCTAAAATATCCTCGTCAGTAGAATTTGCTTCCTTCGTGTCCTATGCTGGGTCACATGACCCATCCCACCTACAAATGACCCCTGCGTATATTGCGCCATGCAGCGGCCGCTGTTACATGCGGAGGAACAGAAGTCACTGTCATGTAGACACTTCTAAGACTACCTGAAAAACTCCTTCCCCCCCACCTGACCCCTACACTGACCTCTGTTCCTCTTTCCAGGGGGGTGGGTTACATTCAGGCTTGGTGAGGTTTGAGGAGAAGGCGTGTGCTGAGCAATCCCAATAATATCTAATAAACACATTATCCTGAAACTATAAAAGTCTTTCCAGCAGCAAAAGAGATGAAACTTTTACTGGTCCAGATCTGTCTGCAGATCACTGGTTCTGTCTTATATCTGACACATTGTAGCAAACTCCACTTTTGTTCCTCGATTTCTCCCACTTGTCCTTATATCATTGTTTCTGGGGCGTCCTGTTGAGGAAACAGCCATTTCTGGAGTTCCAGACGACTATGAAATAAACAGCTGGACTATAAGATAATGGATATCTGGTCTGAGGATCTTCAGATCAACAATATTTATATAATCATCATCAACATCTATTTATATAGCGCTTTACTTAGATAATGTAATTCCAACTAACACCCAACTTTTTCATTTGTGTTCGTTATTGGAATCTCTTTTAAAAAATTTCTGAACTAACAATTTGACATTAATCACTGACGTTTGTAACTGCAAAGTGTTTTACTAATCTTACTGATGTCACTAGCCATGAAAATGGGAGTACTTCTCTTACTGCTTTATATATAGCGGAGAGTCCTCATGGTATTTTCTAACTCATATACTTTTCAAGCAGGAGCCACTGATTCCTATCTTGCACTGATGAGCTCTACCAAATTTGCACCCAGAACTCTGGGGGAAGTTTTGTCCGTCACTCTTTGGGTCTGAGGGATAATGCTATTTGTTATAAACTAGTTATGAAAACATCAATATCTTCCATTGTAAGAAGCCTCTCACTGTATAAAATAGTAATTAAAAATTATACAACTGTATTGATTGTCTTAAAATATTGACTCTGCAAAACGTTCATCATCAAAATACAAATATTTAAAAAACGTTCTACAACCTGCCAAAATAAACCCCCCTATATTTGGTTTCCAACGTTTATTTAGCAACGAAGAGCTTTGGTTAAATCTGTTATTGTTTAAAATATAAAGATCATCCAACGAGTGCCAAATGCGTTTCTCCATCGTCTCACCAGGTTTTCTCCCGTAAACAAGTGCGGTCTAACAATGCGTCTCATTTAAATCCCTCGCATAAGGCGGCTATGTTCAGATATTAACTGTTGCAAAATCCATCTGACAGAGTTTTCAAAAGCACCGAAAGTTTAAACAATTCAGTTTTCTGCAGATTTAGAAAAAAGGACATTTGCGGCGTGTTGTAAGAACGCCAGTATACACAGGCGTAATCCTCTCGTACGCCAAGATCCTCATTCTCTGATCCTTTTGCTGCTGAAAGATTTATCCAACAGAGGTAATCTAAAACGTTACTTTCGTGTGTGATATTCAGAGAGCGGCGTCAGTCGCCCGACGCTGAAACCCCTGCGCCCCCAACCTTTAAATTGCTCAGCACAGAAACCACCTTCTACGACAGATGCATTCGCGTGATGCGTCATATAAAACCAAGCAAGGGAACCGGTGGGGGAAGGGGGGCAAAAATAAGACTGGAAAAATACCAAATGGAACCAACCGTATTCTAGGTATGACGTTGTCATGGGTGATTTTAGTGGTACACAGTACACGCGTGTTGCAGGTAATACAACATACAAAGACGGAGGGTATGGGAAGGGGGGGGGTAGAGTTTTTCCGCATTGTATGTTGATTGAGAAGCATGAGTCGGCAGGCCGTGAAATAAACAAAAAAGAAATGAATAAAAGACACAGTGACTTAGACACATACGCACAAAAAGATGAATTAAATTAAACTGGTCGAAGACAAATCATCAACTGAGTTTTTTGCTTTGGATGATTGTGAGCAAAAATATAGCTGTTCAAAACCATATTTTGAAGTTAGTTTACAACATTGGGTATCACAAAATATGAATTCAGCCTTAGGAGAGCGCAGGGTTAACAGATGATAAGATGACCCACCCAAAAAAACAAAGCAATGTGATTTTTTTAGTGAACAAAGACAAGTTCGCTTACAGTTATCTTAACTCAATATGAAGTGTTTCGTTTTGGGTCCATTTCCTCTTTAACGCCCTCTGGCAATATAATATCATTATTTGTAGAATCACCTGACTACAATGTAAATGGCGGCATTCTCAGCAATGAGAGTAATATACTGTACTTCTAATTTAATTACTAGAAAAATAATTACATTTTGTGAATAAGGGGAATTTCAAATCTAGTCTCCTGAAAACGTTCTTATGTTTAAAACAATCCATGATGTTTTTTTAAAGAATGTATTCTTTCGCCAAACCAAATAATTATTTTACCGTTTTTTTCATGAAAAATTGCCCACTGGGGGGCGCTCTTCCCTTGGAGTCAATGGATGACATTTCAAATACATGTAACCGGCCACTAATGTAAAAGAATCGTGATAAACTTTGGGTTCTATCTACAGATTGAATGATGTTCATTGGTTTTACTGAACATTTATAGAAGAATAACGTTTAAACCGCCCCAGTTATGATTAGTGTATTATAGTTCATTTGCCTTAATAAGCAGAAAATTCTGAGACTGGAATCGTCCCAATGATGTTTCAGTGAATCTTCTAACAATGGAGATTAATTGTAAATTTCCTTATCACAATACTCTCAATGACATATTTTTCTATGACCAATTAAGCCTTATGTATCTTTGTAATTAGCGCACCGCGGGATGCGGGAGAAGAATAATATGGATTTGGTATGTGTCCATATTGGCAGGGGAATCACTCTGTGGCCCCTGGGCCGTTGGATCATTAGATTATATTATTATTGGAAACATTATTATATAATATCATTAATATCATGGTCTTGGTTGGAGTGGATACCGTTTCCTGGTCTGATGAAGATACATGAGGCAGTCTTTAATTATTCGTATGGCTAATCGCAATGCAAATGACAAGGCAGCAAGTCAGCGTGAAGGGGGCTTATTACCAGTGTGCGCAAATGTTTTATTCTGTTTCAATGATTTAATCTGCAAAAACTCTGCTCCTCTATTTTATCCCGTATGTCTAGACCAGAGATCTCCAAAGTTCAGTCCTCACCTACAGGTCATGTTTTCAGGATTTCCATCTGTAGAAAGAGGTGGGATAATAACTGACATAGCCAAATAACTCACCTGTGCGTGATTAAAGACATCCTGAAAACATGACCTGTTGGTAGCTGCTGAGCAGTGAACTTGGACACCTCTGGTCTAGACGATGCCCCAGATCTGGACAGACAGATTGTTTTCTCTCAGCCCCTAATAGGTAACAAACCACCAACCAACATACACTTGCCTTATACGTCTCCAGAATAGATTGTAAGCTCTTTGGCTCAGCGGGCTCTATCCTGCTGTGTCATGAACCATAAGCATTAATGTCCCTTTGTACCCTAGTGTTTGTATATATAGGGGGGGGCTATTTACAAATAGAGGGAAACACGCAATGTTATTTGAAATCAAGCACATTATATAATTGTGCTAAACAGCTCTCTCCAGCATGTAAAATGCCAACACGCGATGGACTGTTCAGTAGAATACAAGTTTAACTTCAACCTTAAAATTAAGCAAATATATCCAGTCCTTTATACTGTATGTATAGTATTTACTATTACTAAAATGTGACTTACTGTACTGAACACAAAAATAAACTGCGGTACAACAATATACATAATGATGGAGATTCAGAGCAGGACGAGGTCTCGTAGGAGCTGTGCGTGACGGGCGCCTGCGTCTACCTCCGGGAACTATGGGAACTACTATATCACGGATTTCTGCGCAATCAGCGATGTTTCAGGTACCAATCATCCTGCGGAATCTCATCACACAAGGATGTGAACTGAATATCCCCCACTCCCCCCGAATAAATGAGGGGACCATGTATAAAACTCAGTGGTGGTAAAACTGGGGTCTTACGTTCTTTTCTATTTGACTGTCTGTAAAGTTATGGAGGCAGCTGACGGATTGACTAGGTCTGGTCTAGGGCTGGGTGTCTGCTTCTCTGTGTTCAATAAAACTCACTTACCGCTATCTCTGTGAGTAAAATATCTGTTATACTTCCCAAGACCGTGACGAAATCAAACACATTCCAGGCGTCTCGCAGATAGTTCTGTATGAGAAATGGGAGATAATTTATTACATGTGAGAGATGATACCGCAGGTGCTGGTCGGCCAAGCCCTGGGTCATGTATTTCAAAAATGCCGTTCAGAGAGGGGAGGTGGTAGAGCCGGGGGTCCGGACTGTGTAATGTTCCCATCTCAGGTACCAAATCATAGACTGTCACATCTGCTGTGATTAACACACAATCCCCTAATAACAAAGTATCAGCTTGGCAGCCCATGGGAACCAGGTTTGGGGATCTTGGGGTGCAAGTCGGATTTTTCAGTTTGATTTCTGCATAGATCAATACAGAGTCAAGCAACCTGTGGCTGGTCAATTGGTGTGGGACTACAAGTCTCAGCCTACCCTGCCCAACCTACAGTATATATCGAGCTGCCTCCGTAATTAGCTTCTTACCAGAACGCCGAACGCAATGATTTTCAGGATACACTCCAGTGAGAACATCGATGTGAAGATGATATTTAGACATTTCAACATCTCTTCATATGTAGTCGATGCTCCGTAGAACTAGGAAACAAGGAAAGAAATTAAAATATGCATCAACGGTCAGCTAATTGTGAGTCATATCTAACAAGCACCATTGCGGAAAACGGTCACCCAATTAGAATTAGCCAGTAAAAGTTACATTATAGTACTTTGGTCTAGCAAACGTTCCAGTTTGTGTATCTAATTGTATATTCCTAAAGTTTACTATTTATTAAACTTAATTGGTTACCTCTTTACTAAACAAATGGACCCTTTAAAAAGTAATCCATAATATATATATATATATATATATATATATATATATATATATATATATTTATATATATATATACATACATACATACATACACTTGAGGATGCGCTCAGTTCACAGTAAATAAATCAAAACTTGAAAAGCTGTGCATAGCTCATAATTCATAAAACAGCTATAAGAAAAATACAAAACTTAATTGAAGAAGAGATAAAAAAATTATATTAAATGTTTTTTTTCTCATTGTATATATATATAAATATAAACACAGATGGACCTTTAATGAGAGGCAGAAGGGGTTAGTCAGTAACCTTCTGAGTTTTTGAGCTCCTAATATTGAGCTATACCCAAATACAGATTTCCATATAATATATTTCCATATTAGACACTTAGACCTATGTGTGTAGGTTATATATAATGACTCCGCTCCTAGTTAACCCTCTCCAGTCATGATATTCTATCTCCAGGTGATCGCTGCTGTATAACCTGAGAGCAACAGATAAAACTTCTGCTGTTCTTGAAAAAAGGAAATTTGTTCATTATTATTCCAAATCAGCAAGTTGGGGTGTGAGATGGACTTTCACAGACATATGGCATCATCTCTTAAATAATCTTTATTGTAAGCAAAATTGAAAATATGATAAACGTTTGCTCGATTCTTGGATGATGACTTGAATAATAGTTTGACCATTTACCCTGTAATCCCTCTAACTGTTCACTATATAATAAAATCACTGCAAGCAAACTGCATAAAATATTAATTTTCTTTATCATGTATCAAAAACATTAATGTGGTCTATGTGAAATGCGTTAGCACTACAAAGCGCCTGGAGCTACGTATCTACTGAGGTCTTACCTTCATCATGAGCACAATGGTGTTGAGAGCAATCATTACCATGATGAAATACTCGAACGGAGGGGACACCACGAAACGCCACATCTTGTACTGGAACGACTGGCGGTTTTGCGGCATATACCGTGTCAGGGGCTTGGCGCTAATGACAAAGTCGATGCAGGCCCTCTGTGGGGAGACAGAATGTTGAACTGAGAGGTGAAACCTTCGTATGGTGACCCCAGTAGAATTATGACTCCATACTTTTACCGACCGGATTATCTGGGAGATGGGAAGGCAAGATAGCCAAAGTGGGGTTGGGTTGGAGCAATTGCTGGTCAAGCCGTGCTCACCTCGGTAGTGGCATCGACTAGATGAGGCAACTCTGTGCTTATTGTGCTGGGCGGGTCTTATGGCGCAATTTGTATCATGTCTTCACCCATCTTGTAACGATCTCTGGGAGAAATTCTTGCTTTCTCGGAATCTGAGAGGTATCCCCCTAATTTGGGAATATTCGGGACATCCCAGGAGAGTAGGTAACTAGACCTAACACTCACACTTAGGGCCGGATTCATCTTCGGTCAGTGTGCCGACAAGTAACGTGTAGCAGAGAGAACTTACACCCAGATTCAATTAAAAACGTATCTTGAGATACGTTAGGATTTGAACTATGGGTGGGAACTACGGACAAGTTCCAGCGCTCTTTTTTAAACTGCAACTTAGGTAAATGTTGAGTCTCGAACATGAATCAGACCCATAGTTGTAAGACTTCAGGATGGGGCCGTACAAAGCTGCCAACATTTTACAGTTATTTCCAGAAAACACTTTGCTGCTGGGCAGAATAATCTAAATACATGACAAGCGGAGAGGACTACAACCCCCTTCACCATGAGGATGATAATCTTCTTGTATTTAAATATCAATCTTTAGTGAATGACAACTTACTAGTTCTAGAAAACAATAACCGATCATGAATACTGTGTATCACATACACAATAGAAGCAATCATACTGTGACGTTGGTCAATATTAAACAATATGGAAGTTTATAGGGACAAAAACATTTCCAGGAATAAATTCTGAAAACCTGGGACGGTCCCTACACGTGACGGCCACTATTATAGTATATAACTCTCTGTTAGGCCACAGCCTGGGCTAGATTATGTCAATTACGTCTCAAATACAGGTGGTGCTGATATGGCCTCTGGAATATTAGAACCGTCTCTTGCTTTATATATTGAAATCAGATGTAGCCAATTCATGTTTGGAGGACCAATTTCCCTCTCTACATCCTCACTTCCTATTCCCACTGTGGCCAGCCTGGGGGAACCTGTGGGACAAGTTGGTTTGCTGGGACTTGTGGTTCTCACCTCGTTCTTCTCCAGACTGCACTCCGACATGACCTTGTCGCCCTGCTCCTGGAATGTGATGATTATCAGAGCCACAAAGATGTTGACAAAGAAGAAAGGGAAGACCACAAAGTAGACGACGTAAAAGATGGACATCTCCATCCGGAAGCCAGGCGTGGGGCCTTGGTCCTCGTAGGTGGCATCCACAGAGTGTTTGAGGACACTGAAACGGAAACACAGATCATGGTATTTAGTCTCACTGATTGATTCTGAATCTCTCTCTGGCCATCGAGACGTTTCTTAGTTTGCTCTACACCCAATTATCTTACTCCTTCTTTCCATCCTCCTCCGAGCTGCCTCACTATCTATACCCAGGCCTTCGCTTCCCAAGTTTTCTATCTGCTCCCTTCTTCAGATGCTCCCTTTCCATCACAGCCGGGACAAGGAATAGGGAGGTACCCCAAAAAAACTGGGAGTGAAGGATCTGCATGAAAGACCCCCAGTTTCTCTCCTGCAGTCGCGGAAAGAAGATCCGAGTCTCTAGTGTTACGTCTGGACTCGACCACCACCATAGAGGCTGGTTGACAGCTTTCCCGTGTCTTACTAGATTCATTGGAGGGATGCAGACAGACATAAAAAGGATAACATGTGGGTTGTACGCCACGTCTATGCAGCAGATATAAAATAATGTGTATATTTAGAGAGATGAACGTGTCTCGGGTGCCAAAATAACTTATCCTGCAATTACTTTACACCTTCTTCATTCTCTTTTCCCGTTTCTCTCCATTCTTCTGTTCCCCGTCCTGCTCACTCCCCCGATCACCTCTCTCAGACTATGGACTGGCATATTCTATTTTACTGACCACCCTTGATGTCTACTGTTCCAATCATCCAGCTTTCGTCTTCTCCGCTCTCGCTGCCCTCCACTCTTATCATCCTACTCTTAGATAACCCACCACAGTTTCGATATTGGGCTGCATATGGGAGGAAATAGATATAGAACAAATGTCTTGTTACTCTCGAGGAGTGAAGCACTCACTTGGGCCACCCTTCTCCAGTGGAGACAGTGAAGAGAGTCAGCAGAGCCCAGAGGACGTTGTCGTAGTGGAACTCGTATTTCTTCCATTGTCTGGCCTGAGCCCGGACTTCATCATTTTCATAGTTCAAGTACTCGCCCCTGGAAAGAGGGAAAACCATTAGGACATCGCAGATTACAATGTACAGGTCATAATCTCTGACCCGCCAACAAGTACCTGCAATCTTTCTGTAAGTCTTTGGACTCATCCGTGCAGTAAAAGAACTTGCCCTTGAAGAGTTGAACCGCGATGACGGCGAAGATGAACATGAAGAGCATGTAGACGATGAGAATGTTCAACACGTTCTTCAAAGAGTTCACCACACAGTCAAACACCGCCTGGAAAAAGAGACTGAGTCAAGGAAAGGCTGGTGGTATGTGACATGGCAGCCGGCCAAGGCTTGGTGGGACTGAGTGGTACATAACTACAGCAGGTCACTTATAGAACACACAAACCAATCATACATGTAGCTGTCAATCATTTCCACTATTTATTTTAGGGCATATAATGATTGGCAACTCCCCTCCGCAAGCTGAATGAGTAAGATGACCCGCTTGAATGTACTAACCGCTGGCTTTTATAAAACACGAAGCTATAATAGTATTAAATTGTATAATACATCCGTGACATTGAAGCTCACTTGTCGGGCGGACACAGTGGAGGCAGACATTTTTTGAGCATCATAAGAGTGCAGCCTATCAGTTCATTAAGACCTGGTGACATCACTTATTCACTCAGTGAGGCATCCAGCGACGGCAGCCATTCTCACTAGTAACCGGAGGCGCACCATGGAGGCAGCCATCTTTTGGGATGAACCAATGTTTAAATGCAGCTGACATGACTCAATGTCTTCATTGGTTCCTAGTAAAGCAATAGGCCGCATTCTGCCAAGTATTAAGTTATGAGTTCACTTTAATACCTCTATATGGCAGTCCAGCACCTTACAGCGTAGTGAAGGCTTCAGTATTCAGTAATTATATCTATTATACAGGGCTGGATTGCGATTTGTGGGTCCCCCCGCCACAGCGCTGTGACTCTGCAGATCAACAGGAATCAGCGAGATCTCCGGCTGAGGATTCCTTGTGATCCGCACAGTGACCCATTGCTTCATTTTGCGGACAGCTTATGTGACCGTCTTGTGACGCAGGACCAGATAATCGCTCAGGGGACCCAAATTGTGTAAGGGCCCCTGGGGTGACCCTGCCTATAGTCTGGCTCTGGTATTATAAGGAAAAACATATCATCATAAGTAAATTATATTTACTCACAGATGTAAACGACAAGGATATAACAGTATAAAGATCTATCCATTACTACCTCCCATGTTTACATACCGGTCATGGGACACAGAAGTGACTTTTAGACAGTAATGGGATCGTTATATCTCATGAATCACAAGTTCGAAAGAGGGGAAATGACTTTATAAAGTGATCTTCATATCCAGGCGTGTTTAACCTTTAGTGACTATTATAAATTGCATCGCAGAACCCTTTCACAACGCACCGCGTGACATCACTAATCTACAGATATAGGGATTATTTCAATTTTATTTCTACATATATTAATGTCACATATAATCTATTATTACAGTATTAAACAATTATCCAGTGAGTATAAACATGTGGCGTAGGCCCTAGTTATTTACTGATTCATTCATATAATCTAGAGCAGAGGTTTTGCTCTCCAGCTGCCGTTTAACTACAAGGCCAAAGACTGGTGTGGCATGCTGATACTTGTAGTTCTTGAGCAGCTGGAAAGCCACTGGTTCCCTAACCTCTGATCAACCGCAATGTGGACTTTAATCCCACCCTGTGATACCGGACAATTAATATCTGGAGTTTGGATTCTAGCGTCCGATACATAAAACACTACCTGGATTATACAAGACCCGACGCATAGTGGGAATCAACAGCCAGATATTAGCTCTCATCTACCCAGCTTCAGCGTGATTAAAGCTGAAATCTGATTGGTTGCCCCGGGTTACAGTACCTCTGTCCTTGCAACATGGTGCTATATAAAGACACAGTAAAAGACACAAAGACACATCCAACCTTTAACTTGGGCAGCCGCTTGATGGTTTTCAGAGGCCGAAGGACACGTAGGACTCGTAGAGATTTAATGGTGTTGAGATCTTTTCCTTTGTTCCCTCTATAGAGGACAGACAGAGGGACATCAGTCAGTATAGACAACACCAGGTGAGAGGCATCCAGGAGAATCGTCCAATCCATGCTCTGAATTCCTCACCCTTAGAAGGGATCTGCCCCGGTATGTGGATGAATAATGCACCAGGGTCGTCTTTAGGCCAAAAATGTTTACTTATAATACAGAGAAACACATTATAAAACTACATGGTAAAAGAAATATATCTCCTGCACTCTCTGCAGATTTGCTTTTAAGAATTTAGTCTGATCTGCTGAGGCAAAATGTAATCCCATCCATAGACATAATTGGAAGAGCGCCCCCCAGTGGTTACGTTATTATTAGATATTATTACCGCGATGAATCGGTTGTCTAATGATGTGAGAACAACAAGATAATTCTTCCTCTCAGAGAGATTTCCTGCGCTAATTAGTCCGACATCATTATAAGTCATCTTTAAGCTCTGGGAAAAAAATCTTAAACGTGAGTCTCTCAATGCGCTAGAAGGTTTCTTATAAAATGTCAGTGTCCTTCAGTGTAAGTAGGACTACTAGTTTCAGGGTTGCCAAATATCAGTAAATTTACTGACAGTTAAAAGCAGACTTATTAACTTGTATACAATACAATAGCATTAATCATTGTTTTTTATTGTGCAATGACAACAGATTGAATGTGGGATCTCACGTCTTTATTATTATCACTAATTGATTGTTGTTTGAGCCGTGAAATAATAAAAAAAAACTTAAGTATTTTACTTCTTCTATGATTATGAATCAATTTCTTAATTAAATGTTGTCAATCTCATTTACTGAGTAAACTGAGGGGACTCCAATGTCGAAAAGTTATTTATTAAAGGGGTTCCCCACCTTCAGACACACTGAATTATTATATTGTTCATGCCCTTCACCAACATTGACTAAATTTATTGCTACATCTTCCAGGCTTCTGTGTTTCTCAGCCATCTCTTTATAACAGCAGGCAGAGCTGTTTATTCCCGTGTGCCCTTGTATACCACACATTTCTGCTCTGCCCTCTCTAGAGAGCAGAAACGTGTCTGTCTGCTCCACTGTCTCTGGGCTGCACCAAGAAAACAGCTTTATATTATATCCCAGGTCTCCAAAAATAAACACTTCTACTGCTCATATGAATACATGGATGAAGAGCACAGAATACATTTAGCGCACATTAATGCCCTTTAAGAAGATATTGCCTGAAAACACAAAACAGTTTATAGCTGTTGAGAATCCATCATGTTCAAAGTTGCAATATATTTTGATGCCACTAGATGGCGATGCTGGCCTGGCCAAGCTGTGGCTCTACAGGTGTGGTAAAACTACAAACCCCAGCATGCTTTGCCAGTATATAGAATGCCCATGCTGGGACTTGTAGTTTCACAAGATCTAGAGAGCCACAGGTTGGTCTAATGTAAAACTGATGTAGGTAAGAATGAATATTTGGGATGCAACCTTAAATGGAAAGATGTTAGAAGCTTGAATGTGATTGGTCACAAGTATTTGGGCATAGTGGGTTTTATTCCATTGGTGTCTATGGATAATTTCTCATTATTCTGTAAGTTAGGAAAGTATTTTATATATAGAAGAATTCTCAAATTACATTCTCTGTATTATAAGTTTAGACATCACTGGCTAAAGATATATGCAGGTTCAATGGCTAGGAGACAGACAGCAGTCCAGGATTTAAGGATTTCCTTGAGCCTATGCATGAAATAGTGGATCAGTTCAGGTAAGTCCTGACAATGTACACTGGATTTACACAGATCAGATCCTGATAAAAGAAAATGGTCATCCTAACATGTGATGTCACCTCGTTCCCCACGTTTACCAGTGCTGGGAGAATAGGGGACCACAGCATACAGTGCAGCCCCCCCCAATGCAGAGCATGCGTCATACATCATGCGTGTCCTAGTTATTCATGCAGACCTGTTGTGTATAATACCATGTACCGGATGGGATTATGGCTACAGAGCCCCCATATCTTCCGCTGATGTTTTTAAAGTCTGATTATTTCTAATAAAAAACACAAATTGACCTGTCAGTTTTCACAATAACTTTGTGTAAAAAGCCAATTTTATTTAAAATAATAAAAAATGATTATTGTTTACATAGATACTTAATGATAGTACAAGCCATGATTTGTCAAAGTGGACCTGTTGCCCTGTTTTAACCTGTTAAAGTCATAGTTTTGAGATTCTCGCATCACGGCCCCGCCCTCAATGCGCAATTAGTACGCTATAATGATCCAATGCCGTAATGGGATGAGAGTTACGCATCAGAGGTGATGTTATATGTTCTGATTTGAGGTTCAAATTTTTCCAATGTTAAAATGTTTTTAAATATTTTGTATCATATGCGCATATTGGCCGACGGTGCGCGGCAAAGCGGTAAATTAACCCTGACCTCTCTGGAACAGTATCCACGAGGCAGCTAAACATAATAACTGCTACTTGGTCCAGAAAACCTGCCGGTCTTTGGTTCATTCCCCGTCCTCTGTCCAACGCGGGGGAACAGCTGCGATATATTTCATGCACATGAGAGACAGAGTCAACGTGCATTCTAGGAGGTCACAAAGTAACAATGGATCCTGTACCATTGAAAACTGTAATAATAATATAACTAACAAAGTCTGTTTCGAACATGGCGTCAACAAAATGAATCTTTCATCGATGTTTGACAGATAACAGTGTCCTTTTAAAGGCGAATGACAGGTCCACTTCCAAGGAAAGTAGTTTGGTTTAAGGGGGGCTCAGCGGAAGATGGGGTTCTGTGCTTTTACCGTGTTACAGAATTTATATTACAACCATCACAGCACAGGTACAACTGGTCATCAGTGCAGAATGACAGGGGGTAGGGGTACCATATCTCTTGCCCCTCTTACAATACAACTGTGACCCTGGTTAGGTAATGGGATCGGTGGATGGGTGAGGGGTTAAATGCTGAGATCATGCCCTGGACAGAATATGGTTTCTGGCTATGGGTTAAAGCATCTTTTTCCAGTTTTCATAAATGTCTCCAATGTATCTCACTTAGGTCTCCCCCACTGACAAGTAGAATATGGCTCCGCCCTCTGCGCACATTCTAGGACAGCACCCTCTTTCCAGAACGCTATGCACTTTGTCAGGCAGTGGAGATGTGAATACAGAGGAAGTCAACACCAGGAGAGAGCGTAGTGCAGGGCTAAAATGCACATTATGTAGTAAAACAAAAATATAACTGAAGAGGACCTGGTGACAGGTCGGTGATAAAGGGGGAACGATCACCAAAAATACGTCTGCCCCTAACCAATAGAACATCGTTCTCCTTTAACTAACCCCAATACCGACAAGGACCGCTCTGTTGTGCGCGACAGAGATTGACACACTCCATGTTGTCACCCATAAACAATCTGTAGTAAATAGCGCACATGTACCGCTGTCGTGTCGTACAGTACCTGGCTATCTCGGTGTCAGTCACCATCACACCTCCTACGTGTGTCATGGCTTTACACGCAATTACAGTGACCCATACCGGGTCCTTACCCAGCACCAGTGGCGGTCAGACTGGGATGGTGGGGGGTCCCAAACTACTGTGGAGGAGGCTGAAACCCCCTCCCAGAGGCTTCCTACCCCGAGCTGAAATGGATTGTGGCACCTCCTGGGAGTTTTTGTAATTAAAGATTGGGAGGCTGTAGTGGCATTTTTTCCACCCCAATCTTCCCAGTCTAATCAAGAAGGGTTTTTATTATACCCTGTCCATTATACCAAAAGAAAAAATAAATAAGTAACACAAGCACAAATATCCCAACCCTTTATTCACCACTATATTAACTATACAATAAAATTTTCACCTTAAAAACAACTCACCCGCTTGCTGCCAACGACACATACAAAACGACTGTGACATACAGGAGACATGCATGTGTAGTGCAGTTTTAAATAAGTGCCATGTGTCGAAATTGCATGTCCAAGAAACAACATTAGCGTGATACCGTAACGCAACATGTTTTTTTAGTCCATGTCACACTAATAGTTAAAGGTGGACGCAGCTGCACCTTCCTGTTCTATTACTTAAATGGGGACCAAAAATATTTTCAAATCCCACTTCTGGCACCAACTAGCAGAGCAGTGCCTGTCGGAAAAACAAAACTTTAGAGCCACATACCTCCAAAATCTGAATTCTCCAGACCTAGAAGCCTAGATTATTTTTCGGGTGGGTAACCTAGGTTGTATGGGTTCACCGAATAGAATAGGTGAGATCAGCCATGACTCCCAGACCATGAATGTCAGACTCTACCCTGCTATACTATCTCACTGAGCTGGCTGCTTATGCCTGGTACTAAATCACAAGACACGTTGGATCCTGACACAACAGGTAAGGTCACAATGCACTAAGACAAGACCGCGAGGCAGAGGTAAGTGAGAGGCGTGTCGAGAATAGACGCTAACTTGCAAAAAACATCAGTAGCCTTTTTCTCCTGAGAATTTTATAATCAAGTGACAATGCTTTAAACAGTAAAATTTATACTTAGAGGTTATTGACAATTTCATGCTAGTTCTACTTAAAGACATTCACATTAAGAAAGAATGCACAGACTGGGCGTTCTAGGGTACCCGTCGCCTTCCCACAGCGGAGGCTGCCATTTTATGGGCTGGGCCAATATTCAGGAGCATGCCGCCTGTCAATTAGCGGTGCCGCTAGTTAATAGTGAATTGATAATGGAATATTGGTTCTGTCCAGACAACAGCTGCCGGTACTGTGTGTAGGCGATGAGTGAATCCCTCTCTGGAAACCTTAGTTATTGACCGTGAAACTCAATGAAAGATGAATACTGGTAATACTACGTCAGGGTTGGAGATGGCGGAGGGAGGGCGGATGGAGTCTTTGCAATAACTCTAGGTTATACGGCATAGAGATACAAAGAGAGGGACACATACAGAACTTCCTGTATGCGCAGAAAAAGAGATTGAATTTACCCAACAAAACTCCTAGAGAGGAAAAGAGAATCCAGCAACAGGGAGACAAAGAGAGAGCTTAGAATCAGTGACATATACACAAATATCCCACAATGCAATGAATGACACAACATAAGCACACAGCCACGTGTCCCTATAGACAGAGACCTCTGCTAAAATCACACAAACGTCCCCTCCCCCATCCTCCTTGTTATTCCTATGACAAATAAGACACTTTTATATTATTATTTGTTTTGCAATAATGATAATAATCAGTGTAACATGCAATTATGTACCAGTACCATCACGTGAGTGGGTAAAAGGAGTGGAGTGCATAACGTGATTTAGTGCTTAGTGGGTCTATAAAGTGCTTAGTTTCTATGACTGCAGGGAAGGCGAGCAAGGTAGAGGGATGGGAGGAGCCACCCAGTGCCCTGGGATTGGCTAGGTGAGGTTAGGGGAGGGGCCTCTTCTCAGCTAGAAGGTTATAATAATGAAAGTACATGAGTATGAAAATCTGCGCTTGTATTACATTAATATTGTTAATCTTGTATAAAACTATGGTGGACCCAGAGCTGGATCATCCATCAGGCAACCCAGGGTCCTTCCTAAGGCTTAGCAGGTGCTGAGTGGCCCAGATTACGCCAACTGTTTTTTTTTGTAGGGGTGTTTTGACAAATGGAGAGGGAGAAGGGGACCCAGTATCATGCCTAGGGCTCCACGTGCTCTTAATCAGGCTCTGGGTCGACCCCCTGTTACCCACAGTCCTGTGTCTGTGTGTTTCCTCTGGGGGTACGTTTTTTTGTTTCAGGTGTTTGGCTCCTTGGAGACTAATTCTCCCTGCAGTCAGGTGAAATGTTTGTGTTCTGGTGTGCAGCAGTTGCAGTCATCGTCCTGTAGGGGGCAGCATGCACCCATGTGATGACAAATCGCAATCTTGCTGCTCTTAGAAGTATTTGTACCATGCGGTGATCCCCTTCATAGGGTTCTTACTGCACCAATGGGCTAAGCGCCCCTGCACAGACCCCCGGCAGAGTGCAGCGGTCCTATAGGCTTTCAGTAATTGCGAACAGACGAGAACAGTAACAAGCGATTCTGCTGCGCCATACACATTCGCCACCACCGACCTATCACTGCACCGGTAGCTATTCAAAGGGTACTGTAACTTGTAACCCATAGCAACCAGGTACTAGCTCCCGTTCTTCAAGTATATGAACATGAACGTATATTCCTGATTGGTTGCTATGAATTACAGCAACGTATTTGACCAGTTGTTGACGTCCGTCTTTCAGACCCAAACTGTCTATTTTCCAGACGGTTCCACCCTGGGATGATATATAGTTCTTTATAGATACACCCTAGTACTAGGTCCCAAAATGATTCAATTAATGCAACATAATAACATTGACTTGATACCTCTTTGACAATGTGAAACATTGTATGTATGTATCTACTCCTATTCCCTCGTCTCCTAAACCGCATACTGTACAATTAAAGACTATTTAAACTTTGTATTATATTGTATTGTGTCATATATTGTAATTTAAACAAAACTAAACTCTCTCGGTCTCAGGTGGCTGATAACTGCGAACAAAAGCCTGCATACAACTAGCTAACAAGACTATATAACATTCCAAACATCCTAACTCCTATCAGGTTATGTGACATTAGCTGTACTTTGATTTATTTGTTTCTTGTCTTTATCCCAGATGAGAGAAAGGAAACTTACGAGAAGGCGAACGCCACCAGAGCGCCGCTGACCACGATGAAGTCCAGAATGTTCCAGAGATCCCGGAAATAGGATCCAGAATGAAGGAGCAGCCCCAGGTCAATCATCTGCGGGAACAAACATTTCAGACTGTTATGATATTCGTAAAGTTTGAAATTAAATCGAGTTTCACTGGTTCGATAACCCTGAAAACGTTCTCAGCGACGGACCCCGATTTCCACTTGTTCGCAGTTCCCATTGAAATATTGGCAAAATTGGAGTGGAAACAGGAATATCCTGATACTTTGTAAGTTAACTATAAAAGATAAGGTAATTGGGGGATTTTTACAAAATTCCAAACACTAAGTAATATTTGAACATGTTTCCATGTTTTAATTAGCGAATGCGTAGGGTAACGGCTTGTCAGAAGTGCTGAGGTTTATAATTAGTTTATAGAAATGCCAGCGCCTAACGAAGGCTAATTAAATTATGCAGTGAGAGCTGTAAGAAACTCGGCACTGTACTCTAGAAAAACGCAATGGAAATGAAGTCTAATTTATCCTAAAATATAATAAAGGGTCCAGGTTACTCCTGGAGTGCTGCAGATTGGGGGAGAGGGATATGGGGGGGGGGGGGGGGGCTTGGCTGTTCAGTCTGAGAGTAACTACAACACTGAAGGTGGCGATGCAAAGAATTCGCTCCCTTCTTAAAGGGGACTACACCTACAGGCGACTTCCGTTTGTTGGCTTATATACGCTCACCTGCGACATTTACCTTTTCTTTTTGGCTTCCTTCTGTTCTTTCAGCCATTTATTTATATCATCAGACAGAGCTGAACATTCCCATTGCCCTAGGACAGTGTTGGCTAACCTTTGACACTCCAGATGTTGTGAGACTACAAGTCCCAGCATACCCTTTCAGCAATAAGCTACTATATATTGGCAAAGCATGCTGGGACTTGTAGTTTCACAAACACCTGGAGTGTCACAGGTTAGCCAACACTGCCCTAGGAAATCACACAGCTCTGCTCATGCTCAGAAATAAACTCAGGGGCCTATTTGTTAAAACTTCAATTGTTACGGCGATGTGAGCTTCCGGTTCCACTACCGTTACAAAATTAATTTTTAAAAATGAAATGACGTTGTTTTTTGTTTTTTTTAACACACTTTAATCTTGCGCTATATTTTTACGTATAAAAGTTATATTATATCTACCGTTTCCCTACCTCCCTAGCGTTATTAACGTTCGGGTGGGAACGGGGCAATAGTAGTATCTCTATTTTAAACACATCCCTCCTGAATAAAAACCATTTGATCAATATTTTTTTTGAGTGGTTTATTCTGCCAACGCCATCCTGAGTACCGCCGCGATACTTGATAACTGGCGTGGGGAAGCTATTAACGCCGGTGATAACCGCCTTAGTACATAAGGCGGAGCGAAAAAAAGTTTTACTGCCACACCCTGAGCGCTCACTACCATTCCTCACAAGTCTATTTGTACCCTACAGGTATATCACACTGAATACATGGACTGCTGTTATAATTCGTAGAGGGAACATTATACTAATCACTATATATTGAGATTGTAATAGGTTAATTGCCCTCTATGCTGGATGAATGAGAGAATTATGAGATGTGACCGGCCTTTAAATTCACAATTTCACTAATCTATTTTATTCTGTTAGATATTTCGCTGTATTTTAAAAGATCTTAATAATAATAAATAATAAAAGTTAAGTTTTATAATTAAGACTCCCTCAACTATTTAGGACTATTTAGACAAACGGAGTACTTAGTGCATCTTAATAAACCAATTTTCTTCTTTCTCTCTTTTTTCCCTAACATAAGCGCTGATTCAGAATTCCCCCTGAAGCATCCCGCAAAGGCTGTTACCACATATTAGCGGATTCTTCTGCTGTCCGAGAGCACAGTGACCACAGACCATGCATTCCGCGTACTGATCAATAACTCGATGGGATCTGATGAAGGCAGCGTAGGGGAAAAACACGGCGGCTGGATATACAACCGGCCAGGAGTACGAACCCTAAGACCACTAAGCAGGTACTCACATGTTCCCAGCAAGCCCAAGACTGGTATTTCCACACAGAACCAGGGTACATAGGGTTAACCCCCTGCACAGACAGGTGGGGGGGGAAAGACATTCGTCACCATTATCACCTACTAACCTTTATCACCATCTCGAAGGTGAAGACCCCGGTAAAGATGTAATCCATGTACTTCAGCACCTAAAATCAGAGTCAGATCAGAGGTCACACGGCCGGGAATGTGATAGAAACATCGATTATACCAAGTTAATGCCGCCTATGGTTCGCCAGAGTTTACTGAACTACAACTCCCATCATTGCCAGTAGGGCGGCAGTGTGAGCAGGAGGTTATCGTTCAACAACGACTGGAGAGCATAGTCAAAATAAGCCCAAGAATGATGTATTGTGAGAGTGTGACTGGTAGAGTCTGGGAAGGGAGGTATTGTTCTACCCGGATATTGTCCTATATGTTCTAAAAGAAGGGGTCAGTTATTGTACACCCGGGGGCTGATCTCTTATAAGAAGGGTGTGTTTGTGGAACTGCTTGGTGAGGTTCTGAGAACTGACCGTTGTTGGTACCATACACTGCATAGTTAGGATTTGTTTTGCTGTCAGAGCTCAGGATTTGTTTTATAGTTTGACTGCACACAGACCAGAAAGCACCGTGGACTTTACTTGTGGATTATCTGACTTTTAGTGCAGCTAAAACCCGCTGAGCCAACCTGATAAAGGAGCTAAAACCCCACAGTATATACAACTTGCATGGTAGAGATAAAATGAGATTTCCCGCTAAGGAAGCATCCACCGGTGTAGTACAGACCCCAGTACCATTAGGCACAAGAAGGGCTGTGCTTATTACAGCTGATGCTACCACAGGTATTGTGAGTGAAATGGAAATGGTGCAATCACATGGTTAATGTCCCTCTATCCAACATCCACCCTGTCATTTATCTTTAGTGAGAGCAAAAGTTGGAAAAGACTGAGTAACAAAAAATAAAGAAAAAAGTAAATAAAATTAACAAAAACCCCCATCTCTACACTGCCCCTTGTTTACCCACATCGTTATGAGGGGCATCCGCCTGTACAGGGTCCTCTGCCGCCAGCGCAATGCTGCTCAGAGCAATGACCACCAGGATGACCATCTCGAAGTAGCGCATGTTGACGATGTAGTGGCACAGACGACGGACTCTGTCAGGAGAGACAATAACAGCACTGTCATTCTACCCGGTTGACGACGTAAGCGCTTTTGGTAGAACAGAATACGTCTTCCCCCATCCGGACATGAACGCCTGTCTGAAGCACACCCATCACCTAGTGCAGGCCTGGACAACCTGTGGCTCTCCAGTGGTTGTAAAACTACAAGTCCCAGCATACCCTGCCAGCTATTGGCTTGCAAAGCATGCTGGGGCTTGTAGCTTAACAACAACTAGAGAGCCACAGGTTGTTCAAGAAGAATGGACAGCCAACTGGATTAGTGCACTCGGCTCCGTGAATGACGCAGACAAAGGCCGAGTTCTGATGCTTACATGGTCAAGAAAAATCCATTACGCACCCAGGGCAGGTACTTACGGGTTGGTGGAACTGAAAACGAACATGGAACTGTACGGCAGGATCTGCTTTGGTCCATTTTTAGTCAGGTCATCGGCCTCCATCTCCTTTTTCTCCTCAGATTTGACATCGAACTCCACGTTATTTACTGGGGGGGGAAAAGCAAGGGTCACGTGACTGTGGTCTTATATGGCCATTTTGTGGGCGGAGCCAATATTCAGCTGGGGACTACTGATATCCCTGAAGCATGATGCGTGCGCGGTTATCGCTTCAACCTACAAAATGGCTGCCGCACAGACTATACGGGTCCAGTTCAATTAGGCTGCAATGATTTGTGCGGAGATTGCTGGAAGGTCTTTGGGGACAAATTACCACATATAAGCTCACACGGTGACAGAAGCTCTTAAGCCTAAATAAATGAGTCAAGAACATTTGACCTCCTATGACTTGGATGTTGTTTAAAGTGCATCCGCTACAACAGGGGCAGCCATTTTGAAAATATACAAAAAAAATGGTCCATCTAGGTATACTCTAAAGAATTTCTATACAGGAGGTGTAGATCATGTCAGGTCCTAAAAATGAGCAGAGATCCCATAATGTGGTTACGCAAAGTGGGGGCATTTCTAAAAACCGGGGTTGGGCATGGGCGTTAAAAATTAGGCACATTACATCCACAGTTCTTGCAGTTTGTAATCAATGTCAAAGTTTTAAGCAAACCAAGTTTTATCAAACGTTATAAGCTATTAGGGGGTAACACACATTTAAGACTGGCCAGCAGGGTGGCATAGTGGTTAGTATTGCTGCCTCTCAGCGCTGGGGTCATGGGTTCAGTTTCGACCAGGACCCTATCCATGTGGAGTTTGAATGTTTGCCCTTGTGGGGTCACTTCAGTTCCCTCCTACGCTCCATAAACGTACTGGTAGGTTAACTACTTTGTGACAAAACTAACCCTACTGTGTGTGTCTGTCTAGTAGGAAATATAGATTGTAAGCTCCGCAGGGGCAGGGACTGATGTGAATGATTAGTCTCTGTATAGCGTTGTGTAATATATAGGCGTTAAATAAATAACTGTTAATAAATAATAAATAAAGACTGAGTAAAGGGATTGGCAATTTACAGGCCACATAAGCGGCTACCTAGCTTTCAATACAGAGCTCCCCGGTAGTCCATTAAATGTTTCAGCTAACGACAACCAAATAACAAATGGTGGTTGCCATCTGACACATAAAACGCTGAGGCACTTTTGTAATTAGATAAAAAAAAGTGACATCTTTAATACCCAATGGAGCAGGGAATCATTGCAAGCGTCCAAGATATTAAGTTTCAGAACAGACAAATGAAGGGGTTTAGTTTCCAGAAAACTTGCAAAGTTCCAAACGATCCTTCCGACAGCGCCGGTCTAAGCACAAACCAACTTGCAGCATTAATAAGAATATTACATTTACTTTGACAACATAACAAATGTGTGTAAATAAACGTTTTAGTGCTTGGCAGGCGCAGATTATGCATTAACCTTTAAACCAGCGCTGATGTGAGAACTGTGGAAGATGTATATAAATTGAGGGACTTGGCACGGCCGGTGCCCGGGAATCACATCTCATAAACAAGAACCTGTTCTCACTTGGTATGACGGCACTCTCTCCCGGCGGGCCGGTGATGGTTACCGGTATATTAACCGTGCTGGACCTGTCTGGATGAGGTTGGGACATCCGGTTGACGTTCTTCTGGTTATCGGCGTCTTCAGATTGCTCCGGGAGCTGCTGCAACCCTCCAACAGGAACCTCGGCCTCGTTATGGTGGTCCCTGCAGTCACACATTGTTATTAAGATGATTTCCATGCAGTGTGAATATTGGAGAGGTGCCAGGAGAGAAATAATGACTGCGCTGATATTAACATAGACCATCTATCACACGCTAGGATTTAGACTTTGAAAATATGACAGTAATAGATATAGACTGAGGGAAGACATTCCCATAATCCTCTATTTCTAAGCCAACTTTACTGCATTATAAAACTCCCATGATCCTCAGCAACCACCCGCCTACAATCTGGCACACAGAACCATTTTAATTGTAACTTGAAAGCTCATGGACTGACCTCATCTTGTGATTGCGATGCTCCCTCTCTCCCGACACTTCTTCTTTGTTTTCCCTTTTTTCCTCTGCATCATATGTAGAAAGTGCTTTGTGCCTGTTCCGATGTCGTGACCGTGGAAGCTCCTCCCCATTTTCCCCCACTCCGCAAGTCGTACCGTCACCGTCTCTGTTGCCAGACCTAGATCCGCCTCCCCTGTGCCGAGACTTCCGCTCCCCTTTGCCAGCAGAAGGTGGTTGGCCGTTTCCTTCTTTGCCTTGCCTCTCAGCGGAATGGCGGTGTGTGCGGTGTCGACGGTGCTCCCTTTCAGCCCCCTCTTCCGGAGAAGCCCTTCGATGGTGCCTCTTCCCTCTTTCTTGACTCCGGTTCCGCTCTCCTCTTCCTCCTTCTTTTCCACCTTCCCCTTCTTTACTACGACTTCTGTGCTGTCGATGACGTTCTTCTCTGTCATTACTGCCAGAATCGCCATTATGATTGCCATTCTCTCGACCACCTCCATTAGTTTCACCAGCTCCACCCTCCCTATGCCGGTGTTTTCGTGGTACTGTTTCTGTAGTTGCCTCAGGACCTGGTTCTATTTCATTTGGAGGTAGCGGGTCTGGACTGCCATCTTTTGTCTCAGTAGAGTCCTGGGGCTCCACCAGCAATGGTCGATCCATGTGACTCTTCATATCGGGCCTAAGACGTAGTGTGGTTGCATATCGCAACCGATCCTCGGGTTCCAACTCACTGTAGAGGGCTTCACAGCTGGCGCGGAAATTGTGCATGCGAATCTGGGTTGTACGCTGCTCCCAGACCGATCGACATTTGGTTGAGTTTTGCTGTCTGTTAAAGGGAATGAGAAGTTATATAGTGGAAAGCAGACATTGCTTACCATTAGTAGAATACTTGGGGGTGAACATGAATGCAAAAGTGTAAGTAATAAAAATGAATGGATATCGGTGGAAGAATTAAAGAAGATTTATGATAACTGCATAGCAAATAATATAAGATGAACAATGAGAGCAGAGAATGAAGGAAAGAAGATTGGTGAACCTATTGTGGTCAGGTTAAAACTAGAGTAGAAAAAGGGGGGGAGTACTTCACTTGTGAGGTCGAAGGGTTTGAAGAAGGGACGAGAGGATGGAGGGTGAGTGCAAGATAGCCATCTCCTGGGAATATCTCATTGTATAACATTGATCTTACGAGAGGGAGAGATGATCAGCCCGGGAAACACATAACAAGCAGATCACAATTTGGGGAGGGAAAGCGATGAATTTGGGTACCCGCCCCCCATCCCCCACACATAAATATCTGTACTTTACGAGAACCCATCTTCTGACTGTTCATTGGGAACACTGAAAACCTACATAGATACACACACAAAACATTGTAACCAGGAGAGTATATTTCTAGATAGGGAATTCTGAGAGGGCAATAACTTTAATAATCACAAGCGCCTGCTAATGTTCTGCCAAAGACATGAAGCACTTATTGCATTCACCTGTCCTGCTTGTTACGCCATTTATACTCAGTGAACAAATCTTGACAGGAATAACAGAGGGAGCTACATAAAGGAATGTCTAAAGGTTAGTGGGTGAAATCCAAAAAGTTCAACAAAGTAGCAAAAACCGAAACCTGCCTCACGGCCAGGTGTCCCCAGAGACACTTCCCTTGACCAATTCAGTAAACGTCCCTGATGATGCCTGTATTGAGCAGAATTCAGACTGAACAGTACGGCTTTTAATATTTCAAATTTGATAACACACAGACAGACTAAAAATATCACAATAAGTGCTCAAAATCTCATGCTACCTCATTAACTAAAGCCTTATATTATATATATTCAATTATGATTAATGAAAACATTATACTAAATATCTTCCATTGTGATAGCTTCCAAAAACTGTTGTATACATAATTTTGAATGTCAGTAGCAGTCTAATTATCCCGATAAGTATTATTTTGTAGCTCATACACTATTTTAGAAGCCCTTCTCTAATTCATTCATTTTTTATAAGTTGTATTTTATTTAGGAAATAGAGCCCCCAGAACTATAGAGTGTTTGAGACAAGGTTTCACCCTTACCTACATTTTATGGTAATATAACCTGCCTCTACCTCTACGTATTCTTCGTCCTACTAATTATTGTACTGGTTTCTCCCTCTGGTTTCCTACACCGTTTGCTAACCTTCATAATGCGCAGACTCTCTCCTCTCTTGCAGACGTTACATTACCATCCTCTTTCCTTGTGGTATGTTGTCTCCTACATACAATATGTTACACAGTGAATGTACTAAATGTAACATTCCAAATTATAGTCGCTCGTTTCTCTAAATAACTGCGAATTTGCCAGACCCTCAGGCCGGTAAGATTGGCATTTCAGTATGGTTTCATAGACAAAAAATGACGGCCGCAGAGGTTGATATTTCTAATGATAATTAGTGTGTGATAAATTCTGCTATAACGTCTAATAACCATTCCTCACATCGCTTGATGAGAGACTGGCGGACATAGAAAAGAGCTATTCTTAGTAGCAGGAGATGTATTATTTAAATACAATTTAGTCTATTTCATGTGCTTCAAGACCTAGGTCTGAATTAATCTGCTGTGAACAGAATAACTGCTGGAAAGAGAGAATAAATCTTTTAAAAATCAGAAAGTGGAATAATGGAGCCTGCGAAAGATGTTAAGGCTGGAGGTAACTCATCCAAACCAAAAATGCAGTACAGAGCTGTTCTCTCCCGATATTGATATTCATATGATATTGTGCATGTAACATTGGCATCCACAGGAGTCGACCCAGAGGCCAAGAAAATACTGTGTGAGCAGACTCATCTGAAATTCTTGGTGTGTCTGCAGATACTGACAAAAGAAAGTAGACTTGGACACTTTAACAGAGATGCATAAGCAATTGGCCAGCTTTCCAGAAGATGAACAGAGAACAGTTCCATACAACAGATAGAATTAGCTCTCGAACTTTATGGTCCTAGAACTTGATGGCTAGAGGTCGACTTCAGTAAAATTTCCTTTAGTTTGATCCAAATGACGATAAGGAGATCAGAAGAGGTTCCTCAGTTGACATTTGTCCTAAGAACAAGGAAGGCAGGAGAAACTTGTCCCACCAGAACTCAACTTAGGAGGCCCCTTAGTGAATGATCCAAACACTTTCTCTACCATCCAGTTCCAAGCTCAAGAGATAGATTTGCACACTTGGTGTTCCTTTGTAAGGTTTGTCTGGTTTTCATGGCCATTCACAATGGTATAATAACTATAAACTATTGGAATTAAAAATTGTATATGAGTCTGACTAAAGTCAGTATGTAAAAACAAAACCCTGACAAAATGAGCTCTGTTACCGGAGGAAGGAGTTGGGGGGAAAAAAAACCCTTTGTCAATAATAAATTAATTAATTAACCAACTGTTCTGATTCCTTTAAATGAGGATGTGCAACAATCAGCAATAACTTTGTATGAATGAAACAATGTATATATTGTCAGGGCCTCTATTCGTCCTGCTAGTTGTCAATACATGGACTAAGGATAAGGTTTCCTGAAAAAATGCTTCATAATTTAGGATGGTCTTGTCAAGCCACAGTTATGTAAAATACTTTCTTTAACTCAACCCTACTGAGAGTGTACGCACACGTCTGTATATTAATGTTGGTGTATCCTTGACTTGTAACTCCCTACGTCTGGAGGGGCCAAATGGGGGTGGGCAATGTAGACGGAGTAGAGTAAGGACATGTTTGCGTAAATGCGACACAGTTATACATGGACGCATCCTCAGATAGACCTTTTAGGTGGTGAATCTCTTACTGGTGTAGGATGGCAAGTGCAACAATATGCAGGAATGATGACCATCGGCACCACGATCTATCCATTTCCGATTGACTGATTTCATATTGACCAGCTGAAAGTACTTAATTAGAGTCCCGGCTAGATTATAGGAAGTCTCGGACTTAATTAACCTTTCCGATTGGACTATGGCAGAGAAGAAAAAGGGAGACACAACAGATGGTTACATTTAATTTACTTTGTATTTTGGATTTATTTACATTTTATATGTAAAATTCAACTGTATGAAGAACTGTCGGAACAGTATTCTCTTCTGTGTATACGTCACCTTATTACACTGTTCTGCTGTGTGCAAATCGGATAATGCAGCTTTAGCATTTACTACTAACGCTGTTAACTCCCAGACCTCCGTTATTGGGGGGCAGAAATATACAGACTTGTGTGCCTGACATACGCTGTTTAAGTTGCGTCTGATTTAATATATGCATATCACAACCAAACTTTCAACTTAGTGATTTTTTGCTTCGCATTAATTATCTTCCTTAATGACTAGTACCTGGCACTGTTTAAAAAGACCTTTAAATGAGGCACTGAGACAGGGCTCACAGCCCTGCTCGCCCGCCCGCTGCGTGATGACTTGTTATACGGACACGCAGCTCTCTCACACTGAGAGCTGGATTCAGGGAATAGGAAGATGCGGAATTTGCATAGTGATGAGATCTATTTTTGAGATCCTGGATTCTTTAACAAGGACGGTGCAATTAGCCGCCCAGGGGCACCTCTCAGGCACTGTGAGTACGGAAGCCATGGTCTGTAAAGACAGAAGAATTAAATAAAAAAAAAGCATAATAAAATCCAGCTATTATTTTCACCTGTGCAGCAAACCATGGGCAGGAGTGTAGAGGACGTTGTATTACATTTTACTGTACCTTTAGAACAGCAACCAAAAGAAGACCCCATGAAGCACGTAATACTTAATGACGTCATAGGGTTAGGAGCCCTTAAAACAGGTGGACAAAGAGATGGAACGCCTGGCTAAATGAGGGACACCAAGCATATTGCAAGCAAGGGCTGATGCGATATTATCCCATCATGGTCATATACATAGGCTGGAATGTGTTATGAGCCGCGGCGCCCGCGGGCACCATCGCAACACGCTTCACTCTGTCCCTGGCGTCCAGGCCGTCTCCATAACGACCGGGACGTCATTTCCGGTTTTCGGCCTGACCGTTGTTAGGGCAACAGCCGGACGCCGATCTGTCAGATTATCGCTCCCCGGCAATACAGGGCAGCCGGGCGCGTGTGCTGGGACTTCTATTAAGTCTGTGGGCTAATTAGGATTAATTACATTTATTAAGCCACACTTGGGGGGCTTATTATGTCACGCAATTGCCTGTCCCTGATTGGCTGTCTTGCGTATTTAAGGCCCTGCAGGTTATAGCGTTTGATTCCTTGTGGATTGCTGACCTGCTGTGTGCTGAGTTGCTGAATCCTGATAGATTTCCTGTTTTGACCTTGGCTTGTTTTGGACCTGCTAGAACTCTGATTGCGCTTGTTATCTGGATATTCCTGCTTGCTGCCAGCCCTGACCCATTGGCCTGCCTTTGACCACTCTGCTTGCTTCGGACGCCTGACCTCGACTTACGTCTGACCATCCGTGAACATCTATACAGCCTCCTCCAGCCCGGCCGCTGCGGTTCTGTTAATAAACTTACACTACAATAAGAGTTAAGTCCTGGGGGCATCCGAGTACCTGTGAGCGCATAAAGCTCTACGGGAACGGCGGCTGCTATAGGCGAAGACCTCTACCGCTAGTTCTGTAAGTTTATTACGAGACCGGCAGCCTAACAGGCTGCTCTGGTTACCGATAATTATGGCTGCAAGAGGAGACCTCAGTGATTTTGAAATAGGGGTGATTATTGGGGCAAATTTGACAGGAACTTCAAGACAACTGGACTTCCTAACGATTTGCAAGCAACAACGTGTAAAGTGATGTCAGCATCGCGGGAAAAACATCTTCAGCAAAGGGTGGAAGGACACAATCCAGTAGGGCAACAAATAGAGACCAACTGACTGCAAATTAGGACTTGTGGAGCGTTCCGACGAGAAAGAATAGTTGGAATTCGGGGCATGATCCACTTGTAACAACGATCCGCGCAACGTGTGCAGTCACCCAACAGTTTTCTAAACATAAGATGGATATTTTTCGTAAGTGAAGGTCTTCTCAGTCACTAGATCTGAACCAGATATTCTGGAACCACATCTGAGACCGCGTTTTCCACCATCATTAACCAGGTGTCAGTTGAGCGAATCCCATGCGCATTATAGTTGTCCCGACATTGGTAGACTCAATGCCACAACGCCCTATTAAATTGACTTTATATTGATGTTTCCATTTTTTTGCCCACTACCTATATGTATTTGGAGGGTTGTCAAAGGTTCTTTCTGTAACCAAAATGTAGATCTGCAAATAAATTAGTTTGATTTGACTTTTAAAATCCATACTCACCACGCAAGTAAAATATTCAGTCATCAATACACAATTCTAATGCTTTTCATATTTACTTTTTACAGAGAGAGTCAATTTGGCTTCCCTGGGGCTGTAAGAGTATGTACCAACTCTGTGTGCCAGACTCTCGTCCTGCCAACTACCATCCTCTCTGCATCATAGAACCCGTTTCTGAGGTGTTTTGGCATATCTTGCCAACGACCTTGGAAATAGAGATCTGAATACACACAAAACAATCTGTTCAGCACATATTACAATGACAGGTTTAAGACACAGCAGCCTCAACAAGTTTGTAACGCTGCATCGGATATCAGAGTTTCAATGCTGACAAAAGCTTGGTTTTGTGTAGGTAACACGTGGCAGTCATTTATATTCCATTTGTCATTTCAATACCCCTGGCAGAAGGGCTGATCAGACATCCATACGGCAAACAACGTCAACCAAACTAAAATTTCAATAAAATGTGACCAAAGTGTTTACTACCCCAGTCAGGTGACTGTGATAGAGGGTGACCATGGCAATGGTTGTTAAAGGATAACAGGAAGACAGAACTGAATGATGCGATATCCATAATACACCGGGACAGACCCTTTAATGCCAGCACATGGAATTTGTACAAATTGCAATGCTGCAATTGACACTAAGATAACAATCTCAAAACACAAATACAAGCTAACAAAAAACTCACTGATGCAAAAAAATCTGCATAATAAATAGTAATAAAAATGTAATAATTTCGGCAAATTGGGACAACACCTATTGCTTGTTTCCCAAGTCTGCGTAATATAAATTCTTGTTTATACAACTCATTTCTGCTTGCAACGGACCATCGTTCCTGTCCTCTTGACATTACTGCGGATGTATTGGTGTCACGTTTTCCGCCCTGAAGGTGATGAAATAAAATTCACTTCGGGAACACAAAGCAGGACTGACAGAGACACGAACCTGGGGCACATTTGGAGCGAGGAACACAGACAGCGGCCGATGAGACTGACAAGCGGGTCAGGGGTAGCAAGACGAGATGAAGGCGATGGACAGACATCGAAGAGAGCTGACAGACACAAAGAGAACTCTCAGGCTACGCAGAGCGACCCCAAGAAGGAGACATAAGCGGCTGTCGACGCCCAGCATGAAATGTGTTTATACACAGAGACCTTTCTATCAACCAAGAAGAAATTCTCAATGTAAAGGGGAGTTAAAAAAAATGTCATTGTCTCAGATGGCGTAGCAAGCAGGAACTCAGACTGACAACGATTAATATTCGGGGGGATTGTCAAAGTTCAATACACAATATAAAAATACGACAATAAATTAGTTGGATTTTCACATTTAACATCAGAATATATAACAATATCAGCTTTTACGCTTCTTTATTCCATAACATGGTGCACACAGTACAAAGTTACTGTAACCCATGGCAACCAGATACTAACTTTACACCAGTGGCTGATAAAAGCTAATGTGCGATTAGCGGCTGTGGATTATGTATGTTATTTGTACCATTTCTGACCATTTCTTTAACATCTGAGGCAGAAAATTAGGAAAAGGTAATTACATCTATTGCTATTAATGAAACATAATTATTTTAAACAAAATAGCACAAGAATTAGAAATCTTAAACTGGATTACTTATGATTAAAACAACCGCTAGTTTCAAAGTTGGTAGCGGAACATAAATCCTTTTCTTTCAAACCAATATTTGCATCCTAAATGCATTTTATCGGAGGTATCACTAAGCTATGTGCCTATGCAAAGGTCTAATCTAATATAAGGGGAGGGCGGGGGTGATTTGTTTTGTAATGTTGCTAACAGATATCAGACTACATACATAAAATATTTTTTGCCATAATATATATTACACTGCGCTTCTACTATGTAAACAATTTCACGTCTCAATAAGACTTTCATTTATAGAGCCCAAACTGGATCAATCCCAAACACAGTACATGGTAAACGTTGCAACCCATTAAAGTAATCTGAAGGTGGATAATCTGATGTTGTGAAACTACAAGTCCCAGAATGCTCAGCCAGCTATCGGCTGGCTATCTACTAGCAAAGCATGCTGGGACTTGTAGTTTCACAACACCTTGATTACAACTCATCGGGAAGGAAAGAAAGACGGACAGAAGTACAGACAGAGACTTTTACAGACGAAGACACACAGACAGGCACAGAGCAATTTGCACGGACTACATATAAAAAGGAAAAGAAAAGAATATGCAACTGAAAAATACAGATAAGACTTGACACATATTCATCAACTAAGCATTTCATTTTAAAGTGAGAGATGGGGGAGAAAGTAATGAGAGGTCCTGGCCTTCAGCTATTATCTGGATATGGGGAGCGGATGAGAAGGGAAAGCTTAGGAAGAATGTGGATGAAAGAGAGGAGAATGGAATACGGTGGAGATGTAGCAGTGATTTGGTAGAGGAGATGAAAGACGAAGAAGCACCTTCACAGTGCTCAGCCCGGCCCACAGCAACTGGCACCCACAAGGAGGATGAATGTTTGATATATGCGGGAAGAAGGATTAGAAGTGTATTTATATATTTTTTTTTTATTTTTTTTTTAAATATATATTGATAAATCAGAAGTCCACACAGTGAATATCGTAACAGAGGGCAACTCACGGTGAATTAACGTTGGAGACAGACGGGCTGCGACATATTGCACCTTGAGTTTGCTTTACAAAACTGCACATGCAAGAAAAAAAAGTGAGAAACAAAATATATCAAAACCATAACGGACATGTGGGCGGCGGGAGGGTACCAAGGTTTTACTCCGCGCCAGAGCGGTCAGATTAGTATGGGTATTTGAGCGAAGAGGGAGTAAAACATTGATTCTCTCCCCCATCATGATAAGAAAAGGAAATAAAAGAAAGTTGGGAGGGGGAGAACGGGAGGTGAGCGGCGGGATAAGATGGGCAACGTAGGGAAGGGTCACTGGGGGGATTAGGTGAGATAACGGGGAAGTATAGAGAAGACATGGCGGATATGGTGTAATGGTCAGATAGTAATAGGACGGGGGTGGAGGATAGGTATAAATAGGGGAGATATAATATTCTCTTTATTCCTAAACTGCTGCTATATGCACTAAACCAACAGCTCTCTGCTCGTTTCATCTCTGTACCAGAATGTGACTAATGAGCTATGTAGTATATTGGGACCTCTACCATGATAATTCATATCAATCTACCACATAAGTCTGTCTCTGTCATATACAGTACCTCTCTATGTCATATATGTCTGTCTCTATCATCTCTCTCTATCGTGTACAGTACCTCTCTATGTCATATATGTCTGTCTCTATCATCTCTCTGTATCATGTACAGTACCTCTCTATGTCATATATGTCTGTCTCTATCATGTACAGTACCTCTCTATGTCATGTATGTCTGTCTCTATCATCTCTCTCTATCATGTACAGTACCACTCTATGTCATATATGTCTGTCTCTATCATGTACAGTACCTCTCTATGTCATATATGTCTGTCTCTATCATCTCTCTCTATCATGTACAGTACCTCTCTATGTCATATATGTCTGTCTCTATCATCTCTCTATCATATACAGTACCTCTCTATGTCATATATGTCTGTCTCTATCATCTCTCTCTATCATGTACAGTACCTCTTTATGTCATATATGTCTGTCTCTATCATATCTCTCTCTATCATGTACAGTACCTCTCTATGTCATATATGTCTGTCTCTATCATCTCTCTCTATCATATACAGTACCTCTCTATCATATACAGTACCTCTCTATGTCATATATGTCTGTCTCTATCATCTCTGTCTCTATCATGTACAGTACCTCTCTATGTCATATATGTCTGTCTCTATCATATCTCTATCATATACAGTACTTCTCTATGTCATATATGTCTGTCTCTATCATCTCTGTCTCTATCATGTACAGTACCTCTCTATGTCATATATGTCTGTCTCTATCATCTCTGTCTCTATCATGTACAGTACCTCTCTATGTCATATATGTCTGTCTCTATCATATCTCTCTCTATCATGTACAGTACCTCTCTATGTCATATATGTCTGTCTCTATCATCTCTCTATCATATACAGTACCTCTCTATGTCATATATGTCTGTCTCTATCATCTCTCTCTATCATGTACAGTACCTCTCTATGTCATATATGTCTGTCTCTATCATCTCTCTCTATCATGTACAGTACCTCTCTATGTCATATATGTCTGTCTCTATCATCTCTCTCTATCATGTACAGTACCTCTCTATGTCATATATGTCTCTCTCTATCATGTACAGTAACTCTCTATATCACATGTACCAAATCTCTCCATCATATCACATATTTCTCTCTCATCCCTCTCGCTCTCTCCTTCCCATCGCTCTCGCTCTCTCCTTCCCATTGCAGTCTCCTTCCTATAGCACTCGCTCTCTCCATCACATCTCTCGCTCTCTCCTTCCCATCACTATTGCTGTCTCCTTCCCATCACTGTCTCCTTCCCATCGCTCTCTCCTTCCCATCGCTCTCTCCTTCCCATCACTGTCTCCTTCCCATCGCTCTCTCCTTCCCATCACTGTCTCCTTCCCATCGCTCTCTCCTTCCCATCGCTCTCTCCTTCCCATCGCTCTCTCCTTCCCATCACTCTCTCCTTCCCATCACTGTCTCCTTCCCATCGCTCTCTCCTTCCCATCACTGTCTCCTTCCCATCACTGTCTCCTTCCCATCACTGTCTCCTTCCCATCACTGTCTCCTTCCCATCACTGTCTACTTCCCATCACTGTCTCCTTCCCATCACTGTCTCCTTCCCATCGCTCTCTCCTTCCCATCACTGTCTCCTTCCCATCGCTCTCTCCTTCCCATCACTGTCTCCTTCCCATCGCTCTCTCCTTCCCATCACTGTCTCCTTCCCATCGCTCTCTCCTTCCCATCACTGTCTCCTTCCCATCGCTCTCTCCTTCCCATCACTGTCTCCTTCCCATCGCTCTCTCCTTCCCATCACTGTCTCCTTCCCATCGCTCTCTCCTTCCCATCGCTCTCTCCTTCCCATCACTCTCTCCTTCCCATCACTCTCTCCTTCCTATCACTGTCTCCTTCCCATCGCTCTCTCCTTCCCATCACTGTCTCCTTCCCATCACTGTCTCCTTCCCATCACTGTCTCCTTCCCATCACTGTCTACTTCCCATCACTGTCTACTTCCCATCACTGTCTCCTTCCCATCACTGTCTCCTTCCCATCGCTCTCTCCTTCCCATCACTGTCTCCTTCCCATCGCTCTCTCCTTCCCATCACTGTCTCCTTCCCATCGCTCTCTCCTTCCCATCACTGTCTCCTTCCCATCGCTCTCTCCTTCCCATCACTGTCTCCTTCCCATCGCTCTCTCCTTCCCATCACTGTCTCCTTCCCATCGCTCTCTCCTTCCCATCGCTCTCTCCTTCCCATCGCTCTCTCCTTCCCATCACTCTCTCCTTCCCATCACTCTCTCCTTCCCATCACTCTCTCCTTCCCATCACTGTCTCCTTCCCATCGCTCTCTCCTTCCCATCACTGTCTCCTTCCCATCACTGTCTCCTTCCCATCGCTCTCTCCTTCCCATCACTGTCTCCTTCCCATCCCTGTCTCCTTCCCATCACTGTCTCCTTCCCATCACTGTCTCCTTCCCATCACTGTCTCCTTCCCATCACTGTCTCCTTCCCATCACTGTCTCCTTCCCATCGCTCTCTCCTTCCCATCGCTGTCTCCTTCCCATCACTGTCTCCTTCCCATCACTGTCTCCTTCCCATCGCTCTCTCCTTCCCATCGCTCTCTCCTTCCCATCGCTCTCTCCTTCCCATCACTGTCTCCTTCCCATCGCTCTCTCCTTCCCATCGCTCTCTCCTTCCCATCGCTCTCTCCTTCCCATCGCTCTCTCCTTCCCATCACTCTCTCCTTCCCATCACTGTCTACTTCCCATCGCTCTCTCCTTCCCATCACTGTCTCCTTCCCATCACTGTCTCCTTCCCATCGCTCTCTCCTTCCCATCGCTCTCTCCTTCCCATCACTGTCTCCTTCCCATCACTGTCTCCTTCCCATCGCTCTCTCCTTCCCATCACTGTCTCCTTCCCATCACTGTCTCCTTCCCATCACTGTCTCCTTCCCATCGCTCTCTGCTTCCCATCGCGCTCTGCTTCCCATCGCGCTCTCTCTCTATCAGATATCTGTATATATATATATATATATAGATATAGTGGTTCCTACTATAATTATAACGCTCACTCGGTATATAACAGTGATCTGAGTTACATCTATGTGTCTTTAAATGCAGACAATCTCCTGTCCCTTTGTGTCTGCTGGAAAGGTTGGGAGGTAAAGTACAGAACAATAGGAAAGAAAACCATACATCAATAACTACGGAAAAGGAAAAGAAAAGGCAGCTCATAGAAAGTGTCAGCTCTTTAGGCAAGTAACTTGTCTGTAGCTGTTCACTGGCATTTTTTTGCAATATCTTGTCAATGGCTCAGGATTGGCTCTGAAGTTTAGTATCAAACTTTTTTTCCTAATGGTTTTAAATTGAGAATGGAGTATATAATTAACGTGGATACATTGATTAATAAACTCGCACAGGGCTGAAAGGTTTAGTGTTCTTCAATAGGCCCCGACTGTTACCTGCTACTTCGTCAATCCTCTGACAATGAATAAAGAGGTCCTATATTACCGTGACTCAGCCATAAATCTTCTGTGTCTGCCGCAGATTTAGGCAGAGGCTCTGGTACTGACTCAACGGATGGGGAAATGAAGAACAAGTAAGTTGTTTTTTCCATTTAACTTCAAACTCTGGTTAATTATTTAATGGTTGATCACATAAAACTAAGAAGAGGTATTACTAAATAGAAGACAAATTATTTTAGGTGAGGTTGGGTGCTGGTTACTGGCAAATCTTCTCAAAAACAGGAAGGGGGAAAAAAACCCTACATTAAAAATGTATCGGCCAATAAATATTCTCAATCCGAATTTGGTGGTGATTCGGCATCATAAGAATCTTCCTAATCTCACTTCTGAGACAATAGTACGTTCACTTTTAGGGACTGTAGGTTGAGTTTGCTGGAAAATTATGGGAGAGTCGCTATTATAATATATAACTTCTTTTTCTCATTGTAGCAAAGTCATTGGTCCCAGGAATTAATCAGATTTGCCCTCTCTCCCGGGAATTTCCAGGTGAATCCCAAATTCCGGGACAGGGGCCATTCTGCCCCACCCTGCCCGCTTCCTGTTGCATGTTGCGAATGGCGTCCTTTTGGCCCCGCCCCTGCAGCGAAATTATGTGACTGCAGCCTTTTGTTGTGCGTACGGGGCTAAAATGAAGCGGTTTGTGAAGTCTTCTTCTGAACGCACGTGTTCAGCTTTATTTTTACTCTGCAATTTAGAGTTGAGCTAGGACTCCATATCTGTCAGCACATTTTACATTTGCCCCCTCTGGAGCACAATATGGTTTTGCCAAGGTGTAAAATTGCACCTAATAGGTGAATTATTTCTAACTCAAAGGCCCCTTTAATAATATTCCAGACAGAAGCCATTGAACCCAGCACTGAAATGCTGATTATAGTCAGACTAATATTGCACTGCGTACTAACATTACTCCTTTCCTATGTATTTTCTATTGTCTGACTAGAGTTGGAACTGGCACAGAAAGTTCTATGGGGGATTTCTGGCTCCAGCTCTATAAACACACAGCTGACCGTTAGTCCGCGGGATTAGACCCCGATACGGCTGTTTACATCGGCAGCGCTGTGTGATACAATATCACAGTTTCACCAGCAGAAACATAGGCTACGATTTGAGCAGCCATCTCAATCTATCCGTCACAAGTAAAGCCCACGTCCATCTGCTTGGCAGGCATTGCCCATCTGACTTACACATCTGCTTTATAATCTCTTTCTGTGCTGGAGGGATCTGTGACAGACTGTCGTGTGCTGAGGGCAGCTTCTGTTTGGGATATCGCTCTACGCAAGCACGGCCTAGTCACACCTGACGGGGGCACAATTAGTTGGCGAATCGTTTGTTGAGAAACAAACAACACTCGGTAAGTAGAAAGGACCTAGGTCAGTGACTCCTTATTCTAGGCGAGGGATGTGGGCTAGATTCTGTCTATAATAGACTAGGACAGTGTTGGCTAACCGGTGACACTCCAGGTGTTGTGAAACTACAAGTGCCAGCATGCTTTGCCAATATATAGCAGCTTATTGCTGGAAGGGTATGCTGGGACTTGTAGTTTCACAACACCTGGAGTGTCACAGGTTAGCCAACACTGGACTAGGATATGTTTATGTAAAAAAAAAAAAAAAAAAAAAAAAGGCTACTGAGTTCGAAGGCTGTTATATTTCGGCTGCAATTCACCATAAAGATAAAACATATTTCGGGTCCTCAAACAAACTCTGACCATATGAAAGACATATGTATACTGTCCACTGACATAAGGATGGCCACGATGTGATCTCTATATAATGTATTTTTATCAGCTTGTCACTGATACTGTCCGTGGAGAACTATTAAGTGCATTAAGGGATGAATTTGGCTCAGCGCAAGATCCTGTAGAGGTCGTTCAGGATGAAATATCCGCTAAGAAATGAGCGAATATTTCTTTACCGTTACGACCGGTAGTAACCACAGCGGCACATCACACAAGGCTCCTACAGACCTTGTGCTGAATACAATCCACCCCTAAAAGTGTCTCTATGTATCACTAACGCCATCTGCAACTGTAAAGTAACGATTATTCCCCCAAAAGCCTTGGGGGTAAATGTATCAAACGGCAGTTTTGTTAAAACGCCGTTTTGAGGTGTTTTTACGGGCGGGTTTTAAACCACCAGATGTATTAAAGGACAAAACCGCTGATGAACGCCCAAAGACCGGCGGCTTCATCCAGCAGAGCATTCAACATCGCCATCCCGATTTTTAACCTCGACTACATAACAACCATTGAATGAATTAAGCAGCAGTTTCACAGACCGCCAGAAAAATATGTTTATGAGGACCATAATAAATGTATTATTAACTTACGGGGGCAATTTTTATTATATTAAAGGGCAATATTATTGTATTATTATATCATGAGGACAATATGAATATATAATTATATTAAGGGGCAATAATATTTGATTGCTAACAGGGGCAATAATTATTTATGATGGGGCAACATTTATTATTTCATGTGCACCATTTATACTGAACCACAAGTACCAGCATGCACATGTGCGCAAGTGCATGCTGGTAGCTGTGGTGCCATATAATAAGTGTACCCAAGTAGGCCCAGGCTCCTGTGATATTAATCATGATCTCCATAAATTACCCTGAATAGTTGTTTATCATTTAAAGGGCAATTGTAGCAGAAATATAAAGAGCTCCAAATGTAAGATTATATATATCTGTATATATATATATATATATATATATATATATATATATATATATATATATATATATATATATATGGGCACATTCCGCTTGCTGTGAATCCTCTGCACAGGTTGCACTATAGGAGTTATGGGATCTACACTGAGGGGGTCACTGGCTGGATGCCCTGATGGGGGATTAGAGGTAACCGTTTAGGGGGCTGTTTCTTACGCTGTGATTGAGAGATTTGCGGCAGACATAGGACTGACTTCAGCCACCTCTTTGGCTTTCTGCAGCGCCAACTTCTGATTGGTTGCTTCCTCCATCTCTTCCTCATCCTGCAGCAGAGATTCATTTAATGATACAAAGAAACCAGTTACATTTATAGGAAGAACGACATTTGTCAACCGCTAAAAAAACTATTTTTGTTTGCCTTATAAGGAGACATTATCGTCAGTATCGGAGCAGTTGTGGAAGCCACAAGCGCTGACTCACTTTTCGTATTCATCAACAAACCCAACGTATTATTAACTTAATTCCCTGAATGACATTTGCATGTATAGGATTGAGTACGTCCCAATAAATATTCCAGAATTTATACTTTATGTTACAATGAGACCTTTATGATGTTACATTTAATACAAGGACATATCCCCCGCTTTACCTGCTGACTGATCACTTACCTTGGTCAGTTCTTGTGCATTAGCCAGATTGTCAACAGCAATGGCTAAGAATACATTCAGCAGAGTATCTTAATCAGTTGGCAGCTAAGGAACGATAGATACATCAACATCATCATCTCCTTACAGAACCCACTCTTTAAACATGAACGGCAAAGTCTTTCACCTCCCCTTTTTTTGGGGACCAGTACAGGGGCCCATGGTTACGAGATTTACCTAATTGTGCCCCACAGGGGCAAAAACAGAATTTGCAGAGGGGGGGTTTCCACACCACGCTGTCAGTGGGTGTGACCAGCATGCATGGGGGCGTGGCTATAATATTAGAGCGTGCTTTTGCTGCTCTCCAGCTCTTCCTATCCCCATAATGGACATAGGCAATGCTGCATGCACTACTGTTAGGGGCACACAGCTCTCTCTTTTCGTGCAGAACCGTGTGAAGCGGGGACAGGGTCCAGCCACCTCAATAATACAGTGCCCCAGGCTTGGAGGGGGGTTTCCAGGCACCAGGAAACCCCAATACCCCTGGTTTGCCTATGCCTCCCCCCATGCAACGCTTTTAAAGTGAAGCGGGCACCTACTGGGAGTCCTGAAGGGCTCTCTAAATTCGGGAGTCCGGAGTAGGCAGGTATGACTTTAACCAACTTTTAGGAGACAAGATGGCTGTAGGATGTTAGTTTCAGAGGCGGGGTAGACCAGCATGCTTGGGGGCTTGGCAGTGGAGGATTATGGTGTTTTCATTGGGGGGGGCAGAAGGGGGCAACTTGCCTGGGCAAACAAAATTTTCTTCCTTTCTAACGTACAGCAGTGAGCACATTACCCCAGTGTGTGTGTCATCATTATACAATATCATGCGATCAGGTGAGCACCAGTCATAACACAATTCGCTATTGGCCGCCACGTTTGTTTTTCATTAGCACCAAAGGATACAGTTCCCGAACAGCGTCAGAATAATGAAATAGATACAGGAGTACATTCCTTTACTGACGCCCCCTTGTGACTCGATGCCGAAGTACATGACGGTGTTCCAGTCCTCCCCCGTCAGGATCTATGGAGAGGAGATGGGGGTTAGAGACAGAGCACAAGGTTATAGGAGCTGAGTAACACCACACAGAGAGCAGAACGTGATATATATAATATATTCTCCCCTCGCACATCACTGAGCCTTGGGCGCTCATGACCCTGTCTCCGGCTCACCGGTTGTCCTTCCTTGGACCACTTCTGGTAGGTACTAACCTCTGTATACCGGGGACACCCCACAAGACCGGCCGTGTTGGAGATGCTCTGACCCAGTCATCTAGACATCACAATTTGGCCCTTGTTAAAGTCGCTCAGATCCTTAAATTTTCCCTTTTTTCCTGCTTCCAACACATCAACTTCAAGAACTGAATAATGCTGCCTAATATATCCCCCCCCTGATAGGTGTCATTGTAACCAGATAATCAGTGTTATTCACTTCATTGTCAGTGGTTTAATGTAGTGACTGATTGGTGTATACCCACTGACAGTCCTTCAAATATTAAGGTGCAAAATTTTGGGTTTAAGAGGGGATATGATATGGGCCAATAAGGAGTGGATCCAACTTAGAGCGGAATTTTTTTTCATTTACATATCGGGTGCATATCAGCTCCATTGAGCCATTGTCAGACAAATGTGGCCGAGAGTCCCCAAAACGTCTTTTTCAGTCCGCCATTAAATGTATACAGCCGTTATTAGTACACAATTCTAGGCTGAATTGTGTGTAGCATTGTGGAAACATTATATAAAAATCTAGATTATTTCTTATATTTTCTAGACCTGAGAAGTTTTTCGCCCCCCGTCATACACCCGTCTAGTTATCAGTCTATAAATGCCCCAATTATCTCCACATGCTCAAACCACTTTTTTTTGGTACTGAAAGTCCTATTTGTGGCTCTCATCAGCGCTGGGCAGCCTGTGGCTCTCCACCTGGTGTGGAACTACAAGTCCCAGCTAAACTGGCCAGCCTGTGACTGCAGGGCAAGCTGGGACTTGCAGTTCCACAGGCTGCCTGGGATGAACGGTAGAGACTCACCTGAAACACGGTTAGGATGGCCGTGGGGAAAGTGTCAAAATTTGTGTTTCGTGTTTCTTCTTCAAAGTAAAACCTGAAAGAGATGAGAGGGAGATTTCTGGGAGATATCTTATTAAAATGACATTTTATTTGGCTACTTTCAGAGTAAAACGAGGCTAGTTCCATGTCTGAGAGGTGTGATGCTGTTACTACCATAAGTTAGACATAAGTGTAAAATTTGGACATAAGTGTAAAATTATGACTTATATGAAATTTGTGGCACTGTGCATGCAAAAACCTTCATCCGTATTTTGAATTGAGAGTGTTTTATAATTTGCGCTCTTGGATAGGAGGGTCAGGGGTGTTAACGTGTCAGTTCAGTCGCGGCGATGCATTAAACCACGCCCCTTAGAGATGCGCGTGACTTAACAGACCACAAGATGCTTCAAACTGCATGTGCAATTTCCAGCTTTGCAGAGGAGCCGATGCCGCACTTTTTAGGACGCTTTTGAGACACTTACTAATTAGAGCTTGATTAGAAACAATTTCAAGCCTCGGACGTCTTTTTAAATTTTAGAAAATGATCTCTAATTATCAGTCTTCCTATACTACGTCTCAGTGTTCGTTACCTACAGTATATATATTATATATTCCTGATTGGTGCCATCATAGATGCATTGGCATAGATGACTATTACGTCATTGTTTATCTATAATATAACATCACACAGCCCCCACGTCACTGAGGTTGTTGTATTAGCTACGCTGTTCCTCGCGTCAATCAAAGTACAACCGTCGCGCCCCTGCATCGCTGGGGGGACGGAGTGCGGTATATACAGAAATTTCAAATTACAGCAAAGGAAACGTAGCCTCTGGCTGGCAGGACATCCTGGAACTTGTAGTTCCACCACACCTGGCGAGCCACAGGTTACTCAAGCCTGCGTGAAACACATTGCCAACCCCCGTGACACGGACACTCACTGTCCCCCAAAAAGCTGCATCCCCAGGAGAGCAAACACGACGATGAAGAGGAAGAGGAGGAACAAGAGGCTGACGATAGACTTCATGGAGTTTAGCAGCGACACCACCAGGTTCCTGAGGGAATTCCAATACCTGGAAACACAAGAGATAGAAGATCACAGACTAGAATCTACTCGCACAGGCGGAAACATCGTACAATATATCTAGGTCAAAGTGTCACTGAATGGGCGACAGCCTGCCAGGAATTTGGTCAAAATGCCTATTTTTTTCCCCAAAAGTAAAACATTGAAAGCAAAGAATCAGAAAGCCCCAATGTAGACAAGCAGTGCGAAGGGGAGATACACGTAGGGAGAAAACATTTACTAACAGACAGGTTCCATTAAGCTGCATTTTTAATGTTCTGTTATTTATTTTCCAGTTGTGTAAACCGACCAACACAAAGGCTGATCCTGCCGCTCGGCAGAGATGGATGCAATCCGCTTGTTTGTTGCTTCAGCCGATAGGATCATAATGCGGCTGTAGCTGTCAACCAATCACATGAAAGCTAACTAGCACGCGCCTTCCAGGAAATGTCCCCAAATAAGTATCAGCTATTGATTTAATGATGGAAACTGTACACCATTTGCTGTGACGCAGAACGACACAACTTAAGGAAATGAAATTAGTAAATCAGATTTTGAGGGGGGACAACACACAGCTTCTTACTTTGTGACCTTGAAGATACGGAGGAGCCGGAGAGCTCGGAGGACGCTGATCCCAAATGATGTTCCCGGTTTCACGAAAGCCCAAATTACCTCAAAAATACTCCCCACTATCACCTGGAATAATAAGAGGAACAGACAGACGTCAGAAGGTACAAGAATGGCAAAAATAGTATATTAATAAACAATAACGTACAAAAGTTACCAGATTGCCTTAAAAGTTACAAGATCATTAAATCCTAAAATTCATTGTTGACATACGAGTGAACTACACAGATAAGGCCCTGGTCAGACTCAAACTCATGAGCCCAGCGCTGAGGATACAGCGATACTAACCACGGTGCTACAGTGATACTTTTTACATCAATCAAAATGCTGATTGCTGGAACGTTTCTGGTGCTCGAGAGGGCGTTTCTGAGCGACATCAGAGGCCGCCCTCTCTGTATAACACCCCCCTTGGCAAAGGGGTCTGAGGGGATTTATTACAACTCACCCCAAAATCAAAGCAGTTGAAGGATGAGTGGAAGTAGTTGCGGGGTCCCAGACCGTACATCTTCATCGACATTTCCGTCAGGAAGAGTCCCAGGAAAACAAACTCTGCAAAATCTGAGACAGAAAAGACAATGATTGGGGATCGGCCCGTACAATGTCCTCGCCCCTCTCTCCTGACAAACGGCAGCGAGACGCCCCCTGCTGGAGAGAGCAGGTAGCTGCGCGGGAGGGGAGATTTTAAGATGACAAATCTATGCATTCGGGTAGCACATTGGAGGCAGCGAGAACCAGCGACACCATTGGCGGAACGTTCACGAACGTTGGTTCAGCTTCCAAAATGGCAGCCGCCTCTGTACATAGGTGACAGTGTCACTTTAAACTTACATTCCCATATGGACTCAATGCTGCTGGATAACAGACTATTATTTATAACATATCATCTTTACATTTTGTCTGACGCAGACGATACTTTGATATATAGAGCGCTGCAGCAGAAGTAGGTTAAACGTCACGGCTATTAATAGAGAGCGCGGGTTAGGGGAGGGGCTATAACGAGGGGTTTACACGCCAGGGAGTCTTAGGGGATGTAATGTGCTTACACGGCAGAGCACCTGCTCATTAAACGTGAGACGTGTCAAATGCATCAGCTGCGGTCATTTATTCTGGAGGAACGCAGCGACGGGCCAAATAAACGTGTTTAGAAAACCGTCATTAGAGAGAAAAGTGCCACTTTAAAATAGGCTGATAGGGGAGATGTCGCCCATAGCAACCAATCAGATTCTAGCTATCATTTATCTACTACATTCTACGATATGTTAGCTAGAACCTGATTGGCTGCTATAAAAACCTTTTTAGAAGGTTTGATGAAGCTACCCCTAAGCATTTATTCTCCTTCCCAGAATCCCTTGCAGACTATCAGACTAATTGTATCTATGTGCGTTGTATTATATCTCTTATGCAGCTTTCCATGACGTTGGATGGTATTTTGGTATGTTATCAAGGCGGTTTAATGCTCTTTATCATAAAGGATATTAAATGACTCAGTAATAGAGTAACTTTCAGAGCAACGCAGCAAGAAGCGGTCATACTGACCAGCGCTATATGATATATAGGTCCGGGGCAGCTGGGTACTTACACAAGGCTTCGGTGAGCCAGGCGGGCTGGTTGTAGTGCACACTGGCGACACAAAGCGTGTTCAGCGCCACCACGCACAACACAAACCAATAGAAACTCTGCGCTTTCACCATGCGGCGGATGAAGAAGCGGAACATCTTCTCTTTGCGGCGGAGGTAGGACGAGCTCTCGTTCTTTCCACTCTTCAGGCTGGAGCGGGCGAAGGGTGAACCTGCGGGGGTGCAATGAGGTCAGACAGACAAGGATGAAATATTTACACCAGCTCCAGTCAAGCGAATATCAAAAACCGCCATTGGTACCGTTCACAGACAGACAGGAAGATGGCGGAGCTGAAAATATCTGAGATAACCGTTGTTCTATATTGGAAGCATTTATTTGCGTTACTGGACTGTCTGTGAGAGGTTACAGGAACTAGATGAAGCTTGAAATGGTTTTAAGAGGACAACAACCTGCGATCAACTAAGTAATGATATTACATACAATTCCCCAACTTATTAAGTTCCAATAAGGTGCAATAACTTTTGCAAACATACTTGCAGATTTTACAAGATGCTTTTACATGAAGCCTTTTCATTACGGAACTTATAAAGTTATGGGTGAAATACAGCACTTATGAATTCTGCTTACGTAGCATGTTGCATAAAAACATTTTAAAGTCAATGCAAAAAAGTAGTCACCACTTTTACAGCCCCACCTTATGAGATAAGAGACTTATCATTACAACAGACGTCGGCAAGATCTGTCCTGACTGCTTTTCACAGTGCTGTACAAAAGACAGCATGTTTAAATGCTCTATTTCAACCATAAGACAGCAGCAAAATTAAGACAATCTTAGTTTCATCTGGGGATTATCAATTAAACATCAAAATATTTGAAAATATTCCAAAAAATACAGCATTCATTGGATGAATGAATTACTCTATGGATGTAAATATGGTTCCAATCCTATACATATCCCAGATGACTTTAGTCTCAGTTCATAAAGTAGACTGGGGTCACCGTATCTTTGTATCTCTCTCATTCCATATTGGTTAACCCACGAAAGCCTCATGTAACCTCAAACTGATGGGACGCCCTGCCGAATGCGCTTGAGACGGGCGTAACATAATGTCAGAGGCTACGCAAATCTTTTGGCTTCATACGTAATAGCAGACAACACTTCACAAACATAACTCTATAATAGGAAGCTGGTGGTAGATACATAATAGGATGAGAAAGCACAAACATCACAGAGACACTGTGACTGCACCCCCCCCTAATACCGGTCCACCCCTCCCCATGGCTGCGTCCGTCCCGTGTCAATGACAGGGGCACTATAATCATATCTCCTAGCCCCCATGTCTCCCTAGGATGTTATAATGTGAAGGATCGGTTACTTCTTTAAAGAAATTATAATGGAAACGTCCTTCTTTATCCCATTAGTAGCAGGTGTATTATGGAAGTAAATCCATAATCAGTCAGTAATTGGCTCGAAGGATTTTTGGTAACGTCGTTAACCACAGACCCAATCGAAGGTGTTCAGAGATGTCCCTAAATCCTGGGAGACATTCCCAACCTTAATTATACATTGTTTGTTCAGGATTTATTATTTATAAGATTTGCCACTGAAGCAGAAACGCACGTACATACTGAGGTTACAACAGGAGAGACGGATGGAGGAACTCAGCATTGTTCTGCTGTTACATATGACTCATCTAACAAAGGTCTCCTTAGACGGCTCTCAGATATCTACCTTGGACAATACCGTTGTGTACATAGATTTCCCTGTATTTCCCGTAAATAGCCCCGCGTACTGGTGCGGGGGATCAGAACCACTTAAAAAGCAGAAACTGTAGATGAATTCCTCCGTGATTCTACCTGACACAAGTTGATTTGTTCCAGATACACAAAATAGCATTGAGGTGAATCATTTATACCGATTATAAAGTAGGACGCTGGGAAGAAAAATATGTTTGGAAAATAAAACCCTCTGGCCTGTACCTATGAAACACGGCCATGAAGCCGCAGACTGGAAGCTAGTGACTCTTGTTGCTGAAGGTAACAATAATTCCTTCAAACAATTGAGAAATGCTGGAAGTTACCGCGGCATTGAGCAGTTGTTTATCCGCGCTTCGAAGAGGGAGGCGGAAGAGATATGAAACGATTGGCTCACACACATTCACGCCCCGCCCTCTACAGTGCGGAACTCACAGCTGTCTTATAATGATAATAATAGAAATAATAATCCTTCTATAAATAATATCAGTAATAGAGTTGATATTTGTCCCAAAAAATGTGCTTCTTGTGTTATTACTCTGACCCCCGAAATATCTTTTATAGGAGTTTCTATTGGCGGCGGTAGTTAACTTCCAAACTGTCCCAAATAAAGTGGGACAGTCCTGATTTTTGGACTGCAAATGGGGCAGTAGTTGTGGGGATGTGGGTGTAGCTGTGTTGGAATGTGAGCATGGTTTGGGCATGTTTTGTGTGAAATGGGGCGTGTCCCTCATAGATGGGGGGTGGGACTTATTGTTACAATGTATCACAATTACCACTAAGTATCTTCTCAGTGTAAATGTGAATTACGCTGAATACAATGTTTTAATTTCATTATGTGTGACACCCTTCATATCGCCTCCCTCACTATAACACACATTTTGACTAGTGTTTTAGACTATTTTAATACATAAATAAAGACTGATTCTGTATTAGTCTATTTTCATTTTTGAAATTCCATTGAAGCAGTTTTCCTCTGCAGTTTATTCCACAGCCTGCAGGTGGCAGTGTTGCTGTTAGGGGCAAAGGAAAATCACTTTGACATCTGACTGTAATGGGGACATAGCAGCCACAATACGGCACACAAGAGTGTACATACAATGTAGGGACAGCAGGGGAATAATGACAAATACTAAACTGGCCGATTGAGAATTAAAGATACAAATCACCACATAGAAGAGACTCTGATACAAATTTAGTTTATTTGTGTAGTTGGCGACAGGAACAATTCCAGTCTCTGCCACATTATGCGGAACAATTAGACCCACCCTGAAGACAGAAGTAAAACAGGATGAATCCACCAGGCACCCCAGGAATCTGCCTGGGGCATGTGAAGTCCACGGACAACGGTCCTTAATTTCCATGGATAGTCCCAGATTGTAAGAATATAATCCTTGAACTTCGCAGCCCTGGAAATGGCCTGAATGTTACTACCATCTGACCCCTCGATATTCTCTGTGTACTAGATGCAATTCTCACTAACTGTTCTTATCCTCGGCGTATTAGAAGTCAACATTAAAGAAGAGTATTTACATTGTATCATAAATTCCATTTTAACCAAATTCAATAACCATGTCCTGTTATGGACTGTACCAAGACCCCTCTACACCAGAAATCCCTCATCCTTCCTGGCGGCCGGCACCGTAACCATTCCCAAAAAAAGATTCTTGCACTTCCTCGAAAAATATGTCCAGATTTTTATATCAGGGAAACATAAATTTGTTGCAAAATTCTTTTACGCACAAATTATATTATTTCGCATCCCCAAAAATGTTGTCTCGCACCCCTGGTCTACACGGTACCACACATTACAATGTGAGCAGAGGCCCCTGTCCAGCGCTAACCGTCACCGAAATTTATTTTAAATTGTTGGCAACTATGTAACTGCTACCTGGGTATCTATGAACCCCTTACTGGTCCTGCCCTCACTACAATGAAGAACCAGCCATCCCATTATACCTGCAATGTGATAACATTTACCACCGGAAATGTGGGACAATATTGGCCACATCCCAGCAGGCCCAAAACAAACCCAGATTTAAACATACCACGCCCATGTCCAAGCAAAGCACTGCCAGATCCAAACAAACCATGCCCACGTCCAAACAAACCATGCCCACATCCAAACAAACCACGCCCACATCCAAACAAACCACACCCACGTCCAAACAAACCACCTCCAAACAAACCAAGCCCAGGTTCACACAAACCACACACATCCAAACATCGCCGGTCCAGACAAACCTCACCCAGATCCAAACCACGCCCAGATCCAAACAGACCACGGGCAAGTCCAAACAAACCACGCCCAGATTCAAACAAACCACACCCAGATTCAAACAAACCACGCCCAGATTCAAACAAACCACGCCCATGTCCAAGCAAAGCACTCCCAGATCCACCCAAGCCACACCCAGGTCTAATTAAACCATGCCCAGATCCACACAAACCACGCCCACGTCCTAACAACTCCAGGTCCACACAAACCACACCCAGATCCATACAAACCATACCCACATCCAAACAAACCACGCCCAGGTCCACACAAACCACACCCAGATCCATACAAACCATGCCCACATCCAAACAAACCACGCCCAGATTCAAACAACCCACGCCCAGATTCAAACAAACCACACCCCGATTCAAACAAACCACGCCCATGTCCAAGCAAAGCACTCCCAGATCCACCCAAGCCACACCCAGGTCTAATTAAACCATGCCCAGATCCACACAAACCACGCCCACGTCCTAACAACTCCAGGTCCAAACAAACCACACCCAGATCCATACAAACCATGCCCACATCCAAACAAACCACGCCCATATTCAAACCAAGCCCAGATACAAACAAACCACACCCCGATCAAAGCAAACCACACCCATGTCCAAACTACACCAGATCCACATGTTCTAGGTACATGTCAAAGTCATGATCCTTTTGACAAAATGGGGCTAGACCCTAAGGCTGCACGGTAGGACAATAAAGCATCACAAGGCCAAATCGGGCCCCCGGGGGCCCCCAACGTTGGTCATCCATACTAGAAGCTGCTTGTGTTATATAGAGATATCTCCCCATCGTTCTCTATTCCTGATGAGTCATGTGACAGTGGGCGGGGCCTCTGCCTTTAGTTGCAAATGATGGGGCTCATCGGCCAATCACAGACGGTACCTTTGGCCTTTGGAAAACACAGCCAAGTATTAAACAGATTAAAACATCCTGTAATCCATAAGAAATAAATGAAATGTAATATCCTGCTCAAGGGTTAAACATTCCCATGAATCTGGTCAATAATCTGCCTCATATTCTGCAAACAATTATTAAAGTCAGAGTTTTGTTTTATCTTAACGCCCAGATGGTAAAGGGTTAACCCGGGAGTCTCCGCCCGCCTCCAGGAACTGAGGGATCGATAAGGTATTGATTGGTGAGCGAGGGGGGAAGTGGCTGGCACAGGCTATTGTAATCCATCTGTAATGGACCTGTGTGTGTGTGTGAGTGCAGCCAGGAGCTGGCCTGGATGTCGTGCCACGCTGTGCAGGCGTCTGGACCAGCTCACTGCCACCACGGATGAGCTGGTGCTGACATTTCTGCTGCCTCCCCTCCACCGGGGGAATCCTTCCAAGCGTCTGTGAGCAGAGATTCAGTGGGCGTCCAGTACACCAGGAAACGGTCTCATTAACCTTATACGTGCAACCGCTGTGCGATGTCCTCGCCTAATCCCTGCTGTTCTGGGGGCGCGATGCTCCTCTAGTAAGGAATACCTCACGCATGACCTGATAATCGCCCCCCCCAGAACAAAGTTAATCCGAACCTCAAACGCTTCCTTTGCTGGATTGTGCCCAGCACAGGGGAAAGCTTGTGCTAGTCACCATTATATAGGGGCTTGTGTCTCCCAAATACCATAGGATACATAGTTGCACATATATAAATCTTATTACAAAAAGTTATATTAGCATAAAGTTTTGCAAATACCCGTATAAAGACTAACTCTTGTACAGTCTATTTTCATTTTTGAATTTCCACGGAGGCAATTTTCTTTTGCATTCTACTCCCTGTCGTCGTTACAGACTTACGCGGCCCACGATGACATCATAACATATCTCTGATGAGCTCAGATATCTCAGCGTCACTAGAGTATGGCGTCCATAGTGTTATATGACAAGATGAACATGACAAATGAGTAAGATTGACAGGAGGGCTTTGGGAAAAACATCAGTCACTGCCCCCATTGGAGCTTACAATCTAAATCCTCTTAACATACACACACACACACACACACACAGACCGAGAGAGACTAAGCACAATTTAATAACAGCCAATTAACCTACCAGTATGTTTTTGGAGTGTGGGAGGAAACCGGAGCACCCGGAGGAAACCCACGCAAACACGGGGAGAACATACAAACTCCACACAGATAAGGCCATGGTCGGGAATTGAACTCATGACCCCAGTGCTGTGAGGCAGATGTGCTAACCACTGAGCCACCGTGCTGCCCATATATATTCATCACTTCCACTGTAGATTATATATTACTCAGCGTAACAGCAACTTTCTGTTCAAAGTATACAGTGTGAAAGCTTGCATGAGTTTACAGAAAAGTACCTCATTGCACAGGGCAGCATATGGGATTGTAGGGCAGTATACCGTAGCACAAAATATCACTGGTAGCATATGGAGGTACAGGACAGTATACATGGCATAGAGTTGCATATTGACCAGTACAAAGAGAAGCAGGAGAGTAGAACATGGTATCATAGGGCAGTATCTTTGGCGCAGGGCACTATACCACGGCTTATGGTGTAACGCTTCAGTGTATAGTGGAACAGGTCAACACAATAAAACACATTATATCACAGGACATCACTAGGCAGTATACAGAGCTACAGAGCAGCATATAGAGGTACACAGGGTAGGGTGGCATTACTGGGCAGCAAATTGTGATACAGGGCATTATTAAACAAAAAATATTGGGATTCTATCAGTCTTGTCCTTTGCTGCATTATAACCTTGTCACAAAAACTGAGTTGATTCATAAAACAACAATATAATGCGCAGCGCACGCGCTCTCTGGTTAAATAAAACACAAAGTTCAATTATATTTAATACAAAGTAATAAAACTTTTATCCCGATAATAGTTTCCCTGTAATGGTATGCAGTTAGTCAAATCCTGTAATTATTCTGGTATTAATCTCGCTTCCCAGCATGAGCATTCGGTGTCTCGGAATAGTAATGTAGATTAAAAAGAATTAACTGCTGATATAGATTGATTAGAATGAATGTGCAGACTCAGCGCTGGTGTCATTAGGACGGAGCTGAAATAGCGGATGCGTCAGCTGCTGGGGGCCCTGGGTGAGGGGCCACAGTGCGTTGCCCCCCTCCATTCATTATCTCTTAATGTGCCTTAATATGATCAGGAAATCAATTTAATATCTCAATGAATCTACGGGGTACACATGTAGCTTGTAGCCGCACGTCGCCAGACTAGTTAAATCCACAGCGAGTTTAAAGGGCCCCAACGATCACGTGACAGACTGAGAAAGGCAGGGGGAGGGGGGAAAGTGGGGGGGAGGGGTGTTCAGACTTTGGTTTGGAGCCCAGCGGCTTGTTGCTAGGGCTCCAATGGGGTCTTACTCAGGCCAAACCCCCCATTTTCACATTTCCTGAGATTTTCCACTTTTTCACGGACCCCTCGTTCCCCAAGTTTGTACCCCTTAGTTCCCAGATACCGTATTGTACACAGCTCTGCAGTACAGTCGTGTTCAGCACAGATAAGTTTATTATTTAGTAATACTGAAGATCTATCGTACTGTACATCCCAAATACAGGAGGGGATCTGTCAGATCATATTAGGATCACATAGAGTTTATTCCTCTCAAGTTAACGCTTTATTTTACTGTACATAAATTTTACATCATGGAAAGTCATATTGTATCTGCTTACCTCCATAAAACACTGTGTTCAATTGCAAATTGCCTTGTGTGTCCCATTATTTTACATAAAGTTTGGGGTGTTTTTAGACTTTCCCTTCATTTTACACTTTCCCGGATTATACATAAGTTTTTCCCGCTCCCTTAAAAAACATAAAATAAGGGTTTGACTGTGTGTCCCTAAAGGTGACGGGAGACCGGTCTTGTGTAAGAGACAACGGGTTTGAACCATCACAAAACTGCCCACCGGGTCTGCGTCCCCTTAGGCGAAGTTCCACAACCGTCGCGGGAAACCCTCTGATACATTGTTGCAAGAAGTGACCGAAACTTCATATCCGGGAAAGTAATAAACTGTGTTTAAGAACCAGGTACTGTGCATTATTGACTTCATGTTATGTTTTCACCTAAAAGGGCGTCAAAAATGAGATCCAACCAGTCTCCAAGTCTCAGGTTACGTATTTAAAGAGCCCCCCCAAAAAGAGGAAGAGACATCATGTGTGACTCACCCACAGAGCAGATGTCGGTGAAGTGATCCTCTCCCTCCTCCGCGTGTATCAGGTCGTTTTTGCTCTTCTTAATGGTCGCTCTTTTCAGTACTGCAAGGAAGACGAGCGGATACATTATTTACGACATCGCAGCCTGTTAGAAGCTAATCACTTCCTGCTGGAAGAAGACGACTGACAGTCAGTTACGTTGATGAAGTAGAACTGGAGCTGTCACTGGGACAGAAAATTAAAAGTGACTCGTGAAATTAAAAAACCTGGTATGAAGAAGGACGGCTTATGAGAACTGTCAATCACTGTCCAGCGGGGACTGATAACTCTGTCTCCCTCAAGTTACCACAATATTGACCATAAGTCTAATCATTCAATGTTAATTATAACTAGTGGCCAACATTATTGGGAAAATCGGGACAAATTAGGCAACATCAATGACTCACACAAACCAATCCTGAACAAAGTAGAAGAAAACAAACATTTCAGGATAGGTCACGCCCATTTCAGGATAAGTTACGCCCATTTAAGGTGTGGTCACGCCTCTTTTAGATACAGAAGATCAGGATTTTTCCACGAAAAGCAGGACTGTTGGCGCTATATCTCCATATCTATATAAACAAAGCATTAACTGAATAGTATCCACGTGACGTTAGAGAACAGCCATCTACTAGTTGTACGTGTCAGGTGACATCATCTGTGCGCACTGCGGAATGCGTCAGTTAGATTGAATTGCAAATGCCCCCAGCCCGCCATAACGTGATGCTACCAAAATGTTTTTGCAAACATACCGATCAAAACCGCAGCAAGACTTCACGAGCATCATTTTATAATCACACACTCAGAGATATTTCTTTCCAAAATTCATAAGAACATGACACGTTACAACATAACATGAATCATTCCTCACATTTCTGTCTGAGTTAATGGAGAACACTTTTCATGGTAGACAGGATATAAGGGGATGCTAGGAGGGTTAGTGGCATATAGTAAATGTCTCCACACAGCGGAGGCAGCCATCTTTTTGGCTGGACCAATACTCATAAGAATGCAGACTATCAATTCATGAAGGGCCTCAGGGATAGACATTGGTTCTATTCATAAATTAATATATGTACTGTATGAAAAACACTCATGCAATCAGCGTACTGACCATCTAAGGGGGATTTTTCCTCCGCGTTCTTGTCCTCTTCTGCCAGCATGACTTCCTCTGAGGGGGAAAAGATTGACCAAAGAATTCATTGACCACCAAGAACTAACTGAACCATTTAATTGTTACCTTGTCCGCTCTGATGACCTTTCACGGTATGGACTACATGTAAGAATTCGTTTTTATATGTGATTTGGACAGTTATTAGACTAATCTCCATAACTGGCATAAAACAAAGTAATCACTTGTGGTTTATTGAACAATAAAGCAATATATTAAGCTAGACGGATCTCACCTGCTTTAAAGATCCACTCCAGGTACCCGTTGAGTTCACGCTCAATTTGCTGCTGCCGCCTCAGTTTGAGGAACGCCCGGCGGTTCTCCACCCTCTCACGCTCCTTGGCAAACTCCCTACAGGGCGGTAGAAGATTTAGATATTGGGATGAAAGACTGAAATGGACGCAGGTAATATCACTGAGCTCTGCAAGTTATTTATAGTCAGATGTCAGTGTGAGAAATTTCATTGAAGGTGTTTAATAGACGATTGTTTAGGAGAAAGTTGGGTACAAGGAAGATGCCTCAGAGACGTCTCCTCTTACGTGATTGGTGTCTCAGTGGGATTTAGGCCACTGTGACTGCAACAAAACACAAACATTATTCCCACTGGACCGAGAAAATAAAAGTGTTTTTATATATATGACGAGATGGGTTCATGTTATGAAACTGGGAAGTTCTAATGCACGGTTCAAAGTGTTTATCACAAAATGATTACAAATTCGCTGTACAAATAAATAGATGGCTGCAGTTTTTAGCAATGCTACGTCCGATCCCCAATGTGCCACCCACAAGTGTCCTGTCTCTGCACTTCGTAGAGGTATCAGATGCCACCCAATGGGCAGAGGGGGCAACCGACAACTGGCAAAGTGATCTACAGTCTAGCAAAAAAAATTGCCAGATTTGATCAAGCCTCACAAAAATGAATGTCCTACCTATAAGGGGCCGGACAAGACATAAGGGGCGGGGCCAGATATAATGGGCAGGGCCAGACATACTGGGCAGGGCCAGACATAAGGGGCAGGGCCAGACATAAGGGGCAGGGCCAGTCATAAGGGGCAGGGCCAGACATAAGGGGCAGGGCCAGATATACTGGGCAGGGCAAGACATAAGGGGCAGGGCCAGATATACTGGGCAGGGCCAGATATACTGGGCAGGGCCAAACATAAGGGGCAGGGCCAGATATACTGGGCGGGGCCAGATATAATGGGCAGGGCCAGACATAAGGGGCAGGGCCAGATATACTGGGCAGGGCCAGTCATAAGGGGCTGGGCCAGTCATAAGGGGCAGGGCCAGACATAAGGGGCAGGGCCAGATATACTGGGCAGGGCCAGACATAAGGGGCAGGGCCAGATATACTGGGCAGGGCCAGATATACTGGGCAGGGCCAAACATAAGGGGCTGGGCCAGTCATAAGGGGCAGGGCCAGACATAAGGGGCAGGACCAGTCATAAGGGGCAGGGCCAGATATAAGGGGCAGGGCCAGATATAATGGGCAGGGCCAGACATAAGGGGCAGGGCCAGATATACTGGGCAGGGCCAGACATACTGGGCAGGGCCAGACATAAGGGGCTGGGCCAGTCATAAGGGGCAGGGCCAGACATAAGGGGCAGGGCCAGTCATAAGGGGCAGGGCCAGATATACTGGGCAGGGCAAGACATAAGGGGCAGGGCCAGATATACTGGGCAGGGCCAAACATAAGGGGCAGGGCCAGATATACTGGGCGGGGCCAGATATAATGGGCAGGGCCAGACATACTGGGCAGGGCCAGACATAAGGGGCTGGGCCAGTCATAAGGGGCAGGGCCAGACATAAGGGGCTGAGCCAGACATAAGGGGAAAGGGCCAGATATACTGGGCAGGGTCATATATACTGGGCAGGGCTGGACATAAGGGGCAGGGCCAGACATAAGGGGCAGGGCCAGATATACTGGGCAAGGCCAGACATAAGGGACAGGGCCAGATATACTGGGCAGGGCTAGACATAAGGGGCAGGGCCAGATATACTGGGCAGGGCCAGACATAAGGGACAGGGCCAGATATACTGGGCAGGGCAAGATATACTGGGCAGGGCCAGTCATAAGGGGCAGGGCCAGACATAAAGGGCAGGGCCAGATATACTGGGCAGGGCCAGACATAAGGGGCAGGCCCAGATATACTGGGCAGGGCCAGATATACTGGGCAGGGCCAAACATAAGGGGTAGGGCCAGATATACTGGGCAGGGTCAGATATAAGGGGCAGGACCAGACATAAAGGGCAGGGCCAGACATAAGAGGCGGGGCCAGATATACTGGGCAGGGCCAGACATAAGGGGAAGGGCCAGACATAAGGGGCAGGGCCAGATATAATGGGCAGGGTCAGATATAAGGTGCAGGACCAGACATAAGGGGAAGGGCCAGACATAAGGGGCAGGGCCAGATATAATGGGCAGGGTCAGATATAAGGTGCAGGACCAGACATAAGGGGCAGGGCCAGACATAAGGGGCAGGGCCAGACATAAGGCGCAGGGCCAGACTCAGTGGAGACAGAACAGCAAACGGGAGGTTGAATGTGCGGGACGGGAGATAACGGCGTAAAAACAGCAAAGATTATTTTTCTAGGGGGATTTTATTTTTAGAATAGAGATTTAACGCTAACAACGCTACGGGATGGGTCCTCTCGGCTGACTCATCCAACCAGGTCCTGCATCTTAGTCCTGGGAGGTCTGAATTACCCCCTAGACTCGGCTCCCGAGAGGTAACGAAAGGGTTAGTTCTGGGTGGGGGGAAGCTGACAAATTACTAACCTACTAAATGAGATGGGGGGGGGGGGACATCCAATTTTACACCCTGTAATATTGAACGACGCAAATAATCCTATCTCTTATTTTCTAGTTTCCCTTTAATGGGTTTTACAACCTGAACACTTTGTACAGAGACGAAAGTGGATCAACGCTTCTGTAAGATTATTATGAGTCAACTAATATATTTTATGGAAAGGTCAAAAAGAAGATATATTTGCTTTAATATTCCAAGTAAAAAAAAAAAAAAAAAAGATTCACAGGAATAGAAGGAAATGAAAGAGGCCGAAAATAGAGGAGGAAGCCGGGGAGAGCGATGGAGATAAAAGGATAACGACCCCGGGACGTGTGTCACATTGTGCTGTCTCTGATGAATAATTTAGTCTGGGAGCTCAGGCGTGCGGAGAGATCCCGAGCTTCACTGTTTACCCCCCGTACGGCTCGGTGTTAGGTCATTCAGAGAGACGCCAGCAGACAAGTCTAACTGGCGGGGGGGTTACCTGACAACAATGGGGCAAAACACGACCCCCTCACATCTTCCATGGAGGGCTCTGCTGCGGGAAGATACAGACTGTGTAATACAAATACACTGAAACCGCAGACACAACTTCTCTTATAGCAACTGGGTGCACCAACTTGTAGCATGCAAAGCTCCACAGTCTATTGCAGAGTTTCTCAGTCATTATTTCCTCTCACTTCCAGACAGGAATACCAGGTCGGCCATTTAATTCCAGCAATAAATGAATATACATTACAGTGTCTGCGTATTAAAAACTTCATGGACGACAAATATGTGACAGGATTGCTGCTAACACTGGTGGCACTGGATAAACGATGTCGATAAGGGATCTTTTATCGCGGCCGTAGCGAGCGATATGACTGACCTGAATGCAATGTGTATTCTTTGTATTTCTGGTTTGAAATGGTGATTTGTCATCTCTATTTACAGATCATTAAAGTGGCCTGCACACCTTTGTTTCACTTTGTTTGTTAGCACGGGCGTGCCCTACTGCAGTGGAGACACAGCGTAGAAGGTCTACGCTCTGCCGGGTGACGTATGCGGGAGTATAAACGCTTGTGTGATATTCACCTTACTGCGTATTTATATAAGGCCAATTTATTCACTCTTGTGGCCCTGGTATATAACGCAGAGCCGTTCTCTGGATAAATTTGTATCCAATGCAGAGGCATTGTATCCCAAATGTACACAACACTGTGTGAGGACAAAGACTTGGCTGAAAAGCACAGGAGGAAGTCAGAAGACAAAGCGAAATATTTAGTAAAAGTTTCAGCCCAAACGTTAAAAATTGAAGTAATTTGATGGTGGAAAATCTCTTCAACCCCATTAGAGATCTGCAGAACACCCTCCTGTCCCATAAATCACTATCAGATACCTCTTTCTATATTTTATAGAGATTGTCACACTGACGCACATAGAACTACAATGCTGGATTTATTGTCACTATTTCTTCCTGAGCATCTGGAACAATATAGAATACAGAGCCGGTATTTCCCCAGTGTATTCAATGCGGGTTTAACCCTCAGTAGCCATTGTATGCTTCAATCTCCCCCCGTTGTACTCACAGCCGGATCATCCGTTGGACCCAGATTACTATGACACATATTTCTAATTTGATTTTTTTGACAAACGCAGGGGGAGGGAGCCCCAAACAATATACTACCCAGGATCCAATAGGGTCTGACTTACCTGGTACTGCACAGGATGAAGTGGCGGGGGGAGGGGGAGTTTTTGTATTTAGATTTAGCATAGGGGGTGCTATAGACCAACACCTGCCCATTGGGTCAAGGAGATATTCTTCAGAAGGACATGCAATAAATACAATGTATTAATGGGCGAAGAATAACACATACACAGGACAGAGCCAAAAACCAAACACTCACCCCGATAGGACACCCAGAACCAAGTTCAACATGAAGAAGGACCCAACGATGATCAGAGGGATGAAGTAGAGCCAGTTCCACATTGCTCCGACGGCATCATTGGTCTGTGACGTACAAAGACAGGGAGGATTTAATATGGGGATTATATTCAATCAGACACTGCGGTAAGGATACAGCTGCAGGAATACAGGATTGTCATCCTAACGGCATAAAGAGTAAACCATTCATTAGAGCAATTATGAGAGATCATTTGCAATTTCTGGACATATATGCTAAAAAAAAAACCACAATTATAACAGGAAAACAGATTTAGGGCTATATTTAATAACTGCCTTGTTATATTAATCATGACAATGCTCTAAAGAAGTGATTGTTCTTGTCACACAGCCCAAAATCCTAGGACCCATCTCTTACACTGGACAGACCAATGTGCAAACAATAAAACCGCTCCTTCCTCTGCCCTCTGGGACAGGCTGCCCTGTACAAATGCCTACTTAGCCCAACCAAAAAATGGATTTATCAACTGAGAACTCATCACCACCCCCGTTGTGTGTCAGTGAGCACGATGATCGCTCTGTTCAGCGATTACACACACGGGCGCTGGGAAACGTGACCGTCGCATGCGTTTGTTGCCATGAATATTAACGGATGGTACCCAATACATAGCAGATTTAAGGGATAATAGGGAGCGCCGTCTTTTGGCCCCTAACCGCTGGATTAAGAACCTGTGGTCTAAGGAATCTTAATTATCAATGGCTGCAAAATCGGTCAGATCAAATTGCCATTTGGCAAAGACACAAAGTAACCTATCCGATAAGCCATTATCAAGGCACCAAACTACGCGGGGAGATGGAAACGATTCAATCGTTGGATCCCACCAACTATGACGAACGCTAGTGACGAAAACTAGGAAACGATGTAAGATAACGCCTTGTGGCGATATGGTACCCATCCCAGATCCCGGTTACTCTGCACTGTACGGTAATAAACACCAGGACAGAATTATACAGCGCAGTGGAAGTGAGTTAGGTCGTGTTCCCAGCAGACTCTCTCTTCCTCCCTTCCCCTCTCCCTGCTAATGCGATTTATCATCCGCCTCGCCAAACCAAAACATTAATATTTAACCCTTTCTGTCTGCCCAGCATGTGAGCGCTGTGTGGTTCTATGTCGTCTGCTCCAGGAAGAGATTACACACATTGCTGCACACGTTCCCTTATCAATGGATACATCTCTCCTATGAGTATCTCCACAAAGTTACAGCCACCAGAACGAGCTTCAATCGGCCTCTTAGCTCATCAACGCTACCAAAGGGGTTTCTCACCTTAAAACGATTTTAATTTATTGGCTGTATCAAAGCCCTTTCATCTTTTGCTAACGACATACAGGGAAATGTAATAACGTTGTATAAAGCGCAATCCACGTGCGAGGTGTCGTTTGTCCTGTATTATTGAATTGCTAAAATGTATTAAGGTGCTTTAAATAAATTGTAAGAACACAGTAATTAGGATTTTTGCATGAAAGTGGCAGAGTATTGGTAAGAGTGTCGCAGTTACCGCTGACGATAACATTATGTGCAGAGCAAAAATAAGCAAAGGAAATGTCAAAGCGAAAACATCAAGTTACAGTGGGCGCTATACTGGATGGGGGCTGAGTATATATAATGCCCAGTTTGTTGCTGAATTGTGATGGACCTGGGTTGCCCTTAGCTGTTGTGTTGCAGATATCACATTACAGCCGTGTAAATGGGATCCCCCCCCCCAACCCAAGAAAAAATAGAATAAATAAAATAAATCCCACTCTGTTTGATTTGTTGTGAAATAATTCGTCTGGGAAAACCAATACAGACATTGGGACACAGCGCACTGGGGAACACGGCAAACTCGGAGCAGCTGATTAATGATGGCGTTACCGGGCGCAGCTGAAATGTCCATTACTCAGTGGGATTAATGTGTCCACATATATCAGACCAGTCATTGTTAGAGGTGTCGGGAGGATGCTGAATTGGGGACGTGTTGGAAGCATGAAATGGTCCTAATGTCTGTTGTGTAAATGACGCTGTGATGATATGTGATATGTGATGATATGGGATATGTGATGATATGGGATATGTAATGATATGTGATATGTGATGATATGTGATATGTAATGATATGTGGTGGTATGTGATATGTGATATTATGTGATAATATGTGATGATATGTGATATGTGATGATATGTGATATTATGTGATATGTGGTGATATGTGATGATATGTGACATGTGATAATATGTGATATGTGATGATATATGATATGTGATATGTGATGATATGTGATATGTAATGATATGTGATATGTGATGATATGTGATGATATGTGATGATATGTGATATGTAATGAATGATATATGTAATGAATGATATGTGATATGTGATATGTGATATGTGATAATATGTGATATGTGATGATATATGATATGTGATATGTGATGATATGTGATATGTGATGATATGTGATATGTAATGAATGATATGTGATATGTGATGATATGTGATATGTGATATGTGATGATATATGATATGTGATGATATGTGATATGTGATGATATGTGATATTATGTGATATGTGGTGATATGTGATATGTGATGATATGTGATATGTGATGATATGTGATATGTAATGATATGTGATATGTGATGATATGTGATATGTAATGAATGATATGTGATATGTGATGATATGTGGTGATATGTGATGATATGTGATATGTGATATGTAATGAATGATATGTGATATGTGATGATATGTGGTGATATGTGATGATATGTGATATGTAATGAATGATATGTGATATGTGATGATATGTGATATGTAATGAATGATATGTGATATGTGGTGATATGTGATATGTAATGAATGATATGTGATATGTGATGATATGTGATATGTAATGAATGATATGTGGTGATATGTGATATGTAATGAATGATATGTGATATGTGGTGATATGTGATATGTAATGAATGATATGTGATATGTGGTGATATGTAATGAATGATATGTGATATGTGATGATATGTACGCAGCTCTGATTTTATTTATATTTTACTAAATGCAGAAAAACACAGATTTCCACTTGCAGGATCAGTCTGTCCTTTGTACATTATGTACTCAAGCGACAGGTCCCGCCCGCCTGGTTAATGACATCCCAAATCCCAGCTCTCAGTTCCGTTATATATGTGTGAAGCGTCTCCTCCGGTCACTCGGACTGGCCCAGCGTCATCGCCCCTGTCCAGTATGGCGGAGGCAGCTGAGTATCGCTTAGATGCCTCAGTGGTATTTTAATGATAAATTGTGACGTTAACAAGATTTATTTACCACCACAATTTCAGATGGCTGAAGAGGAATACTTCATTGTTATAGGAAAAACACACAACTTCAACTCACCTATTAATATACAGAGCCCATGTGATCAGATGTTTAGGCGCTCGACAATTTTAGGTGTCACTAAATAATATATATATATATATATATATATATATATATTAGAGATGAGCGGGCTCGGATATCTGAAATCCGAGCCCACCCGAACGTTGCCGATCCGAGCCGGATCCGAGACAGATCCGGGTATTCCCGCCAATTGCAAAACTGAAACCGAGGCTCTGAGTCATAATCCCGCTGTCGGATCTCGCGATACTCGGATCCTATAAATTCCCCGCTAGTCGCCGTCATCTTCACTCGGGCATTGATCAGGGTAAAGGGAGGTTGTGTTAGGTGGTCCTCTGTCCTGCTATATCTCGTGCTGTGCTGGGGAAATAACAAACAGCACAGCACGAATTTTTTTTAAAAAAGTTAGAAAAAAAAAAAAAAATTATTATAAAAAAAAGAAATTAAAAAAAAATATCCAAAAACAATCCTGCAGTATAAGTCCATTGGTACTGCAATATTACAAAGTTCACTGATTCTGCAGAATAGACTGGGAATTAGTGGAAATTATTGTTATTGAATGTTATTGAGGTTAATAATAGCTCAGGAGTGAAAATAAACCAAAAAACTTGATCTTAACACTTTTTATGTTTTTTTCAAAATAAATCGGAATCCAAAACCTTAAATCCGAACCAAAACCTTTCGTCAGGTGTTTTGCGAAACAAATCCAAACCCAAAACCTCAAGCAAATCCGAATCCAAAACACAAAACACGAGACACCAAAAGTGGCCGGTGCACATCCCTAATATATATATATATATATATATATATATATATATATATATATATATATATATATATATATATACACAAACACAGAACCAGCTTTGTGATTGCACCAACCTTGCGCTATCATGTCAGAAGTAAATTATTATTATTGATTATTAGGGCCACATGTGACTATTGGGCCACTTGTTGCCCACCATTGATTTAGAAGGAAAGAGGGACATTGTTCCTAATAATCTATATTTCACTTATAGGCGGTCAGTTCCAGACAGTTATCTTCCACCCATCTCCCATTATTTAATTCCACCATCGCATCTTGAAATGTGATCTAATAGAAAGGCTCCTTCCATACGGTCTTCAGATTCTAAACCACGTTCCAACCAAGGCTTGCAGCTCCAACATGATGGTACTCCCAGTGTACTGCTCCAAGATAATGCAATTCAATGTCTTTCACTGCAAGATGAAGGTACTCCATGCTTAATGCTTTAACATGAAAGTACTCTCAATTTACTGCTCCTAGACAATGATACACCAAGATTAATTCTATAAATGAATGACATTTCCAGTTTACTGCTCCAATACAATGGTACTCCCATTTTACTGCTCCAAGACAATGACATTCCCAGCCTAATGCTTCCTTCTTGCGCCTAGACATTGATGATCCAAGCCAATGGATTAATTCAGTAAAACAATGGTACTCCCATTTTACTGCTCCAAGACAATGATACACCAGGGGGTAAATGTATCAATGTCCGGATTCTTCAACTCCGGCAAGATCGGCGTCTTCAGCGACTAAATTTAAAGCGGCGCTGCCTTGTAAAGGGAAGTTTCCCTTTACAAGGCAGCGCCGCTTTAAATTTAAGCGCAGAAGACGCCGATCTCGCCAGAGTTGAAGAATCCGGACATTGATACATTTACCCCCAGGATTAGTTTTGTAAAACAATATTATTCCTATGTTACTGCTCCAAGACAACGGTACTCCCATCAGTCCAGCCATTATCTACATCCTTTATACGCTTTCTTGGCTTTTTTAACAATTCTCCTGTGTTTGGGTCCTAGATATGGAAATACTATTATTTTATATCAATGAGGGATCATCAGAAATGTACAATACCTAGTGTCTTGCAGTGTGATACAATTAAATATAAAATTCTCATGTATTTCAAACTAAAAGGGAAAATGAATACATTTAAATGCTTCAGTAAACAAACTGGGATTTTACTAATTAAAAAACATTTACATAACCTTTCCATAGCTACTCCTTCCGAACCGAAAGCTCATATCCAATAATGCAAACACTTCTTTTTCTTTGCAGTATTGTTCTCTGTGGATCATAATAAATGTTAGAAACTAATAAAAAAAAAATGGGCAAAAACGCAGCATGGGCTGTGACGGATAGACAAGATTAGATAAAGCAGATACAAGGCGTGGAGCAGGCGTGTTTAAGGGGCGTTCCGTGGTTAGTGGCGCACTTTGTACGGCTTTATAGACGCCTTTCCATCAATGTGCGAAAGATCCAAACACATTAAAGGGACCGGTGCAATAAATACATTGCCAAATGTACCCTCACTTTAGTGTTACCATTAATGAAGAAGGTGGTCCGCCACCCGTAAGGACTTGAAGGTGATGTTTTTTCACCACATGAAGCCAGACCAGATTGAGAGATCTCTTGAAAGATTTGATTGGACTCTTTCGCTATCCCAACAGTTAACCCCTTTGTCCCGACTCCGGGGAAGATGGAAGGTCCCCGATTGCCATTGGTCAGCAGGGTGTTTCAAGGGTGATTTTAGGGAAGCAGAGGGTAATGGAGAGGCCTGAAATGCTAAAAACGACCCTGGGGAACTGGCGCACCCCCACGTGGTGTGGCCACTCCCTATATTTGTGTGCGCCCCATCTCAGTAAATAGCCCAGTTTATCTGTTTTTGGTACAGGCATAAAATGAAGAATTAAAGCTCTGTAAAGTGAGACACTTGTTGTTCTGTGAACCCCCTTCCTAATCTGGTGGCGTTACCAGAAAATTTACCAAGATTTGGTTAATCAGTGGATGGGTCGAATGAACAAAGCTCTTAAGTTGACAAATGTTACCTCTCGGCAAATAACACCGCGATCGTCAGACGTATTCTCTATCCAATGTCAAGCCAAACAGACCATCTTGGGCAATGATAGACAATCTAATACACTTCAGGGGCCTCTAACCTTGACAAGGGTCGCACATTACCCCAAATCTCCGTAATAGGGTAAAACAATACATTTAATCAGAGAAAGAGACACCTCTCTGTAATAACATATCAGCAGTTATTTTACACACGTGTTACACGCTATAACACACACACATCTACAATAAAGCAGGTTGGGGACTGCAGGGGACGGCTCAGAGAGCCGCCTGTTGCCCACCACTGGGGTAATCAGTTTCAGGCGCACAAATTTTTATACCAATCTGTCTGAAAATCTGCACGGGTATGGGGTAACTGAAGATGTCTGTGTACATCGTTATATTACATATGTTATATTAATAAAAGAGTAATATTTTACATACAGCAAAGAAGATACTAATATAAATGTGATCGCCAGATGTGCAGGAAGTGCCGGGTGTGCGTGGCAATGTGTAGTGCAGGGACTGTGCTCTCTATCGGTGCTGTATACTAAGTGCGTGTGACGGCAGCCTGTTCTAGATCACTATGTATAATAGATGCGCGTTTCATTCCCGCTCGACTGCCTCCAGCTTCTAAGCTCTTTGCTACACAGAAAATAATAAAAAAAACAGCTCCTGCCTTCAATGGCTGAATTAAAGGGTCCATCCGGCATGAGGCTACGTACACACTTCGGTTGAAATTTAATATAACTAACGCAAATTAAGCGCATGTGAACAGATGTGAAAATAAAAATAATTGTACTAGATGAGACAGAACATATTTGGTTTTTTTAAGTGTTTAACATGCATTGCGTTGTATTTTATTTAAAACGCTACTTGTTCCATTTCAGAGTGCCTGACCTGCGGGAACATCGATGAGATGCTCAGGCTCGGTTCCTCGAGGACTGAACACACCCGAACTTAGGGAATATGAGTCGGCTAGCGAGCCAGCTCTGTACTGTCGCGCACCCTTTGGAATCGAAAACAAGGCAAAACGTCAACGTGACGTGGTCAGGTCTCTGATCTCACGAGTTTTGGATTCTTTTTTAAACTCCAACATAACGGTGGGTGGGAGATTGGGCGAACCCCCATTATTCGTTTCTGCCACTGCTGTGTGCCAATGTGTCCTAGATGTGCTAGGAACTGCCGTGTGTTTGTGTCATTGCTCTGTCGCTTACCATCCAGCCAGGTCTCTACAGTATTTGTCCAAAAGTGTATGAAAATAATATTGTGACCTGTGAGGTGGGCAAAATTGACTGCAAATGACTTGAGGTTAATAATAATGTAGTAACAAAAAAAAGAGCAAAATTATGTGATTTTAGCATATTTTAGTTTTTTTTAAAAAAAATCCAAAACCAAAACACACGAGGGTGGTTTTGCTAAAATCAGAACCAAAACTCGAAGCTAATCCAGATCCAAAACCAAAACCATTTCACGGGGGTCAGTGAGCATTTCTAATGAAAACTTGCATCTTAAGATACATGCAACTCAAAATACACAGGAAAGAACACAAGTTGGGAAGTACTGCTGTATCAGATACGGAGTCACCAGGGGCCCCAGACTCAACAAGGGTCCTGCTGAACACGATGACCCCGGCTGCCGCAAGATTCCGCCCACACCGCCTAACAGATGCTCCGCCCATCATAGTATGAGCTCCGTTCCCCGACTCACAATCCTCCACTTGCACACTTAGATCATGCCGTGGTAGTGGGGAGGGGGGAGGGGTACCCGGCTTGTTCCCTTTGTACTGGGACACATCTCTGATGGCAGACCTGAAAATACCCCCGGGACATCTATCAATTCCAAGCCCTTTATGAGTTTTCCCAAATTTTGCGCGACAGGAAACGGTTAACCAGGAGTGACCTCGCCCAGACTCCACATGGTCCTCTCACGTGCAGCTCCCCTGGTATCACTGCACTCATCCCTGTAACAATCCCTCCTCTGATTGAAAGCATCGTTCAATAATCGCCCTCTGCTAGGAAGACCAGATAACTCCGGCCTGGTGAATGATGAATGAATCAGCAGACGTGAGCTTCCCTGAGTCGTGACTCCAGCCGCAGCGCAGGAAGCCTGTGATTTACCGTCACCTCGGTGGGGTGATACAGTGACAGCAGGATCACTTCAAGGAACCTAAAATATCACCCATTATAAGGAAACCTCAGACATCTAGTTTGTCCTGGACACGCTGCAGTTACTGAGGTAAAATGACCTTTCCAAAAATTGGGGAAGATCAGCTGATATCAACATCCCATTCATTGATTATAAGATATGTGAGGACCCCACACTCTGCTGCCTGGATAGAAGGTGTCACCCACAGGCTCAGGAGTAGGGAGACAGATTATGTAGAGAGACAGTTTACGTATTTTGAATCTCTATATGCGTACTCAATAAATAATCATGATGTGATAGGCTGCATTCTCAGTGATGTCACTGGTTCCTAGTGACTGGATAGGCTGCTCTCTCAGTGATGTCACTGGTTCCTAGTGAATGGATAGGCTGCATTCTCAGTGATGTCACTGGTTCCTAGTGACTGGCTAGGCTGCATTCTCAGTGATGTCACTGGTTCCTAGTGACTGGATAGGCTGCACTCTCAGTGATGTCACTGGTTCCTAGTGACTGGATAGGCTGCACTCTCAGTGATGTCACTGGTTCCTAGTGACTGGATAGGCTGCACTCTCAGTGATGTCACTGGTTCCTAGTGACTGGATAGGCTGCATTCTCAGTGGTGTCACTGGTTCCTAGTGACTGGATAGTCTGCATTCTCAGTGATGTCACTGGTTCCTAGTGACTGGATAGGCTGCATTCTCAGTGATGTCACTGGTTCATAGTGACTGGATAGGCTGCATTCTCAGTGATGTCACTGGTTCCTAGTGACTGGATAGGCTGCATTCTCAGTGATGTCACTGGTTCATAGTGACTGGATAGGCTGCATTCTCAGTGATGTCACTGGTTCCTAGTGATGGATAGGCTGCAGTCTCAGTGATGTCACAGGTTCCTAGTGACTGGATAGGCTGCACTCTCAGTGATGTCACTGGTTCCTAGTGACTGGATAGGCTGCACTCTCAGTGAGGTCACTGGTTCCTAGTGACTGGATAGGCTGCATTCTCAGTGAGGTCACTGGTTCCTAGTGACTGGATAGGCTGCATTCTCAGTGATGTCACTGGTTCCTAGTGACTGGATAGGCTGCATTCTCAGTGATGTCACTGGTTCCTAGTGACTGGATAGGCTGCACTCTCAGTGATGTCACTGGTTCCTAGTGACTGGATAGGCTGCACTCTCAGTGATGTCACTGGGTCCTAGTGACTGGATAGGCTGCACTCTCAGCGATGTCACTGGTTCCTAGTGATGGATAGGCTGCAGTCTCAGTGATGTCACTGGTTCCTAGTGACTGGATAGGCTGCACTCTCAGTGATGTCACTGGTTCCTAGTGACTGGATAGGCTGCACTCTCAGTGATGTCACTGGTTCATAGTGACTGGATAGGCTGCAGTCTCAGTGATGTCACAGGTTCCTAGTGACTGGATAGGCTGCATTCTCAGTGATGTCACTGGTTCCTAGTAACTGGATAGGCTGCACTCTCAGTGATGTCACTGGTTCCTAGTGACTGGATAGGCTGCATTCTCAGTAATGTCACTGGTTCCTAGTGACTGGATAGGCTGCATTCTCAGTGATGTCACTGGTTCCTAGTGACTGGATAGGCTGCACTCTCAGCGATGTCACTGGTTCCTAGTGACTGGATAGGCTGCATTCTCAGTAATGTCACTGGTTCCTAGTGACTGGATAGGCTGCATTCTCAGTAATGTCACTGGTTCCTAGTGACTGGATAGGCTGCACTCTCAGTGATGTCACTGGTTCCTAGTGACTGGATAGGCTGCACTCTCAGTGATGTCACTGGTCCCTAGTGACTGGATAGGCTGCACTCTCAGTGATGTCACTGGTTCCTAGTGACTGGATAGGCTGCATTCTCAGTGATGTCACTGGTTCCTAGTGACTGGATAGGCTGCATTCTCAGTAATGTCACTGGTTCCTAGTGACTGGATAGGCTGCATTCTCAGTAATGTCACTGGTTCCTAGTGACTGGATAGGCTGCACTCTCAGCGATGTCACTGGTTCCTAGTGACTGGATAGGCTGCATTCTCAGTAATGTCACTGGTTCCTAGTGACTGGATAGGCTGCATTCTCAGTAATGTCACTGGTTCCTAGTGACTGGATAGGCTGCACTCTCAGTGATGTCACTGGTTCCTAGTGACTGGATAGGCTGCACTCTCAGTGATGTCACTGGTCCCTAGTGACTGGATAGGCTGCACTCTCAGTGATGTCACTGGTTCCTAGTGACTGGATAGGCTGCATTCTCAGTGATGTCACTGGTTCCTAGTGACTGGATAGGCTGCATTCTCAGTGCTATCACCGCCAGTAACCCTTCGGTATATTGCATGAAATATCTATACAATTGGTGCAACTTTAAGAGATCACTGTCTTGGCAACATTTATTTGTTAAATCTCGGTGACATTACCTTATCTCAGAGTATATAAAGGTTGGCATCTGTTTGTACAGGATAATGATGGATCTACCATCAGACTATGAGACTGATGCACAACGCTGGGCTCCAGGGGCCACATACACACTACTACTGCACCTAGGGGGCTTTGCTCTCATTTCAGGAGGTGCTCGGGGGTCAGCAGACTGATTAATCTCTCCTGGTAGACATAATACACCCCCCCCCCCGTCTTTTTATTTTGCTGGTGCTGTTGAAGTGGTAAATAAGAATCAATGGGATAACAAATGACCGGTGACTGATATTCCAGCGTTCGGAAGTGACAGACACTAACACACTCACATCCATCCATCACCCTGTTTACCAGATGGGAGGTTACAGCCAGACTGAGAGCACAAGGTCTGACTCGAGCCAATTCAAAATGTGCAACTATGTATCAGAGAAGAAAATAAAAACAGCAGTCTGTGGACTGGAAGAGATGTAAATGACTCAGTAACTACCAATTAAACAATTAAAGGACAATTATAACCAAAACACAAGGAGACCAAGCATGAAAGAGGATCCAGTGACAAATGTTATATATATATATTTATTTATCAGCCTAAACTCTTTAACCCACGATTAGATAAGCTCAAACTGGCCGCACTCTCAAACTGCTTTACCAAATCAGCTCTAAAATGTTGACGTTTTGCCAGAATTTCAATCAAAAATAATTTTGAGCCTAATTCAGAACTTCAGGCAGGTATAACCATGTTTAGGTTGGTTCCAACACTGTCTGGTTTTTAGAATTTACCATTTCTTTAAAACAAACAAAAGAGTAATTAAAATGTGTTTTAATTTATCCCTTATAAATTCCCAATTTCTCGATACTAACCAAGTGCCTGATTCATCTTTGAACACAATGTAAACATAAGCTGCATTTTAAAAGAATGTAACCTGTCCGCACCTCACCTAGGCTCGTATTCAGATACAAGCGGATCTCAATAAACGTTTCTGTTTGAATCTGGGTATAAGTGTGCTCTGGCTGTACGGTACTTGTCGTAAGTAGACAGACAGACTGCAGGATACGGACATGAATATATGTAGTATAAAGTCACATTAGAACGCGTTGAAAAAACAAATAACTTATAAAAAAAAATGTACAACTCATAATACTATAATCATCAATATAAAATGATTTTTTTTCCCATTGAATACATAAATCAGGATGTTCTTGATACGTACCGTAGATACAATCCGTTTTTATAGTTACTTGCATGTTCTGGTGCACATACGTGTAGTCTTCAGTACCAATCGGCTCTTACCCCTGCTCTGTGGCTGGTGCAAATGATACGGCTAAAAAACACTTACTTTAGAGATGCTCCGAGCTTGAATCGCCCACATCTGCGTTGGTACGCCCTTACTGCGCATTGCCTACGTCCGTAAACCCTTTCCCACCTCTATTCCGCCCTTAAAATCCTCGGCAGTTGTGTTTGATACACTCGGATGTGAACTGCACTAAATCACGTTCATTGGCACAAAGTCCGTTACTGAGCATGTGCAGAGTAATGTCACAATGGATACGGCACACTTACGAAGGTGAATCGAGCCCCAAATCTATAGTATAATTACTTATTCTGTATATAGTTTGTAATTCTCATGATCTGCCCATATCCTCTGGTATTTACAGGGTAAATATTTCATACATGCCAACTTTTAAGAGATCCGGGGGAGAAGTCATGTGATATGGGGCAGGAGGAGGGCGTGGTGACTTTGTCGCATCACCATAGCCCCACCCCCACTATAAAAAGCCGAAATTCACGGCATTGAATGGAAGGGGAAAAGCTTAATGGCGCAATTAATGCCCGCCCCCTCCATTCACTGCTGTGAATTTCGGCAAATGAGGAAGCTTTGCCTACTCTTCCGGGAGTCCACGAGGACTCCCCGAAATTCGGGAGCCTCCCAGGAATTCCGGGAGAGTAGGCAAGTATAAAATGTTTACTAGAAATTAGTATTTAAAATGCTCACATACCCTCTGCCAACCAACAGTATTTTAGGTGAAACATGTATAAGCTGCAGTTAATAGAGAGGTCCACAAGTGATATTTGGCTGGAACTGAAGCGAGATTTTTAATTTTGCTGTCATGCGTATCCTATACCGGACTTCAAACCCGCAGGCTGTGCCGTAAGATGCCTGTCTATGTACCCCACTGTCTGTAGCTGCAGAATAGGTCTCTGAATGTCAGCCAGCAGGCGATAGCTTCAGAGCGGATTATGTATCACACAGCGAAGGATGCTCTATAAATATTGATGCCGCGTTATAGAACTTACATCAATTCCGACAATGAGAAATAGGGATTTCTGTTCTCCTGCTCTCGCTACTACATCGGGGGCTTCCACTTTGCAGCTAATTGGAACATTTCTATTCAAATCTCACTGTCAGCTTCTTCAGCCATTGAACAAGCAATTTTATCCTACGCAGGACAGAGTGTCCTAGATATCATTTATGCCTCAAGAATTACAATCTATACAAGCAGAACGCATGCGATGTCTGCTGAATACAATGCAAAGTGTTGTTAGCAAAGTCTGAGTCCAGCTAAATCCTGAAAGCTGTAATATCCCTACTGGCATCTGACGTCCCTTACTAGTTAGTGCGCAGGACACGAGTAAACTACATCGGCTACTTGCCCACTATCCTAGAATGTTCGGGAGGTTGGCTGAATTCTTTGGCCACCCTTCTCGATCGCGTTTCTCTTACGTGTGAAGTGTGTGGGGGTCTTGGTGACGCATTTCGCTCCCTCCCTCACTGTCACATCATCAGTCCACGTGCAGAGATGGGCGGGGCTTGAGAATCGCGGTATCACGATTCCTGCACTTGCCTGTCCAAAAAGTAGGCGAGTATGTTGTACAAGCGCATGTAGCTGCGACGGGTAGGTATAAACCGCCTCACCTCAGTGCTATATGTAATACAACACACCTCCCAGGGGCAGGCTGGGTTGGGGGTCCGGGGGGCATCTGACCCCCGTGCATGGTTCTTGTAATGTGGGTGTGGTGGCCAATACACAGAGCATTCTAGTATCATCTGTACAATATATAGAGCACACTAGTGACCTCTACACAATACAGAGAGCATTCGAACAACCGGTAAACAAGACACTGAGCATTCTAGTGATATTTATACCATACAGAGAGCATTCTATTTAGCAGAATATAAACCATGCAGCAATCTAGTGACCTCTATACTATACAGAGCATTCTAGTGACGGTAAATAAAACACAGAGCATTCTAGTAATATTTATACTACACAGAGAGCATTATACTTATCTCTATATAATAGACAAAGCATTATAGTGACCTCTATACTCTACAGAGAGCATTCTAGTGAGCAGAATATAAAACACAGAGCATTCTAGTGATCTCTATATTACACAGAGAGCATTCCTGTGACTGATATATAATACACAGAGAATTCTAGTATCATCAAAACAATACACAGCACATTCTAGTGAACCCCTATATACAACATAGAGAATTCTAGTGACTGATATACAGTCCATGGAGCATTCTGTTATCCTCTGTACAATAGACAGACTATTCTAGTGACCTCTATACAACTGAAAGAGGACTCTTGTGGTCTCTATACAAAAGAGAGAGAATTCTAGCGACTGATATACAATAGACAGAGCATTCTAGTATAATATATACAATAGACAGAGCATTCTAATATAATCTATACAGTAGACAGAGCATTCTAGTATAATATTCACAATAGACAGAGCATTCTAGTATAATCTATAAAATAGACAGAGCATTCTAGTATAATCTATACAATAGACAGAGCATTCTAGTGATCTATATACAATATAAAGAATATTCTCGTGATCTCTATACTATACAGGAAGCATTCTAGTGATTGATATACAATACACAGAGAATTCTAGTATCATGAATACAATACACAGCACATTTTAGTGACCCCTAAATACTACAGAGAGAATTCTAGTGACTGATATACAATACACAGAACATTCTAGTGAATTCTAAATACTACAGAGAATATTATAGTGCCTTCAACACAATACAGAGAGCATTCTATTAACTATATACAATAATACACACAGCATTTTAATCCCTAAGGCTGCCTGTTTCAACACGGTCAATATCTGTATTATTTTACAACTGCATTACAAAATATTAATGATGTAAGTTTTATAAAGTTACATAAAAGATAATTTATGGCCATCACAAAGAGAAAATAGGGGACTCATAGTCACTCACGTTATACAAGATGTCTGTCCATCCTTCCATCGTAATGCACTGAAACACTGTCAGGACTGCAAACAGGATGTTGTCAAAGTTAGTGATGCCAAAATTTGGTCCTTTCCAATAAAGTCGACACGTTGACGTCTCGTTATCACAGGTCCGAGCTGGTAGCTCCCCACACGGGAAATCACCGATAGGTTCACCTGTTCAGGAGGGAGACGACCGTGGCTGATCAAACTGTATGTATATATATATATATATATATATATACATATATACATATATAGACAGAGATACACAGACAGCTTATAGGACGGCACATGTACTCACACTATATAATAATGGAAATGTGTGGTCAAAACATTAAAAATCTCCCATCCAAGAGATCCCTGTAGGAAGGTCATTGTGGTGCTGCAAATCGTGTCATTTTGGCCTTGTCCATGTGGCACAATGGTGCATCCGTATCATTACGCCAAGGTGGGCGAGGCCAAAAATTACGCGTTTTGCGGCGAATCACGTGATTCGAGCCTCTGCTCTCCCAGGGTCTGGTAGGACTAGCTGAAATTCAGGAGCCTCCTAGACATTCCTGGAGGGTAGAGTCCTGTACCCTATCCCTCCCCCAGTCCAGAATTGCATTCATCCACAGATGCTACAAGGGGGCCCTTACAAGCTGTGGGGCCCTGGCTCAGGTATTGTTATTCCAATGGAAACCAAAGAAAGCCCATACTTCACATTAATATAAATCATAGGCTGAGTGTTACTCAGCTGAAAAATAGTTATGAAATAACGGTAGTGTTATCACTAACTATATCCACCATGTTCTCTTTCACTCCTCTGCTGCAGGTTCCCATGCTAAGAGGGAGGGGCTTCTGTAACTGAGCAGGCAGAGTGTGAGTGTCAGGCTTGCCAGTCTTTCTCTGCAGGAATGAACTAAGTGGATTGGTGAAATCATAAACAGGGCCAGGGCACTGTATCACAAAAATCTTCTTTATCAGATGTTTGACCTCTATGAGATTACGTCAGGGGGTAAATGTATCAAGCTGAGAAATTTCCGTTGGGTTTGAAAAGTGTAGATGATGCCTATAGCAACCAATCTGATTCCATCATTTTGTGGAATTTACTAAATAAATGATAGCTAGAATCTGATTGGTTTTTTAAACCCGCTGGAAAACTCTCAGCTTGATACATTTACCCCCCGGACACTAATGATGTGTGTGTGTGTGTGTGGGGGGGGGGCTCAGGTGTTTGTAATGGAGGGGGAGGGAAATTTTTAATCACTGCAGCGTTATTTCAGGTGACAATAAACAATATGCGACCTTTATGGATCCTATCTGATAACAGTGGTCCTTTAAAGGCTGTGACAGGTAAAAATAATAAAGTTGTTTAAAAAAAAAAAATGAAAATAAAAATTAATAATCACTTTATTTTTAGTAATAACAATACTTGTTTTTTCCAGTACTCCCGCGATCACCACCCCTCTATTCCGTGTTTGCCGTCTCTCCTGACCGATTCTGTTAAACAATGTGGTTGATAGATTCAGGTTGGACAGAATATATTTCGCTATGTGTACGGCCTGTACCTGTCTAATAAAACGATCAGTCTGCTGATCCTGCAAACATGTTCTCTGCTAATTGAGATTCCCAACAGAACCTCTCTGCAAGAATTATTATTAACAAATATTAAACTTCCTGAAAACGCCATCTGTCTCTCCTTCCCGTGTGACGTGTGACTCAGGTGTGTCCTCAGGTAACGTGTGTGATCATTACACACAGCAATGTAAGATATTACTACAGGCTGAGGGTTAGTGTCAGCAGTTCAGTGACCATGATTCAACATTCGGTAATACTAAGGTAACTCGAGTAATTCAAAACATGCAAATACGATTCCCCAGAAGTCTGTTCTCCAAGAGGAGTGACTTATTGTATGTTGTCTGTAGAGAGAGAGTACCTTAACATTCTCCCTAACCTTGTTTTATGGGCACACCCTGACACTAGAGGTCCCAGAACAATGACACACTGACACTAGAGGTCCCAGAACAATGACACACTGACACTAGAGGTGCCAGAACAATGACACACTGACACTTGGGGTTCCAGAACAATGACACACTGACACTTGGGGTCCCAGAACAATGACACCCTGACACTAGAGGTCCCAGAACAATGACACACTGACACTTGGGGTCCCAGAACAATGACACACTGACACTTGGGGTCCCAGAACAATGACACACTGACACTAGAGGTCCCAGAACAATGACACACTGACACTAGAGGTGCCAGAACAATGACACACTGACACTAGAGGTCCCAGAACAATGACACCCTGACACTAGAGGTCCCAGAACAATGACACACTGACACTAGAGGTCCCAGAACAATGACACCCTGACACTAGAGGTCCCAGAACAATGACACACTGACACTTGGGGTCCCAGAACAATGACACACTGACACTTGGGGTCCCAGAACAATGACACACTGACACTAGAGGTCCCAGAACAATGACCACTGACACTAGAGGTGCCAGAACAATGACACACTGACACTAGAGGTCCCAGAACAATGACACCCTGACACTAGAGGTCCCAGAACAATGACACACTGACACTAGAGGTCCCAGAACAATGACACCCTGACACTAGAGGTCCCAGAACAATGACACACTGACACTTGGGGTCCCAAAACAATGACCACTGACACTAGAGGTGCCAGAACAATGACACACTGACACTAGAGTTCCCAGAACAATGACACACTGACACTTGGGGTCACAGAACAATGACACACTGACACTAGAGGTGCCAGAACAATGACACACTGACACTTGGGGTCCCAGAACAATGACACACTGACACTAGAGGTCCCAGAACAATGACACACTGACACTAGAGGTCCCAGAACAATGACACACTGACACTTGGGGTCACAGAACAATGACACACTGACACTTGGGGTCCCAGAACAATGACCACTGACACTAGAGGTGCCAGAACAATGACACACTGACACTAGAGGTCCCAGAACAATGACACACTGACACTTGGGGTCACAGAACAATGACACACTGACACTAGAGGTGCCAGAACAATGACACACTGACACTTGGGGTCCCAGAACAATGACGCACTGACACTTGGGGTCCCAGAACAATGACACACTGAAACTTGGGGTCCCAGAACAAATACACACTGACACTTTGGGTCCCAGAACAATGACACACTGACACTTGGGGTCCCAGAACAAATACACACTGACACTTGGGGTACCAGAATAATGAAACACTGACACTTGGGGTCCAAAACTAACGACACACTGACACTTGGGGTCCCAGAATAATAACGCACTGAAACTTGGGGTCCAGAACAATGACACACTGACACTTGGGGTCCTATAACAATGACACACTGACACTTGGGGTCCTATAACAATGACACACTGACACTTGTGGTCCCAGGACAATGACACACTGACACTTGGGGTCCCAGAACAATGACACACCAACACTTGGGGTCCCAGAACAATGACAAACTGACACTTGGGGTCTCTGAACAATGACACACTGACACTTAGGGCCCCAGAACAATGACACACAAACACTTGGGGTCCCAGAACAATGACACACTGACACTTGGGGTCCCAGAACAATGACGCACTGACACTTGGGGTCCCAGAACAATGACACACTGAAACTTGGGGTCCCAGAACAAATACACACTGACACTTTGGGTCCCAGAACAATGACACACTGACACTTGGGGTCCCAGAACAAATACACACTGACACTTGGGGTACCAGAATAATGAAACACTGACACTTGGGGTCCAAAACCAACGACACACTGACACTTGGGGTCCCAGAATAATAACGCACTGAAACTTGGGGTCCAGAACAATGACACACTGACACTTGGGGTCCTATAACAATGACACACTGACACTTGGGGTCCTATAACAATGACACACTGACACTTGTGGTCCCAGGACAATGACACACTGACACTTGGGGTCCCAGAACAATGACACACCAACACTTGGGGTCCCAGAACAATGACAAACTGACACTTGGGGTCTCTGAACAATGACACACTGACACTTAGGGCCCCAGAACAATGACACACAAACACTTGGGGTCCCAGAACAATGACACACTGACACTTGGGGTCCCAGAACAATGACACACTGACACTTGGGGTCTCTGAACAATGACGCACTGACACTTGGGGCCCCAGAACAATGACACACTGACACTTGGGGCCCCAGAACAATGACACACCAACACTTGGGGTCCGAGAACAATGACACACCGACACTTGGGGTCCGAGAACAATGACACACTGACACTTGTGGTCCCAGGACAATGACACACTGACACTTGGGGTCCCATAACAATGACACACTGACACTTGGGGTCCCAGAACAATGACACACTGACACTTGGGGTCCCAGAACAATGACGCACTGACACTTGGGGCCCCAGAACAATGACACACCGACACTTGGGGTCCCATAACAATGACACACCGACACTTGGGGTCCCATAACAATGACACACTGACACTTGGGGTCCCAGAACAATGACACACTGACACTTGGGGTCCCAGAACAATGACACACTGACACTTGGGGTCTCTGAACAATGACGCACTGACACTTGGGGCCCCAGAACAATGACACACTGACACTTGGGGCCCCAGAACAATGACACACTGACACTTGTGGTCCCAGAACAATGACACACTGACACTTGGGGCCCCAGAACAATGACACACTGACACTTGTGGTCCCAGAACAATGACACACTGACACTTGGGGCCCCAGAACAATGACACACTGACACTTGGGGCCCCAGAACAATGACACACTGACACTTGTGGTCCCAGAACAATGACACACTGACACTTGGGGCCCCAGAACAATGACACACTGACACTTGTGGTCCCAGAACAATGACACACTGACACTTGTGGTCCCAGAACAATGACACACTGACACTTGTGGTCCCAGAACAATGACACACTGACACTTGTGGTCCCAGAACAATGACATACTGACACTTGGGGCCCCAGAACAATGACACACTGACACTTGGGGCCCCAGAACAATGACACACTGACACTTGTGGTCCCAGAACAATGACACACTGACACTTGTGGTCCCAGAACAATGACACACTGACACATGGGGCCCCAGAACAATGACACACTGACACTTGGGGCCCCAGAACAATGACACACTGACACTTGTGGTCCCAGAACAATGACACACTGACACTTGGGGCCCCAGAACAATGACACACTGACACTTGTGGTCCCAGAACAATGACACACTGACACTTGGGGCCCCAGAACAATGACACACCGACACTTGGGGTCTGAGAACAATGACACACTGACACTTGGGGTCCCAGGACAATGACACACTGACACTTGGGGCCCCAGAACAATGACACACTGACACTTGGGGCCCCAGAACAATGACACACCGACACTTGGGGTCCGAGAACAATGACACACTGACACTTGTGGTCCCAGGACAATGACACACTGACACTTGGGGTCCCAGGACAATGACACACTGACACTTGGGGTCCCAGGACAATGACACACCGACACTTGGGGTCCCAGGACAATGACACACTGACACTTGGGGTCCCAGGACAATGACACACTGACACTTGTGGTCCCAGGACAATGACACACCGACACTTGGGGCCCCAGAACAATGACACACTGACACTTGGGGTCCCAGGACAATGACACACTGACACTTGGGGCCCCAGAACAATGACACACCGACACTTGGGGTCTGAGAACAATGACACACTGACACTAGAGGTGCCAGAACAATGACACACTGACACTTGGGGCCCCAGAACAATGACACACCGACACTTGGGGTCTGAGAACAATGACACACTGACACTAGAGGTGCCAGAACAATGACACACTGACACTTGGGGTCCCAGAACAATGACACACTGACACTTGGGGTCCGAGAACAATGACACACTGACACTTGGGGCCCCAGAACAATGACACACTGACACTTGGGGTCCCAGGACAATGACCACTGACACTAGAGGTGCCAGAACAATGACACACTGACACTTGGGGTCCTAGATTAAATAAAAAAATGAGCACAATTGCTTTAGAGGATATTATAGTATAAGTTCTATTTTGAGTAATCTAAATATGTCCTTGATTAGCTTAGAAAATAACAATCATGTTGCTAGTGCAGAACGTAGAAAAGAAGAAGCATTGTTTACGGTGTAGAGAAACTGGAGCACCGAGGACGGACGCTCTCGCTGATAATACGTTTAGGGTCTGGCAAACACTCCGTCCGGCACATTAGGAGAATCAGAGGGAGAACACATCTGTGGATTATCTCAAATTATTCTAATTTCCAGCGGTAAAGCCCCCGGAGCCGGCATGTGTGATACAACCGAAAGCTATTAACACTGCCTGACACCGGGCTGTAAGCTTCCTTCATCTGAGAACCTCTCTAGATAGAGGCCGACGAGCTTCTCAGAGATACGGCCCTGACAGATCTCTCATTTCCTGGTCTCAAAGATTAAATAATGAGACAAAAGGACAATTAGAGAAGCCATTAACAGACACAACAAGCCTTGTGTTGGGATTGTATACTTTGTGATAAATATGGAAGAATTTAAGATGATGAACCAGGCTGCCCTGAGATGGAAATATGAGGAGAATTCACTAACTTGGTCAACTACATAACTCACAACCATCTAGGGCCAAAAATAGGGACAAGAGTGGAGTCCCCACCTCTCTGTATGTGTTACCCAGTATTGTTTTATTACCATGTTTGCCCCCAATTGTAAAAGCGCTACGGAATTTGCTGGCGCTACATAAATAAATGTTGATGATGATGATGATGAATTCAGCCATCTGACCAGACCGTGCCCCTTTATGACCAAACTGTGCCTTCGAATGTGCCAATCCCACCGCTTTCATACCCGGACAACCAACACTGGGCCATGAAATTTTGATGTGAATTGGGGGAACATCCTCTGTACAGCACTACGGAATATGTAAGCGCTATATATGTGTAATAAATAAATACGTTATGTAGTTTTACCTGTTTCATTAGAGAAGCAGGTTTTGTGGAACTTCCCCATGTAGAACTCCAGTCCAATGATGGCAAACATGACGATGGCGAAGAACAGGAGTAACCCAATCTGCAGGAGTGGCACCATTGCCTTCATAATGGACTTCAAGACCACCTGTAGACCTGAAATAGAGAGAGGGGAACACTGTTACCCCCATAGTCACTACAGAAACCCGGGGAAATCAGAGACATGGGGTGAGTGGGGGGCTCAGAAACAATAACGTCACTTACTGGGGATCCCCGAGACAAGTTTCAGGGGTCTCAAAACTCGAACTGCTCTCAATGTCCGCAGGTCAAAATCTGTCCCAGCCGTCGCCAGGATCCTGCAGGGAAAAGAAATCAGAAATGAAGAATTTGTTGGCAGAAAATTTGTAAAATAAAGTTTTTTAGTCCTTATATATTTTCTGTGAATATTTACAACCAAGGATAGTTTGTAGACATCCCCAAATACCTAAATAAGCCAATGTATAGTTGACTTCTTTTGCCGGGTTCGTTCCCATAATCAATCATTATTAAAGTGACACAAAAATTGGCAGAGAGATTTATATAATAATTGTTATTTTAGAACTTACAGGAAATAAAATATTTTACGGATCACCCCCCCTCCCCCTTCTGCCTCCCAGGGAGCAGAGCCAGAGAAGATCAATCACAGAACCCTCAATATTTGGGATCCTTCAAGAATTCCTACAGTAACCTGGGAAACTTTCTGCTTCTCTCTCTTCCGTTATTTTTAAGCGAATGGTTTTGGAACCAAAAACAAAATAATGTATTTAAAATATTATGAAAACATTGGGAATATGTATAAAATAGACTGAGTTACTCATTTTGTAATTAATTTGCCTTTTCTCCGGGCTCTGGTTAAAAATAGCTTAATTTCTTTGCTGATCTCGACATTTCTTGAAATATAACAATGCAGCCGTGTTATATAAACCTCTAAAAAACTAAACTATACTGAACAAGAATCTATAACTCAAACTGAGATCCAGTAAGACCCGAAAGAGCAGGATAACCGCACTCCTGGAATGTCTGGAGACTCCAGAATTTCGGGTAGTTATTCATGACAATGCCGTCTCCCAACATTAAGAATTTGGAAATTATAAGTCCTGCCCCCATTCCATTTAAACTCCACCCACAAAGGTTAAGCCCCACCCATTTTGCTGCCTGCAAATCAGGTAAGTTGGGAGGTATGTAAAGGTTTACTAAGAACCAGTAACATCGCTGACACATTGTATATCAATAATGAGGAACTGAGCTCTAGTGTGCTGATCACATGAACACCGGCTCAGTATGGCTGCCTCCATGTTGAGCCTTAAGAACTAATAAAAATGTCATAAAAATATAACTATTGAAAAATCAGGTTGTACAGGTGACTATCTATGACGTTACCTGGTACCATTCACTATCACAATATGAGCTCTTACTTAGGACTTGATTACACTAGGATTTAGCCCGCCCTTAACAATTGCGAGGTCAGGGCGTAACAACTGCGCTCAAAGGACAATGTGACCCAGGGATTAGTGCTTTCTATAGGCCAGCGCACCTCACCAAGTCACACTACAGCCCACGTAAAGAACAACAGCACTAAGAACGCCTTCTTAAGCATTCCCCGCGTATTGGTCTTTAGCCCACGCTACGTTCTGATCGCCGCACTTAAATAACGCGGTGTGAACAGACCCTTGTAGTACACAACGTGCACACTTTCAATGAATATCACATTTTGAGTCTATAAAACTGGACACAAATATCAATTCATTTTGGTTTCCGAACGATTGGGATTTCCGCAGGATCACATAAGTGCACAGCTGAGGCGCGCGGCCTCCATCGCAGTATTTATCAACGTATCCATCTCAAACTCCATCCCATTGGAAGAATTAGGACTAGACGTGAGCGCCCATGCGGAGAACAGAAGTGGAACCAGAAGTTTGGCAGAGCTGAGAATTTCCCGCACTAAAGATCTTCGAGTTCACCGCTGTATTTATAAATTCCGCATTTTGTGATGTCTAAAGTCTATGACAAGAGCTGAAACAACGGTCAACTCATCCTGCTCTATGGTTGGAACAGGGACTGCAAACAATTAAGGCCACATTCTGCAGAGGAAACATGCCACATTTCACAGCTAATGGCCCTTCGGGCCCCCCTGCACCCCCTTGTGAAGATATATCATTAATGACATGACATATGTGTGTGGGTCTCCCACTGAGCCCATACGGTACCGTGTCCACATGGGAACGTACAATATTTCTGGCTATAGAGGGGCGAGAGGTTTCCGCTTACATCAGGCTCTGTCGGAGAGAACATGGCTGATGTTATAAGAGATCATGGTGTCTGGGATCCCCTGTCTCAGGGGACAGGCCCTGTGATAGGTCCCAGCTGTAGCAGATCACATGCACACGCTGTCAGACACATATACACAATATACATGTGTCCCCGGGGGGCTGTGGCAGCCTCGCTCACATCACGCTGCCTCCTGCAAAAACCGAGCTGCACAATCATCTCCAATCTGGCTTCAGTAACCTGCACTAAACGCCTGTGTCACGAAGGGCAACGGACTGCGCGGGTTCTGGGGGCAACGGGGCGCGGAATCGCCAACCACGTCACAATATGTTGCGACTTCTTCATGAACAATATCAACCTAAACACAAGTTTAATAAACAGCTAAGACTGTCCTCACAATATCCCTTCTGTGACGGAGGAGCAGGGATTCTCCTGACACTGCTTCTGGCCAGTATTCTATTTATTGATTTTCACAATAAGAAAACAATTCAATATAAGTCACATATAATCCTATAATAAGACTTATTGGTCTATTTGTCAAAAGGGAGAAAAGCCCGAAATCTGGAAAATACGAGAGTGAGATTAACGCTTATTTTTTATTTTATAAGATTTATTTATGTGGCCCAGCAGACTCTGCAGCACCGGACAATTGGGAACGTGTGACACACACAGTGGAGGCAGCCATTGTCTGGGCTGAATCCATTACAAAACGCAGCTTATCAGGTCGCCCGGAGCATGTGACATCACCGAGAATGTGGCCTATCGGCTTCTCCGAAATATGTGACATCACTGAGAATGTGGCCAATCAGCTCGGCTGGAACGTGTGACATCACTGAGAATGTGGCCGATCAGCTCGCCCGTAACATGTGACATCACCGAGAATGTGGCCTATCAGCTCGCCCGAAACCTGTGACATCATTGAGAATGTGGCCTATCAGCTCGCCCGGAGCATGTGACATCACTGAGAATGTGGTCTATCGGCTTCTCCGAAATATGTGACATCACTGAGAATGTGGCCAATCAGCTCGGCTGGAACGTGTGACATCACTGAGAATGTGGCCTATCAGCCCGCCCGAAACCTGTGACATCACCGAGAATGTGGCCTATCAGCTCGCCCGAAACCTGTGACATCACTGAGAATGTGGCCTATTGGTTCTCTAGGCACCAGTGACATCACCAGTTCCATGTTCTGTTCTTGCGAATATGGAAAGTAGGGGTGTGGAAGAGACCAAACAACTATCTTTTCTATATCATCAAACTCTCTTCATATACATCATCTGAGAGCTCCAGCTCACAAGTGGATAGGTTAGAAACAACATTAACATATGCTTAGTATATCCACCAAAATGTAACAGAATAGTTTTATATTTTACAAATAAGTTTATCATCAATTCAGGGACATGCAAACGTTTTCTCTCTTAAGATGTGTTTTAAGATTTGTTATAAAGACACATTTTCTTGCTTAGACACACGGCTCGGAAGACCCCACAATACAAATCATAAAACTCAGCCACAAACACCACAACCTAAGTCATGTAGACTGCCGGCAGGGTGGTGTTAACCAGAACTATAGAATACTGTATGTATCAAAGCCAGCTTGGAAGGATAGTGCGGAGGGATTTGGAATGAGCAGGACTGTGCCTTCAGGGTGAGTATTATGGAGTAATGCCGTATAAATCTCGCTCTCCAAAGCACACGCTACTCCCAGGCCAAGAAGCCATCGCTCGGTCAGTGTCCCTCTACGGAGAAGTCAGCTCAGATAAATGATTTCTGTGTCTCAGGACAGGAACATTTGCTCCATAAACTCAGCGCCAGGAGAGAGATAACACTGAATATCTATCTGTTACGTATAGTTACGGCCCTGTCACTTTGCAGAGTGTTCTGTGTCATATCTTAGCAACCTCACAAACACAAAAACTGTTTTGTGCCTTACATAAAAAAATTACTAAATTACAAGTGTCTTGTTGACAATTACGGCTAGTATCAGGAGCGATGATATCGCCCTTAGGTTGGAATAAAACAGATCAATTTTGCATGAAAATACATTACGATATTACCAGCAATAACGCACCAATAATGCATTGTGCGTGGGGCAGAACGAACGCAACGCCCAGGACAGAAATGACCCCTTTGCATTTTTATTATTATTATTACTATTTATTTATATAGCGCCACTAATTCCGCAGCGCTGAACAGAGAACTCACTCATATCAGTCTCTGCCCCATTGGAGCTTACAGTCTAAGTTCCCTAACACTCACACACACACACACAGACACAGACCCAGACAGACACACACACACACACAGACACAGACACACAGACTAGGGTCAATTTGATAGCAGCCAATTAACCTACCAGTATGTTTTTGGAGTGTGGGAGGAAACTGGAGCACCCGGAAGAAACCCACGCAAACACGGGGAGAACATACAAACTCCACACAGGCCATGGTCGAGAATTGAACTCATGACCCCAGTGCTGTAAGGCAGAAGTGCTAACCACTGAGCCACCGTGCTAATCATCAGCAGACATAACATAAACTGTGATTAGAAGACGACCACAAATGCATTAATCTGACCCTGTTTAGTGTTCCGGACATTCGTCGTGAACACTGATCAGTTGGGTCTGAATACTGGAAATGGGAAAAACAAATGAAAGTTATTGAAAAATGCTTTATTCTTTGAATAAAGTAACTTAAGTAACAGGTTTTTCAATTATTTCAACAGCGGTATAGTCTTGATAAAATGCGTCACACGTGATTTTTTTTTAATTACTATTTTTTATTAACGTTACAAGATGGAAATTAAAAAACAAATCCTTGTTGTCGATGATTGATGAATAGGGCCCTTAATGATAAATTCTCTGTGATAGAGTTAACCCTTACTGCTGCGGAGAATCTCATCTGTTTCAATATGAAATGTTATATTTCCAATCAAAGTGAATGAACTATGAATAAATATGTCTGTGAATCTTATAATCAACGGGGGATGCGCAATACAATAAACTATTCTTCTTTTGAGTTACATTCTCCGTAGAAGGAAACACAGGGTTTATCAGACCTTGTTATTTACGTTTAGACAGAATTTTTTTTTCTTAGTTAGTAAAAGATAGAAAACGATGTAAAGCAATGCAAAATTAATGCACCCTGTCCTAGGATTCTGCATAATGCAAACCCTGCCCCCCCTTCTGACACTTCCCAAATTACAACCTGATGTATGCACACTGGGAACGTTCCTGATTTACAGACAAGTTTATTTTATTCATTTCAATCACCAACAGAGGTTTCAGTGAAATAATAACTTTGTACAGGGAATAAAAGAAAATTTCTCTTATAGGATATTTCCACCCACAAATTACAGTTCTAGTCCAAGGGCACCTCTCTCTAGTAGGACTGTGACGGTCCAGTGTGGGGTCTACCAGAGATCAGGAGTGGTCACCACAGCTGCTGCTGCATCATAACACATGAAGAAAACTATCTGTGGGCTAAACAAGCGTGCATAAAAATATCAACTGTCCATTCTCTAGGAACCAGTGACATCACAGAGTGCAGCCAATCCAGTCACTAGGAACCAGTGACATCACTGAGAGTGCAGCCTATCCAGTCACTAGGAACCAGTGACATCACTGAGAATGCAGCCAATCCAGTCACTAGAAACCAGTGACATCACTGAGAATGCAGCCTATCCAGTCACTAGGAACCAGTGACCTCACTGAGAATGCAGCCTATCCAGTCACTAGAAACCAGTGACATCACTGAGAATGCAGCCTATCCAGTCACTAGGAACCAGTGACATCACTGAGAATGCAGCCTATCCAGTCACTAGGAACCAGTGACCTCACTGAGAATGCAGCCTATCCATTCACTAGGAACCAATGACATCACTGAGAGTGCAGCCTATCCAATCACTAGGAATCAGTGACATGACTGAAAGTGCAGCCTATCCATTCTCTAGGAACCAGTGACATCACTGAGAATGCAGCCAATCCAGTCACTAGAAACCAGTGACATCACTGAGAATGCAGCCTATCCATTCACTAGGAGCCAGTGACATCACTGAGAGTGCAGCCTATCCAGTCACTAGGAACCAGTGACATCACTGAGAGTGCAGCCTATCCATTCACTAGGAACCAATGACATCACTGAGAGTGCAGCCTATCCCTTCACTAGGAGCCAGTGACATCACTGAGAGTGCAGCCTATCCAGTCACTAGGAACCAGTGACCTCACTGAGAGTGCAGCCTATCCAGTCACTAGGAAACAGTGACCTCACTGAGAGTGCAGCCTATCCAATCACTAGGAACCAATGACATCACTGAGAGTGCAGCCTATCCAGTCACTAGGAGCCAGTGACATCACTGAGAATGCAGCCTATCCAGTCACTAGGAACCTGTGACCTCACTGAGAATGCAGCCTATCCAGTCACTAGGAACCAGTGACATCACTGAGAGTGCAGCCTAGCCAGTGACTAGGACCAGTGACCTCACTGAGAGTGCAGCCTATACAGTCACTAGGAGCCAGTGACATCACTGAGAATGCAGCCTATCCATTCACTAGGAACCTGTGACCTCACTGAGAATGCAGCCTATCTAGTCACTAGGAACCAGTGACATCACTGAGAGTGCAGCCTATCCAGTCACTAGGACCCAGTGACATCACTGAGAGTGCAGCCTATCCATTCACTAGGAACCAGTGACATCACTGAGAGTGCAGCCTATCCAGTCACTAGGAACCAGTGACATCACTGAGAGTGCAGCCTATCCAGTAACTAGGAGCCAGTGACATCACTGAGAATGCAGCCTATCCAGTCACTAGGAACCAGTGACATCACTGAGAATGCAGCCTATCCAGTCACTAGTAACCAGTGACATCACTGAGAGTGCAGCCTATCCATTCACTAGGAACCAATGACATCACTGAGAGTGCAGCCTATCCAGTCACTAGGAACCAGTGACATCACTGAGAATGCAGCCTATCCAGTCACTAGGAACCAGTGACATCACTGAGAGTGCAGCCTATCCAGTCACTAGGAACCAGTGACATCACTGAGAATGCAGCCTATCCAGTCACTAGGAGCCAGTGACATCACTGAGAGTGCAGCCTATCTAGTCACTAGGAACCAGTGACATCACTGAGAATGCAGCCTATCCAGGCACTAGGAACCAGTGACATCACTGAGAGTGCAGCCTATCCAGTCACTAGGAACCAGTGACATCACTGAGAGTGCAGCCTATCCAGTCACTAGGAACCAGTGACATCACTGAGAGTGCAGCCTATCCAGGCACTAGGAACCAGTGACATCACTGAGAGTGCAGCCTATCCAGTCACTAGGAACCAGTGACATCACTGAGAGTGCAGCCTATCCAGTCACTAGGAACCAGTGACATCACTGAGAGTGCAGCCTATCCAGTCACTAGGAACCAGTGACATCACTGAGAGTGCAGCCTATCCAGTCACTAGAAACCAGTGACATCACAGAGGCACGATGCACTCATCGATAAGCTGCCATGCCCCAATTAATGTGACTGGTTCCCAGGGAATTGCATTCTCATGAATAATGGTTCATCCTAAACACGTCTACCTCTAATTAGTGTAGTGTGAGGTGCACTTTAATACAATAAATCCGCTGCACCGATGTAATCAGAGAAACCGACATACCTCAGCCGGGACGGGGGTGAAGACAAATAGGAAGGTTGTGAATGATAAGAACAATCAGGTGACTGACGCTTGTAACACCGGCAGAAATACATCACCTATTAGAGGAGGTGGAAATAATATTTACACCTTACTGGACCTTTCAGCTACAGAGTTACACTTATCTATTACTCATGTGTGAGATGCGCTGATATATCGCACGGCCCCAGGACATGATAATCTACACCTTATAACTGGATAGTTACAGAGATGAAGGATGACCTGTGTCAGCTGAACTATATATGTAATACGTACTGTAGTCATCTCCAAACGTCCTCTTCTTACAACTACATGAAAGGAAATTACTCCCCCCTAAAAAAATAAGGCTTCATTATATTTAAATCGTTTTACATCTGAGGACTGAGCACCTCTTGTATTCATTTTATTTCAGTGATATCTGTGCACAAAAGATTTTGAAATGGGTGCGACCAACTTGTAGGCAGAGAATTAGAATGTGGACAGGGCTAGACCAACCAGTAGCCAATCAAATCACTTGAATAATCACCAGGCTAGATCAATCTGTAGCCAATCAAATCACTTGAATAATCACCAGGCTAGATCAATCTGTAGCCAATCAAACCATTTTAATGCTCACTAGTCTAGACCAACCTGTAGCCAATCAAACCACTTGAATAATCACCAGGCTAGACCAGTCTGTAGCCAATCAAATCACTTGAATAATCACTGGGCTAGACCAAACTGTAGCCAATCAAATCACTTGAATGATCACCAGGCTACACCAACCTGTAGCCAATGAAACCACTCGCATGATCACGGGATAGCCCAAACTGTAGCCAATCAAACACCTTAAATATACACCGGGATATACCAACCTGTAGCCAATCAAACCACTCGAATGTTCACCTAGCACAAACAAACACACAAATTATTATTTATTTTTTTTTAAAAAAATCAGGAAATCACAGATGGCTATTTTGTTTTTTTCGTGCCTCAGCGACATCACTAATTCCTCATGTACCGACAGGCTGCAATCTCAGTGATGTCACTACATCCTAGCGATTTAATTGGCTGAATTCTCCCAAATATTGTTCCCACCCACACGGTGTCTGTCCTCACCGCGTGCACTTCTGCCTCTTTCTGCCTTTCTGTAACTCTACATAAAGTGTCAAACACAAATATTTTTTTTCACAAGAAGTCAGCGTTTCATGCCCTTCTGCTGTTAATAATTTGGGGGGGGGGGGGGGGGAAGGTACAGCGTAACGGCTGCACCGTTAGTTAACCCTTCCACCGCTGGGTACCAGAAACACTAATGAAAACCACTAATCTCTTTTTAGCGAATATTCCGTGAGGAAACGGCTGCAGGCTTGCAGCGAGGTTATGGTGACCAGCTTTTCTGTATTGAATTATTAATAGCTCCCGGTACTGGAGGAAGAGGAATAGAGATAGTTCCCTGGCTACAGACACTGGCTCACAGCATCCTGTCCACTGATATCAGCCTGGTCTGTTTGGAGACATTAATGCGTTCATCAGATCTGTGTACAAATGTTACCGTGGTCAGGACTCTTCCCCAGTAGCGCACGGCTCCGACAGAGCTGGCGGAAGAGACTTAATTAAAGAAGTTTCTTTAAGATTTGGAATAATTACTGCGGGAGACCCCCAGAGACTCAGCTCCAGAATATCATTACCAGAACAAAAGCATTAAATAAAAATGTTTATTTTCAGATTATACCATTTTTAAACGCACTATTGTTTAAAAATATTTATTTGATTTTTTTTTAAAAAAAATACAACCTATTTTATACTTAATTTTGATTCTTTTTTTCTTTAGTGGAACTCCCAACGCTAGTGTTTTTATTTCCACAACACAATAACAAGCCAACTCACGCAATGAAACCGGCCTGGCGGAGAAATGCGTTAACTCTTAACACACTGGGCTAGTATCGCTGGCGTAGATTTTATAAACAGGTTAACTGATTTGCAGAGAGCTACAACTCTCTCTCAACAAGGTAAAAGAGAACTAATAGCTGTTTGGTTGCCGGACAAGATCTATGGTAGTGAATAGGGAAGGGAAGGGGGTATTATATATATATATCAGTTGACATTTTCAGCTCACTAGTAAATAGGTTAGAAATAAAGATAATATATGCTTATTTTACTACCAGGGAAGAACATAAAGTGTAATAGTAATTTACAAATCATCTAATTAACAATTGTTGTGCATGTGTTACTATTAACATTTATTTATATATCGCCGATCATATTATGCAGCGCTGTACAGAGGGGATACATAGGGGGAGATTTATCAAACCTTCTATAAAAGGAAAAAGTGTAGGTGTTGCAGATAGCAACCAATCAGATTCCAGCTCTCGTGTATCGAGTATATTCTAAGCAATGTTACCTGGAATCTGATTGGTTTTCCATTTTGATAAGTCCGCCGCAAAGACATTCACATCAGTTTCTGCAACATTGGAGATTACAATCTAAATGCCCTACCACACAGACACACCGATGAGGGTCTATAGTCATGGCCAAAAGTTTTGAAAATGACACAAATATTTTTTTTCACAAAGTCTGCTGCCTCAGTTTTTATGATGGCAATTTGCATATATTACAGAATGTCATGAAGAGTGATCAGATTAAATGCAACTTATTTTTTAAAGTCCCTCTTTGCCATGACAATGAACTTTATTCCAAAAACAACATTTCCACTGTATTTCAGCCCTGCCACCAAAGGATTCTCTCCTTAACACAGGTGAGAGTGTTGACGAGGACAAGGCTGGAGATCACTCTGACATGCTGATTGAGTTAGAATAGGAGACTGGAAGCTTTAAAAGAAGGGTGGTGCTTGAAATCATTGTTCTTCCTCTGTTAACCATGGTTATCTGCAAGGAAACACGAGCAATTATCATTGCTTTGCACAAAAAAGGACTTCACAGGCAACGATATTGCTGCTAGTAAGATTGCACCTAAATTAACCATTTATCGGATCATCAAGAACTTTAAGGAGAGAGGTTCAATAGTTGTGCAGAAGGCTTCAGGGCGCCCAAGAACATCTAGCAAGTGCCTTCTCCTAAAGTTGATTCAGCTGCGGGATCGGGGCACCACCAGTGCAGAGCTTGCTCTGGAATGGCAGCAGGCAGGCGTGAGTGCATCTGCACGCACAGTGAGGAGAAGACTTTCGGAGGATGCCCTGGTGTCAAGAAGGCCAGCAAAGCATTCTCTCCAGGAAAAATATCAGGGAACGACTGATATTCCGCAAAAGATACAGGGATTGGGCTTCTGAGGACTGGGGTAAAGTCATTTTCTCTGATGAATCCCCTTTCAGATTGTTTGGGGCATCTGGAAAAACACTTGTGCGGAGAAGGAAAGGTGAGTGCTATAATCAGTCCTGTGTCATGCCAACAGTAGGGCATCCTGAGACCATTCATATGTGGGGCTTCTCTGCCAAGGGAGTGGGCTCACTCACAATTTTGCCTAAGAACACAGCCATGAATAAAGAATGATACCAAAACATCCTCCAAGAGCAACTTCTCCCAACCATCCAAGAACAGTTTGGGGATGAACAATGCCTTTTCCAGCATGATGGAGCACCTTGCCATAAGGCAAAAGTGATAACTAAGTGGCTCAGGCATCAAAAGAAATTTTGGGTCCATGGCCAGGAAACTCCCCAGACCTTAATCCCATTGAGAATTTGTGGTCAATCCTCAAGAGGCGGGTGGACAAACAAAAACCCACAAATTCTGACAAACTCCAAGCATTGATTAGGCAAGAATGGGCGGCCATCAGTCAGTATGTGGCCCAGAAGTTGATTGACAGCATGCCAGGACAAATTGCAGAGGTCTTCAAAAAGAAGTGTCAACACTGCAAATATTGACTCTTTGCATAAACTTAATGTAATTGTCAATAAAAGCCTTTGACACTTATGAAATGCTTGTAATTATACTTCAGTATAACATAGCAACATCTGACAAAAAGGTCTAAAAACACTGAAGCAGCAAACTGTGTGAAAATCAATACTTGTGTCATTCTCAAAACTTTTGGCCATGACTGTACTTTGTCAGAAGCCAATAAACCTACCAGTAAGTTTTTAGTAGTAAGGAAGGAAAGCAGATCATCCGGAGGAGACCCACTATTACAGTAGAACTAAACTCAACAAATTCCCTTTAATATGTTATAGCAGTAGCTTCCATGTACTATTGAGACTTCGCTTTTATGCAAAAAAATGATTTAGAAGGCGGTCAGGATAATGCACAGCAAATCACGGCAGAACACTACATCGCTTAGCACAATCTGGATGTACCCAGAATTCCCTGTAGCTCTTTAATGTTCAGGTTTCAGGAGACGTCTGTGATAATCAGGTTATCTTGGCACGCCGTGATTTTAGGTCAGTGATATATACTGTGTGGATTACACAGCTCTGCACAGTACGACGTGGAGAGGTGATTACAGGGGACACAGGCAGAGGTTCTAGTTCAAATAGAAGTGACATTTGCTAGTTAGCAGGGGAGTCTTTTGAAGATGAAGAAAGATCCTGGGGGGTTGTCTGAAATTCTCTTCCCTTTCATCCATAGTCACCCAGTAACAGACATGAATCAGAGAGATTGTCACACACACGTCTGTCCTTAGTACCGGGAGGGACCCCATACACCAATCAGACGCAGCAGCGGGATGTTGGCCACGCCCCTTACCTATCAACATTTTGAATCACAAAATCAGGACAAAATAAACCCTGTCCCCATTCCATACAAACTCTGCCCAAAAACACACACATTTAGGTAAAAATCCACCCACTTTAAATCAAGCCCTGCCCCCCTTTTGAAGAACACAATTTGGGAAGTCCCGCCAAAATCAGGACTGTTGGGAGGTAAGCTAAACAAGGGGTCTGCATCCTAAACTGCTGATGTGGTGCTAATTATGCAAAGTTAATTACCAGCTATACAGGGGCAAACACAGGATTTGTAGAGGGGGGTTTCCACACCACGCCACCAGTGGGCGTGCCCAGCAGCATATGCCTCCTGGCCTGGGGGTGTGCCCTGAGGAGTTGGGCGGAGCTATAGTGTGTGGGTCTGGGGTGTGACATCATAGCGATATAACACAACCCCAGCCAATCACAGTCACAGAGGAGAAGCAGCGTCAAGATAAAAAGCTGGTGTCTACTTCTCCTCCATGTCATCATCATCATTTATTTATATAGCGCCACTAATTCCGGAGCGCTGTACAGAGAACTCACTCACATCAGTCCCTGCCCCATAGGAGCTAACAGTCTAAATTCCCTAACACACACACACACACACACACACACACACACACACACACACACAGACTAGGGTTAATTTGTTAGCAGCCGATTAACCTACCAGTATGTTTTTGGAGTGTGGGAGGAAACCGGAGCACCCAGAGGAAACCCACGCAAACACAGGGAGAACATACAAACTCCACACAGATAAGGCCATGGTTGGGAATTGAACTCATGACCCCAGTTCTGTAAGGCAGAAGTGCTAACCACTACGCCACCATGCTGGCGCTCCGTCTGGGGTGACTAAAACCAGTGGGTGAGTCATGTTATGTATTTTTGGCGCCCCCTAACCACTAGCGCCCTAGGCAGACACCAAGGTTTGCCTAATTGTCCTGCATGCATGAATGCTAATTAATCAGTAATTTATCATGAGATTAATCGTTACCAAGCTCCTCCCCTTCTGCAAATCCTCCAACCAAATATTACATACGGCATCACTTTACTCACTGTCAGGAAATTTACTGATTATTTGACAACCATAACGCACAGCCACATATAGGTCTGTCTGCGCTGTGGTCAATAACCGCTTTCTACAGTTCTCTGGACATCCTGAATAATTAAACTCCCATCTCCGTGATATACATTTTGGGGGACATTGATGAATAAAGGTGTTTGCTTTTATTTCTTAAACAACAATAGAAACATGAGACACATACTGGTTGCTATGGGCAACACTACCTTTTCCATTTGCTCCAGTTTTCAGAAAGGTTCTCTTTGTTTGTAGCTTTAAACATTCTATACTTCCACACACAGAGTGACAGCGCGCCCCCCCTGCTCCTCTATACATGTATTCAACCAGGAATTCATTGGTAAATAATGGGAATTTGCACAACACAGAATAATTGCTATTATTTTTATGCATAATGTTTCCCTTATTCTGCAACATAATATCTCTTTATCTTCCTGTGTTACCTTCCCCAGCCACATGCAGAGCACTCTCAATTGTTCGTTTGTAAATACTGATAATACATCTCTAACCCTTTGTAGGTATTGGTTTTACAGCTGGTAATTTCTGGATAGTTCTGAAAATATTTACAATGCCGGGAGGGCGACTACCTCAATGGGCCCCTTCTCCCCCCTCTTCTGCGCCGCTCAGGAGACCCCTCCAGTGGTCACTGTATCCTCTGCACCCCCTATTGTTACACCCCTGACCACACAGACAACTGGACTAACATTAAATCAAGGTGTGAAGAGGGCAGATAACTGAATGCCCCTCCGATGCCCCCCGCCGGTGCCCCCCTGCTCCTAAGGACCTGCTGTCATCTGCGGGTGGGGTTGAACGCGGCTCACAACTCGGCAAACACATTGACAACAATAAAACAGCAATTTGTGCCTTTCGCAGCCCTGTTATTACAAGAAGCATCTTCTGAGGCTCAACCCCAGGAGACTTCAATCTGAAAACACAGGCTCGGGACTAGGAGCAGGCTACAAGATGATTTAGTGTCTTATTAAAAAGGGCCATGTACCCTGGAGCCTTGGCTGTTGTGTTAAAGACTAATCCACTACTGACAATGGTGTATTGATGAGCTTAATATACCCAAAATAATAGAAATGTTTATCCCAAATCTATGTCCAACATGCTACCTGCTCTATCACCTTTAATATTGGCCAGACGATTAATTTTGGGCCCCACATGCAATGAGTTAGGGCCCATTTGGTCTCAAACCACATCCGGCAAGCTTCAGGGTGGCAACAAAGTTGAAGAATTCGTCTATTCTTCAACAATTGTTCTCCTTTTAAACTCTGAACCTCACATAACACGTTTTCCGATAGAATGTGGAACCTGAGCGACTTTCTTTAGTGCGGTGATTCTTGTAACGGGAGCCCGTCACCCATAATTCTTCCAACATGTGGCCGTTTGGGCCAAATGTGGCTGAAATAGCCATGTGTTTGGGCCTTTATCCAAGAGTAATGATGACTATGAACTTTTAAAGTTCATTCGGATTTGGATTATCCGTACAAAGGAGAAAACTAAGTACAACTAGGAAATCTTGGATTACTGTACCTGGATCAGAATGTTGTTAGGATTCAACCTTTTGGCCTGACGATGGAACCACCGTCCAATGTGGCTTAACGATGTGTGACATCCATCCGTTCATTTAGTGATCAGGCTAAACCATAAGGTGATCATGTGTGAGCGCAAACTATCAGTAATGGTGGTTTCAAAACCGCAAAAAAACGCATCCATTGCGCAAGAGAAACTAATGGTCCAATAAGTGTAATTAAAGGTGCGTCCTATTAAAGGTAAAGGACAAGGTTTGGTTTCCTGTACCCCTGCCGGAGAGAGGGCTCAGGTCCAGTTGTGGGTAGAAGTCCGCAGTGCACCCACATGTAAATGGGCAATGAGCCGCCCCCACTCTATGTACAAACGTGTAATACAGCTCACACACGGGTAATGTCTGAGTATGTATCTGGGTAACACTAGCGGTTAGATATATCCCACCTTCTGAGAAGGAAACGTGGAGGTATTGCCCAGAGCAACCAATCAGATTCCAGCTATCACTTTTTAGACCAATCATTTTCTATAAGGGACTAGATCAATGAAAGCTAGAATCTAATTGGCTGCTTCGGGCAACGCCTCCACTTTTACTTTTTAGAAGGTTTGATAAATCTACCCCTAAGAGCTAGTCTGACGAAAGGGCAGTTCGATGAAACCACCAGTTTTTGTCCGTTGTTTTACTAAAGGCCAAACCGCTATTAAAGAGGCCACAATTACATTTTTTTTTAAAAACCGCCTCTATACCAATTGTAACAATGATGAACATACAAACAGCCGGATTTACTAAGCTGGGGTTTGCAAAACCGCCACAAAACCGCCATCCAAACGGCCAAAACACAAGAGGTGGTGGTGAGAGGCAGCACAGTGACTCAGTGGTTAGCACTTCTGCCTCACAGCACTGGGGTCATGAGTTCAATTCACGACCATGGCCTTATCTGTGAGAAGTTTGTATGTTCTCCCTGTGTTTGCGTGGGTTTCCTCCAGGTGCTCCGGTTTCCTCCCACACTCCAAAAACATACTGGTAGGTTAATGGGCTGCTATCAAAAATGACCGTAGTCTCTCTCTCTGTGTGTGTGTGTGTGTGTGTGTGTGTGTGTGTATATGTTAGGGAATTTAGACTGTAAGCTCCAATGGGGCAGGGACTGATGTGAGTGAGTTCTCTGTACAGCGCTGCGGAATTAGTGGCGCTATATAAATAGATGATGATGATGATAGGCGAGATCGCTTAAACTGCACGCTGCCATTCAGAACATAAGAGGAGGCACCATTGCCATAGAAATTATGGGGACAATCATTATTTATAGATTAAGGAGCAAAATAAATTTATAATTCACTCATGGGGAAAATTTTATTTTTCATTATATTATAGGGACAATATTAATGTATTATATTATTGGGGATATATAAATATATATACATATAGTAACTAGGCTATAGTATTTGATTGCTAATGAAGGCAATAATTATTTATGATGTACACATGTGGCTACATAGTGCCCCCATGATATGATAAAACAATACTATTGCCCCTTTATATAATGAAAAAATACAATTTGCCCCATAAGTTAATTATAAATTAATTTTTCCCCTTAATCAATAAATAATGATTTCTCCCATAATTTATATATCAGTAGTGTCTTCTCTTGTGTTCTGAATGGCAGGATAGTTCAAGCATCTTTGAGCTAAGTAGCCAATCAGAATCAGGTATAGAAAAACCTGTCTTTTTCCTGGCGGTTTTCACCAAACCGCCGGCGGATTAGCTGTTTTCAATCCACGACCCATCACCAGGCACCTTATATCGCAGCCTCAAACTGCCCCATATAGTAAGTGAGTACTACGTACTTTAGTGAGTACTAAACCGGCGAGGTGCGGCAGGTTATAACCGTCACCAAACATGATTTTTTGTAAAAAATTGTAAGTAAAATAAATGACAAAATAATGTTGAAATCCACTTTCATTCCTATTACTTCAGTCATCCTGCTTGGTAAAGACTGAGGATAACAGGAACGTTACCCAGAGAAACTTAATAATAAAAGAAATGGACATTCCTGAAGTGGACGGCCCCTTTTATCGCTAGATTTTCTTATACGTAAAAATGAAGTAAAATCGATATTCTTTATTCTTACTATATACAATACTACCGGCTTTCTGAGCTGACTTATAATTGCACAAAACTGTGATGATTACTCAGGTCAGACATGATTATATTCCATCTAATGCTTACTCAGTAATATTACTCGTGTTACTTAGTATTGTAATTGTTACGTAGCTGGCTTGATACAAAACAATATATAAATGTACAAGAGGACATACGCTCTGGAAATATTGCATCTAAATATTCTTTTACGTTTGTAGTATTTGATACATTTTATAGATGTTGCATTTTTCAGTATAGAATCAATTGTGTTATATCAGTTATATACAAATACATTTGTCCACACTTCTCTTTTCTGTTTATTTTAATTATCTAACTCATATCTCCCCCCAGGATTTGTTATTTCCATCCTTTTCTCTGTCCCCCCTCCGTCCTCTTTTTAGAGTTGTAATGGTCTCCTCTTGGTCTCCCGGCCTCTCCCCCCTCCCCTGTGTCTCTACACTGCCCCTACCCCTCCCTCCCTCACTGAGATTACCCCTCTGCCAGTACAATAGTTTGACGTCACCAGTAGAATGTATTATCTATATTTGTCAATGTCACACAATCCTGAAATATCTAAGATATAACAAGCTGCAGAGAGGGGGGGCAGCCACGTTCTTACCTGTGTATTACTGATTAACCTCTTCATGCCGAGGTAAGGTGGGGCTGTTGTCCAACTGACCTGGTGCATGCTAAAGGTTACCCCGGCTGGTACCGAGAGGGTCTGGCAGTACAAATTTGGGGCAATTTGTGTCTTTTGGCCTCGCCCCGAGGCAAAATTGTAATTTTGGCACGGAGGGCGGGAGTACGCCAGAATGCGGGAGACTTGCCTGCACTCCCAGGAGTCCGGCAGACCTACCAGGAATTCGGGAGTCTCCCGACCATTCCGGGAGAGTGGGTAAGTATGTCACTGAACCTTCACCTGCTTGTTTCTGGCTCAGTCATGTGCCCCCTCCCACATATTAATGCAAGAGACGTGGTACAGATCAGCAGTTTATATACACAGAGTAAGAGCAGGTATCAAGAACTGTATTCACCAATACACAAGAGAAGCTGTACTGAGCATTGTCTATATGTGAACCTAACTTGTTAACTGTGCACTTATGAGTGCAGGGATTGAGAATTATGTGGAACCATATTGAAGAAGGAGAGTAGAATATAAGATATTGAGAAGTACAATGCAGCCTCAAACACACAGAGTACAATGTATTCCAAACCTATTGCGGACCTTAAGCGCTCACGACCAGGCTGGAAAGAGAAGCACCCTCCGATACCAGACTAGGACCCTGCATTACATAGTGATGTACTATGGCTCTGATTCATAAAGTCACGTATCTGTCCATTATGTGTGTAACACAAGGAAAATCACTACCCAGAACCGAGCCGTATGCCACTAACTGCCGCAACGTTCTCTGCATCTACGTACGCAAAGGACATTTAGACCCGAATTAATCAGCGCACGTAGATCCAGGCCTTGTTACATTTGGTGGTAAACGGTGCTAATTTACATGCGTTTTAAAACAAACGTACATTGCGCTCAGTATGCGGGCCTTGATGAATCAGCCCCCATTTATTTAGAGGAGTAGGGCGTCACTTAAAGGGACAGTCGCCCTATATAAAGTGTGATCAGCCTTTAGTGCACCCACAGGTAACTCAGCAGACAAAAAATAAAATCACATTTTATATGCAAATTTTGATTTACCCAATTATAATAAGATTTTCAATCAAATGTTAAATAATGTCATGGAGATGGGATTCTCCTGATTATGGTAATCACGCACCTGTTCTGCTGATTATAGCCCCTGTAAGTGAAGGTTTCGGCAGTACAATGTGCAGCTGTCAGAGAGGGCGCCATACAAAGCATTGGTCCAAATTATTACACACAAATTATAGGTCATCTGGGGGTAAATGTATGAAGCTCCGGGTTCTTCAACCCCCGCGAGTTCGGCTTAAATTTAAAGCGGCGCTGCCTTGTAAAGGGAAACTTCCCTTTACAAGGCAGCGCCGCTTTAAATTTAAGCGCTCAAGACGCCAAACTCACGGGTGTTGAAGAACCCGGAGGTTCATACATTTACCCCCTGGACTGATAAATGTCCTCTGTTATGGAAGATACCAAATGTAGTTCTACTCGTTAAAGAGAGAACGATTTCCACAGCAGGGAAGTGCAGAGCTGTAATCCTGACATCTTTTATTTGAATGTTCCATACAAGTTTGGACACGACGGCCCCCAGGAGGAGAGAGGCATCCTTCAAGGCCGGGTCCCACCCCCTCCAAGGCTCCCAAGTTCCTCCCAAGACAAATGTTCTGCTCGCAAAAGAGTTCTTGCTGGCTCCATACCTAAATTTTGCTATGGGCCCCGCCCCTGTCTACTTATCTCTGATCTCTACAACCAAATGGATTCTTTAGAGCATATCTGAAGATGGTCCAGGTGAGATGTGATCCTAGGGAGTCTGGACTACTAGACACAATTTCTATGTGCGCTTTTTTGGATGATTGAAGGACAGAAGGGAGCCCAAACCAGTATCTTTCCCCAACCACAAGTGCTGGTTCCCAGTGAGACCACAGACTACATTCCAATGAATCCTCAGCCCACAGTACAGCCCACAGCATGGCTTCCTCCGCCCTGTGCCGGGGTCAACTTGTAACAATTTCAACAGAGCATGAATATAGTGCAGTATTTCTTTTCTATGCCACAATTGCGCACAAAATGGCGTCCTTGGCGTAGGAGCATCTTATTGCTCTATATGATAAACAAATCGATACAACTGGATTTCGCTGTGTGTGTAATACAAAAGGTGGGGACTAGCAGGTGTGTCCGGGGGGGGGGGGGGCATGGGAGTGGGCATTCACTGCTTTACCCTGCCATCCTCTGCCATAGAACCGACGCTACACACCCCTGGTAAAGGGGAGGAGGGGGCAGGACAGAGGGTGCAAATTCAATCTCTTTATCCGAACACCGAACATGAAAACTGACAGTGTTTTCACATTTTCTTTCGTGCGCACAGGACAAGTACACATTGAAAAATGCTGAGGTTACAGTCCCTTAAAATGTTTCCTTTACAAGTAGCCCTTGAATCCGTCATTTTGACCTCCGTGGTAATTAAACCATTTTCCAGTTACCTGGAACAGAGAAGCAGAATGTGGCTTTCCCACAGGACAAGAGGTGTCTGCCTGCGATTTACAGAAGAGATTTTATTTATAGGAATGTAATTTCTGCTGGCGCTACTACTGAGCCGACAGCGGCGGAATCTCATCTCCGACTCCGACTGTCATGTAAACATCCATCTCACTCAGGCTCGCTCCCCCTTATCTTATCTCTCCTCGTCTGTCTCCCCTATTTATTCTTCATCTCAGCTTTCTCACTTTCGCCCCTCCCTTTCCCTTCACACATATCAGATTTTCAAGCGAGATAGAAAATATTTTGCCATAGAGAATAGGATAACGCTTTTTTAAAAAGAAATGCGCGTCCCCCACTTTTCCTCCTGGACAGTATCTACCAAATGGAAATTACGCCTCTGCTGGAATAGAAACTGCTCCACGGGTGACCACAGAATGTGCGCGGTGTGGCGCTCTCTACCCGGTAGCTACAGTCCTCGGCCTCCGCTAAATAGGAGAACAGGATCACATCTAATATCACCCACTGCGGGGAACCTGACAATCCTCCCCTAGTGGGACAATGAGACCCCTGCAGAGAAGCAATCGCCCCGGTGGACGTGGAACTCTTCTTAAAAACAGAAAGGACCTCTAGCGCTTGAACCGTATATATCTCCTATGGCTCATCTGGCGGATCCATTAATTATTATTATTCGTTTTTATTAGTAGGGGGATAAAAAAAAATGGGGTCACAGGATTCTGGGTTTCTGTTTAATCCAAAAAAGTAACAACAGTAAAGCAGCGCTTGTATATCTATTAATATCTCCACCGATAGTATCAGTATCAGTGGTCAGATGTATCTAATACAAATGTAATATTCACAATAAAAATGCAAAGTACAATTAAATGTAATCAAATATATGTATAAACATATTATGAAACCTTGTCCTCTATGTTCTAAAAGACGGGGTTAGTTATGGTGGAGATCACCTGGGGGCTGATCTGTTATACGGAGGGTCTGTGGAACTGGTTGGTGAGGATTTGTGGTCTGATCTGTGACTGTGATTCTGTAATGTGACCAGTGTTGATAGATTGTTAGGATTTGTTTTGCTGTTAGAGCTCAGATGAGCAGGATTTTGTTTTCTTGTTATTGTTTGACTGCACACAGCCCAGAAAGCCCTGTGGACTTTGTATGGATACAAATAAAAGCAGGCCAGTCTGGATGTAAACCTTTACATGTAGATTATCTGACTGTCAATGCAGCTAAACTCTGCTGAGCCTACCTGAAAAGTAGCTAAGGGGAAATCATATATACTGTGCAGAGACGATGGGGAAATCCTATATACTGTGCAGAGACTAAGGGGTAGTTCTCTATATTGTGCAGAGACTAAGGAGGAATCTTATATACTGTGTTGAAACTATGGGGTAATTGTTATTGTTTGACTGAACACATCCCAGAAAGCCCAGCGGACTTTGTATGGATGCAAATAAAAGACAGCCCCAGACTAGACTGAAACTTGTACCTTTGGCTTATCTGACTGTTAATGGAGCTAAAAGGAGCTAATCCCCACAATTATATAAACACCCACACACACACATATATATATATATATATATATATATATATATATATATATATATATATATATATATATACACATATTACATACTTTTAACGTGTCACTTAAAAAGAGAGGGAAAAAGTTTTCTTGCTCCAGATCCTCAACTTTCACCTTGGAGGTGGAGAAAACCCTGATGGCCATTTATAAGGCATACCATGCCACCATTATCCAACTGTGCCACAATCAGACTGGCAGAGATGGTTTGTAGCCAGTAGATCACTATGAGCCCTCCGCGGTTACAGCCGTGAACGCCGCAATCTCTGCCGGAAGATTACGCACTTTACAATCTTAACAACCTATAAACATAGACGCTGCATTCAGCACAACGTCAGAGACGAGTTAACATTACGCACTCTCTGCACGGAGCTAAAAACACCCCAAATCTGAAAAATGCATCATAATAATTATAATAGCCGTGATGGGCAATCTAGTACACGTTGGGGGCCACCCTCTATCCTTCCTAAGAGCGCACCACACCCTTAATCTCAGGAATAAGATAAAAACTATTTATTTAATGAAAGAAAGAGACAGCACTCTGTAATAATATATCAGCTGACATGTTACACACGTGTTACACGCTAAGAATAAAGCAGGAAGGAGCTGGGGGCCACAGGTGGTGAAGGCTCGGAGGGCCGTATGTGGCCCACCACTGAATTAGGGTATGTTCTGCCCACAGCCGCTGTTTCATACATGGGTCACAGCGCCCGGTAGAGTTTGCCACCCCTGTAACCATTATTATTACGCCATTGGGCCACCGCACTGTTACGCTATAATTCTTCGGAGATAATCTTCTTGGGACCACATGGCAAAGGGTGGAGATCTAGTGCACACGTCACAATCAGTAGGACACTTGTTTCCAGCGACCTGATAGGCTGCGGTTTCAGGAGTACTGGTTCGGCCCGTAGAATAGCCGCCCCCCTGCATCCAGGTCCTGGGGGCACTTTAAATGAGTTATTAGGGTGCGGAGATGATGTATCTGCCTCCCGCTGCCTGGATGGGAGCGTCCCCCCCCCCCCACATCCCCTCATTATCTCCATCAGCTGCCCCCACATACTGTAATGTCTCTCTTCCTCATTTAACCTCTTGTTTGCCAGGAGCCCCGCAGACCCCCGACTCCGCCGGCCAAGGAAATAAATAAATGAGTTTTTAATCAATAAGGAATGTGACATTATTGTGCAGACGGCGCTGCTCACTCTGACAGTGTAAAGCAGAGGGGAAACGTTTATAATGTTAAAGACAGACAGTCACATCTAGAGGGAAATAATGTGAATAGGTACCAGTGGTCACCATAGAAACTGGGCCAAGGCTCGGCGCTTCTGCTCAGCTAATCAAAATATTACTGGGAGATGAACAGGGCCTGTCCTTAACCATTGCAGTGCTGGAGAGAGATACACAGGGCCTGTCCTTAACCATTGCAGTGCTGGAGAGAGATACACAGGGCCTGTCCTTAACCATTGCAGTGCTGGAGAGAGATACTGGGCCTGTCCTTAACCATTGCAGTGCTGGAGAGAGATACACAGGGCCTGTCCTTAACCATTGCAGTGCTGGAGAGAGATACTGGGCCTGTCCTTAACCATTGCAGTGCTGGAGAGAGATACACAGGGCCTGTCCTTAACCATTGCAGTGCTGGAGAGAGATACTGGGCCTGTCCTTAACCATTGCAGTACTGGATAGAGATACACAGGGCCTGTCCTTAACCATTGCAGTGCTGGAGAGAGATACTGGGCCTGTCCTTAACCATTGCAGTGCTGGAGAGAGATACTGGGCCTGTCCTTAACCATTGCAGTGCTGGAGAGAGATACACAGGGCCTGTCCTTAACCATTGCAGTACTGGAGAGAGATACTGGGCCTGTCCTTAACCATTGCAGTGCTGGAGAGAGATACACAGGGCCTGTCCTTAACCATTGCAGTGCTGGAGAGAGATACACAGGGCCTGTCCTTAACCATTGCAGTGCTGGAGAGAGATACACAGGGCCTGTCCTTAACCATTGCAGTACTGGAGAGAGATACACAGGGCCTGTCCTTAACCATTGCAGTGCTGGAGAGAGATACACAGGGCCTGTACTTAACCATTGCAGTGCTGGAGAGAGATACACAGGGCCTGTCCTTAACCATTGCAGTGCTGGAGAGAGATACACAGGGCCTGTACTTAACCATTGCAGTGCTGGAGAGAGATACACAGGGCCTGTACTTAACCATTGCAGTGCTGGAGAGAGATACACAGGGCCTGTCCTTAACCATTGCAGTGCTGGAGAGAGATACACAGGGCCTGTACTTAACCATTGCAGTGCTGGAGAGAGATACACAGGGCCTGTCCTTAACCATTGCAGTGCTGGAGAGAGATACACAGGTCCTGTCCTTAACCATTGCAGTGCTGGAGAGAGATACACAGGGCCTGTCCTTAACCATTGCAGTGCTGGAGAGAGATACACAGGGCCTGTCCTTAACCATTGCAGTACTGGAGAGAGATACACAGGGCCTGTCCTTAACCATTGCAGTACTGTAGAGAGAGACACAGGGCCTGTCCTTAACCATTGCAGTGCTGGAGAGAGATACACAGGGCCTGTCCTTAACCATTGCAGTGCTGGAGAGAGATACACAGGGCCTGTCCTTAACCATTGCAGTGCTGGAGAGAGATACACAGGGCCTGTCCTTAACCATTGCAGTGCTGGAGAGAGATACACAGGGCCTGTCCTTAACCATTGCAGTGCTGGAGAGAGATACACAGGGCCTGTCCTTAACCATTGCAGTACTGGAGAGAGATACACAGGGCCTGTCCTTAACCATTGCAGTGCTGGAGAGATACACAGGGCCTATACTTAACCATTGCAGTGCTGGAGAGATACACAGGGCCTGTCCTTAACCATTGCAGTGCTGGAGAGAGATACACAGGGCCTGTCCTTAACCATTGCAGTACTGGAGAGAGATACACAGGGCCTGTCCTTAACCATTGCAGTGCTGGAGAGATACACAGGGCCTATACTTAACCATTGCAGTGCTGGAGAGATACACAGGGCCTGTACTTAACCATTGCAATGCTGGAGAGAGATACACAGGGCCTGTCCTTAACCATTGCAGTGCTGGAGAGAGATACACAGGGCCTGTCCTTAACCATTGCAGTGCTGGAGAGAGATACACAGGGCCTGTCCTTAACCATTGCAGTGCTGGAGAGAGATACACAGGGCCTGTCCTTAACCATTGCAGTGCTGGAGAGAGATACACAGGGCCTGTCCTTAACCATTGCAGTGCTGGAGAGATACACAGGGCCTGTCCTTAACCATTGCAGTGCTGGAGAGAGATACACAGGGCCTGTCCTTAACCATTGCAGTACTGGAGAGAGATACACAGGGCCTGTCCTTAACCATTGCAGTACAGGAGAGAGATACACAGGGCCTGTCCTTAACCATTGCAGTGCTGGAGAGAGATACACAGGGCCTGTCCTTAACCATTGCATTGCTGGAGAGAGATACACAGGGCCTGTCCTTAACCATTGCAGTACTGGAGAGAGATACACAGGGCCTGTCCTTAACCATTGCAGTGCTGGAGAGAGATACAGGGCCTGTCCTTAACTATTGCAGTGCTGGAGAGAGATACACAGGGCCTGTCCTTAACCATTGCAATGCTGGAGAGAGATACAGGGCCTGTCCTTAACCATTGCAGTGCTGGAGAGAGATACACAGGGCCTGTCCTTAACCATTGCAGTGCTGGAGAGAGATACACAGGGCCTGTCCTTAACCATTGCAGTACTGGAGAGAGATACACAGGGCCTGTCCTTAACCATTGCAGTGCTGGAGAGAGATACAGGGCCTGTCCTTAACCATTGCAGTGCTGGAGAGAGATACACAGGGCCTGTCCTTAACCATTGCATTGCTGGAGAGAGATACACAGGGCCTGTCCTTAACCATTGCAGTACTGGAGAGAGATACACAGGGCCTGTCCTTAACCATTGCAGTGCTGGAGAGAGATACACAGGGCCTGTCCTTAACCATTGCAGTACTGGAGAGAGATACACAGGGCCTGTCCTTAACCATTGCAGTGCTGGAGAGAGATACAGGGCCTGTCCTTAACCATTGCAGTGCTGGAGAGAGATACAGGGCCTGTCCTTAACCATTGCAGTGCTGGAGAGAGATACACAGGGCCTGTCCTTAACCATTGCAGTGCTGGAGAGAGATACAGGGCCTGTCCTTAACCATTGCAGTGCTGGAGAGAGATACAGGGCCTGTCCTTAACCATTGCAGTGCTGGAGAGAGATACACAGGGCCTGTCCTTAACCATTGCAGTACTGGAGAGAGATATACAGGGCCTGTCCTTAACCATTGCAGTGCTGGAGAGATACACAGGGCCTATACTTAACCATTGCAGTGCTGGAGAGATACACAGGGCCTGTACTTAACCATTGCAATGCTGGAGAGAGATACACAGGGCCTGTCCTTAACCATTGCAGTGCTGGAGAGATACACAGGGCCTGTCCTTAACTATTGCAATGCTGGAGAGAGATATACAGGGCCTGTCCTTAACCATTGCAGTGCTGGAGAGATACACAGGGCCTGTCCTTAACCATTGCAGTGCTGGAGAGAGATACACAGGGCCTGTCCTTAACCATTGCAGTGCTGGAGAGATACACAGGGCCTGTCCTTAACCATTGCAGTGCTGTAGAGAGATACACAGGGCCTGTCCTTAACCATTGCAGTGCTGGAGAGATACACAGGGCCTGTCCTTAACTATTGCAATGCTGGAGAGAGATACAGGGCCTGTCCTTAACCATTGCAGTGCTGGAGAGATACACAGGGCCTGTCCTTAACTATTGCAGTGCTGGAGAGATACACAGGGCCTGTCCTTAACTATTGCAATGCTGGAGAGAGATACACAGGGCCTGTCCTAAATGGACATGATTTTGTCCTACATTTTCAATGTTGTCTAACTTGCAGTAAACAGATCTAATATTACTCTGATTCAATGCAACTTCTGTCGTGAAAGAGCACACAGCGGCCTCTTCCAGCACGGTGGCTCAGTGTTTAGCACTTCCGCCTCACTGCACTGGGGTTATGGTTTAATTCCCGACCATGGCCTTATCTGTGTGGAGTCTGTATGTTCTCCCCGTGTATGCGTGGGTTTCCTCCGGGTGCTGCGGTTTCCTCCCACACCCCAAAAACATACTGGTAGGTTAATTGGCTGCTATGAAAATTGACCCTAGTCTCTCTCTGTCTGTCTGTGTATATTAGGGAATTTAGACTGTAAGCTCCAATGGGGCAGGGAGTGATGTGAATGTCGTCTCTGTACAGCGCTGCGGAATTAGTGGCGCTATATAAATAGATGATGATGATGATGATGATTCCCAAATTTCAGAGATTTCTCCCAGACGTCCTGGAGAGCCGGCCACCCCTCCCGGGATCTCTCAATAAGCAGCAAGTATGACTCCAGCTGAAGGGGACAGTTTTTTATACTCCTCAACTGATTAAGGCTCTCATGAATTTGTTAATGTCCAGACAATCCTGGACTTACCTCCCGAAATTTTAAAAGGCAGAAAACAAGTTCTTTTCACGATCTTCCCAAACCAAGCCCAGATCACTGTAACCCTGACCCACCTAACCACGCCCATATTATCAGGAGGCCACACCCATTTCTGAGTTTGAGAATCAGGCCGGTCCCACCTAACTAGGGACCTCTGGACATTATGTGTGGTGTATCTGTGGCTATGTATTGGGTATATTTGCCCCATAGCTTACAGTACGTCCCATTCTCTCCATGGGGTCTATATATTATCCGCCAGCGATAGGATTGGTTTTCCATTCCGCAATGTACCATTACATTTTTAGCGGTGGCAGCTGAGTGATAGTCATGTGACCTGGGTTCGTACCACTTACAGGCCAGATAAATGATCAGTAACTGACGGCAGCATTTCACAATTGGTTCCAGAGCTGGAGAACATTGATGACAGTGGAGCAATAGTATGGTTAGTTCATCACTGCGGTATACGCCCCACTAACTCCAAACCCCGACTACAGTTCCTCTTGTGTCTGACGACCCCTTCCGGGAGACAGCTGCAGACCACCCTCCGTATGACACCCCCACCTGGACGACTCCTGTCAGCAACCCTCCGTTAACTGAGCTTGTGCACACAACAATGGCGGTCGTGTCTTCGCTGCGTTCTCCTCGCATTAAGGTCCCCGGTCTGATATCAATATTCTGAGCCAGTTACAGGATATTTTCAGATTTACAACGATCCCCTTTTTTCATTTCCGCCAGCTATTCATCCTCACCAAAGCCTCCAACTCGCCAGCGAGGATAATAGGATGACATTCTCCATTCTGCCAGATAACACGTGTTGTGGGAACAACAGAAGGAGCCGGGGAGAGAGAACGCAGAGGAAATGAGAAGAGGACAGAATACAGCAGGGACGGCGGCCGTGTGGAATCAACGTTTACTGATATCAGGACAACTTTACTCTTTAACTCCTGGTGCTGAGCACAGGGGCGCACGGAGGATTGTCGGGGGGGGGGGGGGGGGGTGTTTCCCCGCCAACCCAAACCCCCCCCAAAAAAAACCCGAGAGAACGCAGCAGCTCCGTTTCGCTAGCGCTGTCCTATACAGCAGCCGCGGCGCTGTCTAAGAAGCGTCTGAGGCGGTGCTGTATACAATACAGCACCGCCGCGGACGCTTCTTTGACAGCGCCGCGGCTGCTGTATAGGACAG